>NW_026652287.1:49503323-49777991 GCF_009828535.3 Hylobates moloch | reverse complement strand
TTTTTAGTAGAGATGGGGTTTCACCGTTAGCCAGGATGGTCTCAATCTCCTGACCTCGTGATCTGCCCACCTCGGCCTCCCAGAGTGCTGGGATTACAGGCGTGAGCCACCGCGCCCTGCCAGAAAAGCTTTTTTAAAAAAGGAACTTGGCCATTTTCAAACTCTTGCTTTGAAAGCAAGGACGTGTCCACACTTGTTCACAAAGCTTTCCTTGCAAAGGAGGGTGTTTAGTTTGGCCAGCACTGGACGTAGCAAGGTCTCCTTGGCAACCGCACGCTTGCGGTTCATTTGTGCCTGCTCGCCACGGGGAGGCTGGGCAGAACAGCTCAGTCCAAGTAGGCAAAGCTGACCCTGCGGAAGGCTGGGGTGACAGGGAGACAAAGACAACTCGGAACAGTCCCTGCCTCCCTGAATTCTTTAGCACTGAGAGAAAGACACATAGATTCCTAAGACAAGCAGTGAGAGGCCAGCAGTACTCAATGTGACTGGAGGAGGAAAGGGGGAGGAACAATGAGTTAAAGGAGCAGGAAAGGAAAAGGGGTCAGGAGCGAGCCTCCAGAAGGAGCTTGTGCCTCCAGAGGGACCGCCGTCTCCCGATGTGCGTGTGGAGGATGTTGACAGCATCCGCTTCAGAGCACCGGCGTGGGCACTAAACAGAAAAGCTTGACCATTTCATCAGCTCTCAGTGCTGATGCTTCCATAGTGCCTTTGACATTGAAGTATGTCTCATGATCAATGGTGGGCAGAGTGGAATTTCCAGCACTGCTTCTTTCTTAGTAATAAATATACAAACCATAACAATCATGCATCTTTTTCCTTTTCTTTTCTTTTTTACCCAAAGATCCACTTTATTTTTTTTATTTTATTTTTTTGAGACAGAGTCTGACTCTGTTGCCTAGGCTGGAGTGCAGTGGCATTATCTCGGCTCACTGCAGCCACCACCTCCCAGGTTCAAGCAATTCTCCTGCCCCAGCCTCCCGAGTAGCTGGGATTACAGGTGTGTGTCACCACACCTAGCTAATTCTTGTATTTTTAGTAGAGAGGGGGTTTCACCATGTTGGCCAGGCTGGTCTTGAACTCCTGACCTCAGGTGATCTACCTGCCTTGGCCTCCCAAAGTGCTGGGATTATAGGCATGAGCCACTGTGCCCGGCCCAGATTTTTTTTTTTTTTTAAGACAGCATCCCAATCTGGCACCCAGGCTAGAGTGCAGTGGCTCCATCACAGCTCACTGCAGCCTCAAACTCCTGGGTTCAAGTGATCCTCTCACCCCAGCCTCCCTAGTAGCTGGGACTACAGGTGGGCGTCACTATACCCAGCTCATTTTTTTTAATTTTATAGAGACGGGATCTTGTTATATTACCCAGGTTGGTATCAAACTCCTGGCCTCCAGCAATCCTCCTGCCTTGGCCTCCCAAAGCACTGGGAATACAGGTGTTAGCCACTGTGCCTGGCCTCATCTTTTAACCAAATGGGACTTTGGTGCAACGAATCATTCTCATAAATAGCAAGGAGGCAGCCTCAACTTAAGCTGAGACTCCAAAGATGTTCATCAGTTTCCACAGGGAAATGTGCAGGCAGAAATATCTCCGGTTAGCCAGGCATAGTGCTGCATGCCTGTAGTTTCAGCTCCTCAGGAGGCTGAGACAGGAGGATCCCTTGAGCCCAGAAGGTCAAGGTTGCAGTGAGCTGTGAGATCACACCACTGCACTGTTTTTTGTTTTTTTGTTTGTTTGTTTGTTTTGTTTTTGAGATGAAGTCTTGCTCTGTCATCCACTGGACCTCATCTGAAAAAAAAAAAAATTTCCCTAGCCAAGGATTGGTACAAGGAGACACCGTTAGGGGCTCCTACTGTTTTGGGACTGTGCCAAACAGGTACACCATCAGCGTTCTAGAAAAAGGCATGTCCCACCTCCATGCCCATCCCCCAAATTGCAAAGCCCTCTTATACTCCTCCTGAAGCCCAGTACAAAGAGGGCCAGGAAGCTCTGAAGGCAAGACAAAAACAGCAGCAACAACAACAGACAGTTAAATGACATGGCCAAGGTCACACTGCAAGGGAGGCAGCGATGAATCTGTGTTCCAAAGCATTCACTCCTGCTCACTTTTCTACACCACCTGCCACGCTAACCAAGCACGGTGCACATGGCTGTAACCCCTCCACCTGCCTTTTTTTTTTTTTTTGAGACGGAGTCTCACTCTGTCACCCAGGCTGGAGTGCAGTGGCTTGCTCTCAGCTCACTGCAATCTCCGCTTCCCAAGTTCAGGCGATTCTCCTGCCTCAGCCTCCTGAGTTTGGGACTACAGGCCATGAGCCACCACGCCCGGCTAATTTTTGTATTTTTAGTAGATACAGAGTTTCATCATGTTGCCCAGGCTAGTTTCGAGCTTCTGACCTCAAGTGATCGGCCCGCCTTGGCCTCCCAAAGTGCTGGGATTACAGGCGTCAGCCACCACGCCTGGTCCCACCTGCCTTTTTACAGTCCCAAGGATTTTTATCTCCACAGCCGGATCTCCAGGACCAACTACAGAATCTACGGGACTCGGTGCAAAAAGAATATGTGGGACCTTTGTTTAAAAATCATTGTGAATTTTAAAACTCAACAGTAAAGCATTAAAAGAGCATGGATAGCGGGGCATGGTGGCAGGCACCTGTAATCCCAGCTACTCAGGAGGCCGAGGCGGGAGAATCGCTTGAACCCTGGAGGCGGAGGTTGCAGTGAGCTGAGATTGCACCATTGCACTCCAGCCTGGGTGGCAGAGCTAGACTCCGTCTCAAAAAAAAAAAAAAAAAAAAAAGCATGGGGCCGGGCTCAGTGGCTCACACCTGTAATCCCAGCACTTTGGGAGGCCGAGGTGGGCAGATCACAAGATCAAGAGATCAAGACCATCCTGGCCAACACGGTGAAACCCCGTCTCTACTAAAAGTACAAAAATTAGCTGGGTGTGGTGGCGCACGCCTGTAATCCCAGCTACTCAAGAGGCTGAGGCAGCAGAATTGCTTGAACCCAGGAGGCGGAGGTTGCAGTGAAAAAGCGTGGAGCGCGGAGTGACTTCTGGTTACCTCAAACATCAAGCCGTGCTTCTGGCAGAAGGTCTGCACTTCAGGGTAGGCAGTGCTCTGCAGGGCTTTCCTCTCTGCGTCCATATCTGCAAAGAAAGGCATGGAGGGTATTAGTGGAAAGGACTCCGAACTCTTCCCAGCCTCATAGCTCTGCTTTTATTTTATTGATTTACTTTTGTCTTTTTTCCCCTTTTTTGTGGAGAATGAGATCTCGCTATGTTGCCCAGGCTGGTCTCGAGTTCCTGGCCTCAAGAGATCCTCTCTCCTCTGCCTCCCAAAGTGTTGGGATTACAGGCGTGAGCCACTGCACCTGGCCTATGGCTAAAGCCTCATCTGCCGCCACCATCTCAAAAAAAAAAGAAAGAAAAAGAAAAAAATCGCCATAGGCAGTTATTTTATTTATTTTGTGGAATCTCCTTATGTTTCCTAGGCTGGTCTTGAACTCCTGGACTCAAGCCATCTTCCCGCCTCAGCCTCCCAAAATGTTGGGATTACAGACATGAGCCACTGTACCCAGCCCTATATATATTTAAAAAAAAAATTTTTTTTAAGGGACAGGTCTCACTCCATTACCCAGGCTGGAGTGCAGTGGTGCAATCATAGCTCACTGTAACCTCAAACTCCTAGCATCAGTCGATCCTCCCACCTCAGCCTCCCAAGTAGCTGGGATTATAGGGGTGCACCACCACAGCCATATACATTTTTTAAAATTTTTTGTAGAGAAGGAGCCTCACTATGTTTTCTAGGCTGGTCTCAGACTCCTAGGCTCAAGCAATCCAATTGCTTTGGCCTCTCAAAGCACTGGGATTACAGGAGTGAGCCACCATGCCCATTGGATTATATCTTGTTTGCCATTGTACCCCTTATGCCTAACCAAGGGGCACGATGAATAAATACATAAATAGATTTTGGGGTTTTTTTGTGTTTTTTTTTGTTTGTATGCTTGCTTGTTTGTTTTTTGAGATGGAGTCTTGCTCTGTCACCAGGCTGGAGTGCAGTGGCGTGATCTCAGCTCACTGCAACCTCTGTCTCCTTGGTTCAAGCAATTCCCCTGCCTCAGCTTCCCAAGTAGCTGGGATTACAGGCATGCACCACCACACCTGGCTAATTTTTTGTGTTTTAATAGAGACGGGGTTTCATCATGTTGGCCAGGAAGGTTTCGATCTCCTGACCTTGTGATCTGCCCACCTCGGCCTCCCAAAGTGCTGGGATTACAGGTGTGAGCCACTGCGCCCGGCCCATAAATAAATAGTTTTAAAAAGTAATTGCAGTTTGTGAAGAGTGCTGTTGAAAACACATGGGTGGGTTAGGCAAAAGAATAACAGGAACAAATCTTTCCCTTCCTTCCTTCCTTCCTTTCTTCCTTCCTTCCTTCCTTCCTTCCTTCCTTCCTTCCTTCCCTCCCTCCCTCCCTCCCTCCCTTCCTTCCTTCCTTTCTTCCTTCCTTCCTTCCTTCTTTCCTTCTCTCTCTTTCCTTTCTTTTCTCTTTTTTTTTTTTTTGAGACAGAGTCTCGCTGTGTTGCCCAGGCCGGAATGCAGTGGCACAATCTCGGCTAACTGCAACCTCCGCCTACCAGATTCAAGCGATTCTCCTGCCTCAGCCTCCTGAGTAGCTGGGATTATAGGCGCACACCACCACACTGGGCTAATTTTTGTATTTTTAGTAGAGATGGGGTTTCACCATGTTGGCCACGCTGGTCTCAAACTCCCGACCTCAGGTGCCTCGGCCCCCTAAAGTGCTGGGATTACAGGCATGAGCCACTGTACCCAGCCACTTTTTTTTTTTTTTTTTACTTTTTGTAAAGATGGGGCCTCGCCATGTTGCTCAGGCTGGTCTTGAACTCCTGAGCTCAAGCAATCCGCCCACCTCAGAGGGACAAATCTACTTTACATTGAGGGGCAGAGAAGGGCTCCCTGAAGAGGGGGTGTTTGCACTGAGACCCAAAGGATCAGAATAAGAAGGAGAAGAGGGAACCGTGAGAGTGATAGCCCTGATATGGGCCCCAGGGCCTTGTGGGTTCCCAGATCTGTGGGTTCTGGTGTGGGTACAACAGGTAGACAAGGGGGTGACCACAGGAGATAAGGTTGGGGAGGGTGAGCAGGGTCCGGTCACACAGGGCCATGCAGCTGTGGCAAGATTCTGGCAGTTTTTAAGCCTAACACACAGTACATTGGTCATAAATATTAGTTGTAACATCATATGCCACTCACAGCAACTCTATCAAGTTGGGTTCTCAGTCTGGCTTCTTGAGGAAGAAACAGAGGGTCCAGGAGGCTCCCACATGAGCCACTACCTGAGCTGCATTCACATCATCGAGGTTTCCCAATGTGCTGGGATTGCAGGTGTGAACCACCACACCCGGCCCACAAGCTGCAATTACTTAATTTTTTTATTTTTGAGATGGAGCCTTGCTCTGTTGCCGAGGCTGGAGTGCAGTGGCACGATCTCGGCTCGCTGCAAGCTCAGTCTCCTGGGTTCACGCCATTCTCTTGCCTCGGCCTCCCGAGCAGCTGGGACTACAGGCGTCCGCCACCATGCCTGGCTAATTTTTTTGTATTTTTAGTAGAGACGGGGTTTCACCGTGTTAGCCAGTATGGTCTCAATCTCCTGACCTCGTGATTTGCCCACCTCAGCCTCCCAAAGTGCTGGGATTACAGGCATGAGGCACCGCGCCTGGCCTGCAGTTACTTAATTTATGTGTCCATTTCCTGAACTAGGATGTAATTTCTATGAGAGCACATATACATAGAGTGGTGTGGCCAGGCATGGTGGCGTACGCCTGTAATCCCAGCACTTTGGGAGGCCGAGTAGGGCGGATGACCTGAGGTCAGGAGTTCGACAGCAGCCTGGTCAGCATGGTGAAACTCCATCTCTACTAAAAATACAAAAATTAGTTGGACATGGTGGCAGGTGGCTGTAATCTCAGCTGCTCGGGAGGCTGAGGCAGGAGAATCCCTTGAACCTGGGAGACAGAGGTGATAGTGAGTCCAGATCACACCACTGCACTCCAGACTGAGCGACAGAAAAAAAAAAAAAAAAGAGCAGTGACCCAGCAAATGTTCCATAATACTCTGTTCTCCAAAACAAATTTTTAAAAATCCTATTTGTATTTTCTGCCAATTTCCATGGTTTAAATACTCCACCCTGGTTAATATCAAGTTGCCAACTGACTTCACTGAATGTGGAGTTGGGCAGTGCTGCGTAGCAGCATGCTATTATCTAATATCTCCTTTTTGAGTTTTTGGTTTATTTTGTTTTTTGAGACAGAGTCTTGCTCTGTTGCCCAGGCTGGAGTGCTGTGGCTCGATCTTGGCTCACTGCAACCTCTGCCTCCAGGTTCAAGGGATTCTCCTGTCTCTCCAGTAGCTGGGATTACAGGCACCCACCACCACGCCCGGCTAATTTTTTGTATTTTTAGTAGAGACGGGGTTTCGCCATGTTGCCCAGGTTGGTCTTCAACTCTTGACCTCAAGTGATCCACCCCCCTCAGCCTCCCAAAGTGCTGGGATTACAGGCGTGAAACACGATACCTGATTCATGTCTAGGTCTCTTAAAGGACTCCATGAGCCGTGCCCATTGCCCTGACACTGCCTGAGAGTGCCCACCTGCCTCTGAGCCCCCATCTGTACCCTGCACCTTACCTGAGACTGTGGAACTGATGAAGATGGTCACACCGCTGGGTGGAGGTGCTGGGAGGGGGCCGGCTTCACCCTGCAGAAGCCGCCGGCAGGTACTCGGGCTGAGGGGGCCCACGCTCATTGCTGCCTACACACCAAGATGACCCTTCCCCTGGAAAGGGCGTGGGGCTCAGAGACCTCGCGCCAGCAGCCAGGCAGCCTTCCTGGTAGGCCAGCCAGGCAGGGCCATCGGGAAAGGGGAGCCAGTTTCACCTTCCGAGGCTCCCCCGGTGACCTGCAGCCCCCACCATCTCCAGTGCCTCTGGGGAGCTGAACCAGCTCCTCTCCACTGCTTTCCTTGGTCTGCAAGCACTCATGGAGGGATATTAGACAGTGGCCTCCCCGCCAAGACCTCTGGATGTTGGCTCCTCTAGGCACGGGAGTCCTCTTCCCAGCTCCTTGTCCTCAGAGCGCAGTGGTCACCATGGCAACCATGGTTTCCCAGTGCTGGGCATTGGGGCCCAGGGACCAGCCAACCTCTCGAACACCTGGGTCCCCTGGGGCCTACCCATGTAAGTTGAGCCTGAGCCCAGGTGTGCAGAGGAGAGGCTGGGAGCCATGCCCAGCCCCACAGCCCAGACAAGAAAGACAAACGCTTGACGAAAGTCCCACCCCATCCTGCCCTTACCACCCCCTCCCACGAGGCAAAGTCCTTCCACGACCAGGCACCGCGCATACTATTTCAACCAGGGGTTCTCACTTGGGGACCATTCAGCCCCCAGGGGACACCTGCAATGTCTGGAGACCTTTCCAGTTGCCACGACTGGAGGATGCTACTGGCATCACGTGGGTGGAGACCAGGGATGCTGCTCAACATCTAACAATGCCCAGGAAGCCCCCACAAAGAAGGATCCGTCCCCAGTTGTCAGCAGTGTTGAAAAACTGAGAAACCAGTTTTAGGCCAGACGCAGTGGCTCATGCCTGTAATCCCAGCACTTTGGGAGGCCGAGATGGGTGGATCACTTGAGGTCATGAGTTCAAGACCAGCCTGGCCAGCATGGTGAAACCCCATCTCTAGTAAAAATACAGAGATAAGCCAGGCGTGGTCGTGTGCCCCTGTAGTCCTAGCTACTCAGGAGGCTGAGGCAGGAGCATAGCTTGAACCTGGGAGGCAGAGGTTGAAGTGAGCCAAAATCGTGCCACTGCATTCCAGCCTGAGTGACAGAGGGAGACTCCATCTCAAAAATAAATAAATAAATAAATGAACAACAAAATTAAATAAATAAATAAACTCTAGCTAGTTATCTTTGCCTGCAGGAGGTTTGTTGTTACGTGATACAGAGTCTTGCTCTGCCACCCAGGCTGGAGTGCAGTGGTGTGATCATAGCTCACTGTAGCCTCGATCTCCTGGGCTCAAGTGATCCTCCCATCTCAGCCTCCCAAGTAGCTGGGACTACAGGTGTGCACCATCATGTCTGGTTAATTAAAAAAAAAAAATTGTATAGAGTCTGGGCACAGTGGATCACGCCTATAATTCCAGCACTTTGGGAGTCCAAGACGGGAGAATCATTTGAGCCTAGGAGTCTAGGATCAGCCTGGCCAACCTTGTCTCTACTAAAAATACAAAAATTAGCTGACCATGGTGGTGCACACCTGTAGTCCCAGCTATTTGAGAGACTGATGCAAGGGAATTGCTTGAACCTGGGAGGCAGAGAGGTTGCAGTGAGCCAAGATCATACCACTGCACTCCAGCCTGGGCAACAGAGTGAGACTCTGTCTCAAAATATTAAAAAATAGGCCGGGCGCAGTGGCTCATGCTTGTAATCCCAGCACTTTGGGAGGCCGAGGTGGGCAGATCACGAGGTCAGGAGATCGAGACCACGGTGAAACCCCGTCTCTACTAAAAATACAAAAAATTAGCCGGGCGTGGTGGCGGGCGCCTGTAGTCCCAGCTACTCGGAGAGGCTGAGGCAGGAGAATGGCGTGAACCCGGGGGGCGGAGCTTACAGTGAGCCGAGATTGCGCCACTGCACTCTAGCCTGGGCGACAGAGCGAGACTCCACCTCAAGAAAAAAAATAAAAAATAAAAAATAAAATTAAATTAAAATTTTTGGCCAGGCACAGTGGCTCACGCCTGTAATCCCAGCACTTTGAGAGGCCGAAGTGGATGGATCACCTGAGGTCAGGAGTTCCAGACCAGCCTGGCCAACATGGTGAAACCCCATCTCTACTAAAAATACAAAAAATTAGCTGGGGGTGGTGGCACATGCTTGTAGTCCCAGCTACTTGGGAGGCTGAGGCAGGAGAATTACTTGAACCTGGGAGGCGGAGGTTGCAGTGAGCCGAGATCACACCATTACACTCCAGCCTGGGCAACACGAGTGAAACTTCGTCTCAAAAAAAATTTTTTTTTTTTTTAGAGATGGGGTCTCACTGGGTTGAGTTCAAGGCTGGAACTTGGCAGGCTCCTGGCAACAAGCGATCCTCCCACCTGAGCCTCCCAAAGTGCTGATATTACAGGCGTGAGCCCCCACGCCCAGCCATGATCTGACATTATTGAAAATGCCCTGGCGACCTGAATCCTGCCCAACCTCTTCACAACAGTAGCAAACCACTGCTGGAGGCAGAGAGAACACGCGTATACCTTGGCATCCATGAGCCTGGTTTGAATGCCAGCTCCTCCATGGCCCTCCTGGAGGACTTAAGCAAGTGGCCTCCCTCCCAGGGCATCAGCCGCATGGTCTGTGAAATGAAAATAAGAGCCATTCAGGGCGCTTGTCTCTGCAGCAACATATGAGGTAGCGCAATGTGTTAGCAGATCAAAATTATGCCGAAAATATCCACCTTGAACAAAACATCAACAAGGCGGTTGGGAGATAGGTCTGTAAAATGCCCAGCATTAGTGAGCACTCAACAAAACAGTGATATTGATTCTGTTGGGTCAACTGTATTTTCAAACCTTTGTGTCTTTGCTTTTACTATCCTCTCTGCCTTGACTTCCCTTCCCTGCCTTGTCCACCCAGGACAGACTCTGCCATTGAGGGATCCCCAAGAGCACCCTCAAGCTCCATGATTCCTTAGGACTCAGAGAATTTTAAAATGGTGTGATAGCCCAGGCGAGGTGGCTCACGCCTGTAATCCCAGGACTTTGGGAGGCCAAGGCTGGGCCAATCACTTGAGGTTAGGAGTCGGAGACCAGCCAGGCCAACATGGTGAAACCCCATCTCTACTAAAAATACAAAAATTAGCCAGGCATGACGGTGCACGTCTGTAATCCCAGCTACCTGGGGGGCTGAGACACCAGAATCGCTTGAACCAGAGAGGTGGAGATTGCAATGAGCTGAGATCACACCACACCCAGCCTTGGCAATAGAGGGACAGTCCATCTCAAAACAAAACAAAACAAAACAAAACAAAACAGAAAAAGCTATAAAATAGGTACTCATAGGTTATGACGAATGGATATAAATTAAAATCAGCCAAGGGACCAGGTGCAGTGGCTCATGCCTGTAATCTCGGCACTTTGAGAGGCTGAGGTGGGGATTGCTTGAGCCCAGGAGTTCAAGACTAGCCTGGGCAACATAGGGAGACAGTCTCTACAAAATAAAAAAAGTAACCAGGGTCAGACGTGGTGGCTCACGCCTGTAATCTCAGCACTTTGGGAGTCCAGGGGTTCAAGACCAGCCTGGGCAACATGGTGAAACCCCATCTCTACAAAAAATTTAAAAATTAGCCAGATGTGGTGCACACCTGTAGTCCCAGCTATTCACAAGGCTGAGGTGAGAGGATCACTTGAGCCTGGGAGGCAGAGGTTGCAGTGAGCCAAGATCGCAACACTGTACTCCAGCCTGGGCAACAGAGCCAGACCCTATTTCAACAACGCAAAAAAATCAGCTGGGCATGGTGATTCGTGTCTGTGGTCCTAGCTACTTGGGAGGCTGAGATGGGAGAATCACTTGAGCACAGGAGGTTGAGGCTGCAGTGAGCCACCACTGGGCAACAGAGAGAGACTCTGCCTCAAAAAATAAAATAAGATCAGGCACAGGAAGAGGCATCCAGGGCAGGGTCCAAAAGAGACCAGGTGTGAGATTTCAGTCGTCCCCTCCCAGTGAAGTTGTATGGCCAGCACTTAAATCTCCCAGCAGTGATGTGTGACAACATGAATAGTTTGCCACCAACTAGGAAAGCTCTCCTGAACCTTGGTGTCCAGGGTTTTTATTGGCGGTTGGTCATGTAGACATGATTGACCACCTGCATAGCTGGCCTTAATCCGAAGCCCCTCCAGAGGTCAACCAATATTGCGTGACTTAAAGCTCCCTCTCTAAGTCGTGTTGTTAGTATCTAGTGTGAGCCAAGGCTCTCCAGGTAAACAAAGACACCCTTATCCCATTCCTAGGGCTTAGAGGTCACTTCCCAGGAGCAGGTCAAGAGCTACAACTTTAATGTGTGGGGTATGGACAACTCAGGCCTACTGAGTTAATTCTTTTTTTTTTTTTTTGAGACGGAGTCTCGCTCTGTCACCCAGGCTGGAGTGCAGTGGTGCAATCTCGGCTCACTGCAAGCTCCGCCTCCCGGGTTCACACCATTCTCCTGCCTCAGCCTCTCCGAGTAGCTGGGACTACAGGTGCCCGCCACCACGCCTGGCTAATTTTTTTTGTATTTTTAGTAGAGACGGGGTTTCACCGTGGTCTCGATCTCCTGACCTCGTGATCCGCCCGCCTCGGCCTCCCCAAGTGCTGGGATTACAAGCGTGAGCCACCGCGCCCGGCCTAATTCTTTTTTAAGAGTCAGGGTCAGCCAGGCACAGTGGCTCACATCTGTAATCCCAGCACTTGGGGAGGCCAAGGCGGGCAGATCACCTGAGGTCAGGAGTTTGAGACCAGCCTGGCCAACATGGAGAAACCCCGCCTCTACTAAAAATACAAAATTAGCCGGGCATGATGGTGCATGCCTGTAATCCCAGCTACTCGGGGAGGCTGAGGCAGGAGAATTGGTTGAACCCAGGAAGCGGACATTGCAGTGAGCTGAGATCGCGCCATTGCACTCCAGCCTGGGTGACAGAGCAAGACCGTCTCAAAAAAAAAGAATCCAGTCTTGCTCTGTCGCCCAGGCTGGAGTGCAGTGGTACTATTGTGGCTCACTGCAGCCGCCATCTCTTGTCCTCAAGTGATCCTCCCACCTCAGCCTCCTGAGTAGCTGGGACTAACAGGCACACACCACCATGCCTAGCTAGTTTTGTTGTTTTTTTTTTTTAAGAGATAGGGTCTCACTCCATTGCCCAGATTAGAGTGCAGTGACATGATCATAGCTCACTGCAGCCTTGAACTCCTGGACTCAAACCATCCTCCTGCCTCAGCCTCTCAAGTAGCTGGAACTATAGGCATGTGCCACCATGCTAGGCTTAAGTTTTTTATTTTTTGTAGAGACGGGAGTCTCACTATGTTGCTCAGGCTGGTCTTGAACTCTTGGCCTCAAGCCATCCTCCTGCCTCGGCCTCCCAAAGTGCTGGGATTAGAGGCATGAACCACCACGTGCAGCCAGAGTTAATTATTTTCTCAGCAGTAAAGGCCCAGTAAATAGAGTTGAGTGTCACCATTTGACAGATGAGAAAACTGCAGCTTAGAGTGAGAACTTTCTCACCAGCTAGAAGGGCAGAGTCAGGGAGCGAGTGCTGGTCAGACTCCTCTCCTCCAGGGACCCCACCCCCATAAACCCAACCCTGCCCCCCAGCCACCTTCCCACAACTCACCCGGTTACCACAGTTTAGCTGCAGCCTGCTGATCTCACTGAGGCCCCAGTTCTGGGTCCCAGCATCTCTCCAGACCTCTCTTAGCACCTCCTGCCCAATCTTCTGACCTTGAATTTGCCTCCACCACGATTTCTGTTCCTTCTCTCGTTTTCCTGGGTCCCAGCAGGCTCCTTGGACCCGAATTCACTTCAGCGCTTGGCCACTCTCCCTCGGTTACTGCCTCCTGATGATCGTAGGAGGATCAGAGTCTTTGACCTTGACTTTCACCTCTAGGCTTTTTCCTAGTCTCTCTCCCAGACTTCCTCCATCTCAGTATGACAGACATTTGAGGCCAGATCATCCTCTGTGGTGGCAATTGTCCCATGCATTTTAGGATGTTGCAAAGCATTTCCGGCCTCCACCCACTAGATTTCAACAGCACACACCCCCCCACCACCACCAAAGTCGTCACAATTAAAAAGTATCCCTAGGCTGGAGGTGTGGTGGCTCACATCTCTAATCCCAGCACTTTGAGAGGCCAAAACAGGCAGACTGCTTGAGGCCAGGAGTTTGAGACCAGCCTGGCCAACTTAGTGAAACCCCATCTCTATTAAAAATACAAAAATTAGCTGGCGTGGTGGCATGCACCTGTAATCCCAGCTACTCAGAAGCCTGAGGCAGGAGAATCGCCTGAACCTGGGAAGCAGAGGTTGCAGTGAGCCGAGATCGTGCCACTGCACTCCAGCCTGGGCGACAGAGCAAGACTCCATCTCAAAAACAAAAAGTCTCGGCCAGGCACGGTGGCTCACGCCTGTCATCCCAGCACTTTGGGAGGCCGAGGAGGGTGGATCACGAGGTCAGGAGATCGAGACCATCCTGGCTAACACAGTGAAACCCCGTCTCTACTAAAAATACAGAAAATTAGCTGGGCGTGTGGCGGACACCTGTAGTCCCAGCTACTCGGGAGGCTGAGGCAGGAGAATGGCGTGAACCTGGGAGGCAGAGCTTGCAGTGACTGAGATCGCGTCACTGCACTCCAGCCTAGCGACAGAGCAAGACTCCGTCTCAAAAAAAAAGTCTCCCTAGACATTGCAATGTCCCCTAGGGGGCAGAATTCCCCTTACTTGAGAACCCCTAGTCTAATGCATTTAGCTTATTTCAACCTCAGGGCCTTTGCACGTCCTGTACTTTAATGCTCTATGCTGCATCTGCTCGTATTGTTCACATTTTAGCTTCAATGCTACCTCCTCCTGAGAGGCTGTCTCTGACCATCCCATTGCATAGTGACCCCTTAAGTCACTCCCAATGCCATCGCTCTATTTTAATTTTCTGCATGGTACTCACCACCAGCTGATATGTTTCTACGTGTTATTGTTTGTCTCTCCCACGAGAAAGTGAATTCCATGAGCCCAAGGATCTTGTCTGGTAAGGTTGGTGTGCCTGGCACATAGTAGGTGCTCAGTAAATTATCATCACAATAGGTTCCTCCACAACTGTTTCTCTTTCTTGACTTCTGTTTGTTGCTGAAGAAGACAGCTGAGCAAGACTGGGCTTCCCCAGTAAGGACAGAGGCCCTTTGCAGTGTCAGCGTTCTGGCTGTCCTGGTGGCTCCAGCCTCTCTTTAGCCCTTGCTGGTAGTTGAACGACCAATTTAGACTCCTCCGGGGAAATAGGTTAGAGAGGACAGTTTCCTGGCCTCGGCGCCACCCGGAAGACAAGCTCCTGGCTATCCTAGTAACTTTTGTTTTGGGTATTTTATGGGTCTCTCCTTGCCCAATTCTCCCAGCAACTGGGATAATGAAAGAAATTGTTTGCGCTTGGGCACCAGCTTAGCCGGGCATTCAGCCCAGACTTGGTGGTTAACCATTATGTGCCAGGCTGATACGGCTCCTTGTAAAAGATGCCATTTGCTGACGGTCTAGGAGGTGCCAGTTGGTTGGCATTTGGCATTAGCAGTCCACATTATTACCCCAAGAGATGGACATTATGATCCTGTTTCACGGATGAAGAAAACAAGATGCACAACAGTGAAGTCCCTTGCCTGTGACGCTTCACTACTCTGCACTTGAATTTTCTCACTAACCTCCTGGGTTGGTGAGAGAGTGAAAAGCGTTTATATAGAGAGTGAGACTAACACCACACCTACATCACAGGAAGGGCCCGTGAGATGTTAGCCATGATTAATTACCATTAAAACTCCAAGGCCGGCCACAGTGGCTCATGCCTGTAATCCCAGCACTTTGGGAGGCCGAGGCGGGTGGATCACCTGAGGTCAGGCATTCAAGACCAGACTGGCCAATATGGTAAGACCCCTATCTCTACTAAAAATACAAAAATTAGCTGGGCGTGGTGACGCACGCCTGTAATCCCAGCTACTTAGGAGGCTGAGGCACAAGAATTGTTTGAACCTGGGAGTCGGTGGTTGCAATGAGCCGAGATCCTGCCACTCCACTCCAGCCTGGGCGACAGAGCAAGACTTTGTCTCAAAAACCCACAAATCGGCCGGGCACGGTGGCTCACGCCAGTAATCCCAGCACTTTGGGAGGCCGAGGCGGGTGGATCACGAGGTCAGGAGATCAAAACCATCCTGGCTAACACAGTGAAACCCCGTCTCTACTAATAAAAAAAAAAAATACAAAAAATTAGCCGGGTGTGGTGGTTTGCGCCTGTAGTCCCAGCTACTCGGAAGCTGAGGCAGGAGAATGGCGTGAACCTGGGAGGTGGAGCTTGCAGTGAGCTGAGATCGCGCCACTGCACTGTAGCCTGGGTGACAGAGCAAGACTTCGTCTCAAAAAAAAAAAAAAAAACACAAATCAACAAACAAAAAACCTCCAATGCCAGGAATGGTCGCTCACACCTGTAATCCCAGCACTTTGGGAGGCAAGGCAGGTGGATTACCTGAGGTCAGGAGTTCAAGACCGGCCTGGCCAACATGGTGAGACCCCATCTCTACTAAAAATACAAAAATTAGCTGGGTGTGATAACGCACGTCTGTAATCCCAGCTACTTGGGAGGATGAGGCACAAGAATTTGAACCCGGTAGGTGGAGGTTGCAGCGAGCTGAGATCGCACCACTGCACTCCAGCCTGGGCAACAGAGCAAGACTCCATCTCAAACACAAAAACAAATCACTCCTGCCAGTTTCACTCAACAAGTGATAGAGTTGGGAGTCAATCCCAGTTCGGCCTCCAAGGTCAAGGTTCCAGTGAGTGTTAAGGTAATCTGTCTAGACCAGGCTTTCCTGACCTCAAAACTGCCTACATTTGAGACCAGACTATTCCTTGTTGGGGGACCTGTCCTGTGTTGAGGAGCATCCCTGGCCCCCATCCACAAGATGCGAGTAGCATGCTCGTGCTCCAATCACGACAACCGCAAATGTTTTCCGTCATTGCTGAGTGTCCCCTAGGGAACAGAATCAACCCCTCCCTCACTGCCCCACCTTGAGAATCACTGCTCTACCGACAGAAATAATAAAGCTATTATATTTACTAATAATGTTACTATATTTAATAATGTTACTATATTTGAGGATAGAAGTTTCAGATGCTTGGTTAGGCGCAGTGGCTCGCGCCTGTAATCCCAGCACTTTGGGAGGCCGAGGTGGGCAAATCACCTAAGGTCAGGAGTTTAAGACCAGCCTGGCCAATATTGTGAGACCCTGTCTCTACTAAAAACAAAAATTAGCCAGGCATGGTGGTAGGCATCTGTAATCCCAGCTACTTTGGAGGCTGAGGGAGGAGGATCACTTAAACCTGGGAGGTGGAGGTTGCAGTGAGCAGAAATTACGCCACTGCACTCCAGCCTGGACGACAGAGCCACACTGCACTCCATCTCAAAAAAAAAAAAGAAGTTTCAGGTGCTGCCAGGAACAGTGGCATGCTCCTGTAGTCCCAGCTACTGGGGAGGCCAAGGTGGGAGGATCACTCAAGGCCAGGAGTTCAAGACCAGCCTGGGCAACATAGTGAGACCCCCATCTCTACAACAACAATAACGAAAAATTAGCTGGGCGTGGTGATGTGTGCCTGTAGTCCCAACTACTAGGGAGGTTGAGGTGGGAGGATTACTTGAGCCCAGAAAGTCAAGGCTGCAGTGAGATATGATTGCCTCACTGTACTCTAGCCTGGGCAACAGAGCAAAACTCTGTCTCTTTAAAAAAAAAAAAAAAAAAAAAAAAGAAAAGAAGTTTTAGGTGCTGAAATTTTAGGAAACATACTGTCTCCAATACTCCAAGCAATCTGGGGGCTTCAATTTACTATCCCAGTTCATCGATGTTGAAAATAGGCTTCCAGACCAACATGGTGAAACCCCGTCTCTACTAAAAATACAAAAATTAGCTGGGCATGGTGGCGAGCGCCTGTAATCCCAGTTACTCAGGAGGCTGAGGCAGGAGAATCGTGTGAACCCGGAAGGCAGAGGTTGCAGTGAGCCGAGATCACGCCATTGCACTCCAGCCTGGGCGACAGAGCGAGACTCCGTCTCAAAAAAAAAAAAAGAAGAAGAAAGAAAATAGGCTTCAAAGAAGTTAAACAATTTCCCAAGGTTCCTTGGCAAGGAAGTGAGCTAACAGTCAAATTCAGATATGAAAACTCAACAGTTACTGGCCAAACTGGAATCTATAGATATTAAAAAATTATTGGCAAAGTTTTTGGAGTGTGACAATGGTATTGTGGTGAGGTTTCTTGTTTTTGTTTTTGTTTTTTGAAACAGAGTTTTGCTCTTGTCACCCAGGCTGGAGTGCAATGGTGTGATCTTGGCTTACTGCAACCTCTGCCTCCCACGTTCAAGCAATTCTCCTGTCTCACCCTCCCGAGTAGCTGGGATTACATGTGCCCACCACCACGCCTGGCTAATATTTAGTATTTTTAGTAGAGACGGGGTTTCACCATGTTGGCCAGGCTGGTCTGGAACTCCTGACCTCAGGTGATGCACCCGCCTCGGCCTCCCAAAGTGCTGGGATTACAGGCATGAGCCACCATGCCCTAGGCTTTTAAAGGGTCTGGGCCAGGTGCAGTGCCTCATGCCTGTTATCCCAGCAGTTTGGGAGGCCAAGGCAGGAGGATCACTTAAGCTGAGGAGTTCAAGACCAGACTGGCCAACATATTGAGACTCCATTTTTACAAAAAGTAAAAAATTAACTAGACATGGTGGCGTGTGCCTGTGGTCCCAGCTACTCTGAGGTGGAAGGATCACTTGAACCCGGGAAGTTGAGGCTGCAATGAGTCATGATCACACCACTGTGCTCCAGCTTGGGCAACAGAGCGAGACCCTGTCTCAAAAAAAAAAAAAAAAAAAAAGAGTGTGTATGTTTTAGAGACATATAACAAAATATTTGTGGAATGATAAGATAACTGAGATTTGCTTCAAAATAATACCTGACAGGAAGGCAAATGGGATGGGGGTGGGGTTGGCGAGGTTGAGTAGGGGGTGATAGTGGTTAGGGTGGGCTGCAGTTCATTATACTATTCTGCCTACTTTAGTGAGTGTTTTAAATTCCCTATCAGAATATGCTTCAATTTTGTACTCTTAAAAAATAGTGGCTGGGTCCGGGCACACTGATTCATGCCTGCAATCCCAGCACTTTGGGAGGCCCAGGCGGGACGATCACTTGAGGCCCGGAGTTTGAGACCAGCCTGGCCAACATGGTGAAATCCCATCTCTACTAAAAATACAAAAAAAAAAAAAAAAAATTAGCCAGGCGTGGTGGTGCATGCCTGTAATCCCAGCAGAGGCACAAGAATTGCTCGAACCCTGGAGGCGGAGGTTGCAGTGAGCTGAGATCACACCACTGCACTCCAGCCTGGAGGACAGAGTGAGACTGTCTCAAAAAAAAAAAAAAAAAAAATAGTGGCTGGGAATGTTGGCTCATGCCTGTAATACCAGCATTTTGGGAGGCTGAGGCAGGCGGATTACCTGAGCCCAGGAGTTTGAGACCAGCCTGGGCAACATAGTGAGATCCTATCTCTACAAAAAATAAAAATTCACCAGACTTGTTGGTGCATGCCTGTAGTCCCAGCTACTGGGCAGGCTGAGGTGGGAGGATCACTTGAGCCCAAGAGGTTGAGGCTGCAGTGAGCTGTGACTGCACCACTGCACTCCAGCCTAGGTGACAGAGCAAGACCCTGTTTTATTAAAAAAAAAAAAAAAAAATCGTGATTATCCTTATGCATTGAGTAACCATGAGCCCAGGGCTAGGGGCTTTCTGTGTAGTCAACCTTAGAACAAACACAGGGGTTAGGAGTGCCAAGCTCACCCCTACAGTCAAAAATCTGCATGTAACTTTTGACTACCAACAGCCTACTACTGATCAAAAGCCTTACTGATGACATAAATGGTCGATGAACACTGATTTTCTTTTTTTTTTGCGACGGAGTCTCGTGCTGTCGCCCAGGCTGGAGTGCAGTGGCACAATCTCGGCTCACTGCAAGCTCCGCCTCCCGAGTTCACGCCATTCTCCTGCCT
This sequence comes from Hylobates moloch, assembly GCF_009828535.3. Classification (NCBI taxonomy): domain Eukaryota; kingdom Metazoa; phylum Chordata; class Mammalia; order Primates; family Hylobatidae; genus Hylobates; species Hylobates moloch. The sequence goes on along the minus strand of NW_026652287.1, from coordinate 49,759,123 downwards.
CAGCCTCTCCGAGTAGCTGGGACTACAGGCACCCGCCACTACGCCCGGCTAATTTTTTGTATTTTTTAGTAGAGATGGGGTTTCACCGTGGTCTCGATCTCCTGACCTCGTGATCCGCCCGCCTCGGAATGAACACTGATTTTCTACATTCTATGTATGATATATTGTATTCTTGCAATAAGTAAGCTAGAGAAAAGCAAATGTCACTTAAAAAATTCTGGTGTTTTGTATTTGTTTTGTTTTTTGTTTGTTTGTTTGTTTCATTATTTGAGACGGAGTCTCACTCTGCTGCCCAGGCTGGAGTGCGGTGGCATGACCTCAACTCACTGCAACGTCTGCCTCCTGGGTTCAAGCGATTATCCTGCCTCAGCCTCTGAGTAGCTGGGATTACAGGCGCCCACCACCACGCCTGGCTAATTTTTGTATTTTTAGTAAAGGCAGGGTTTTGCCATGTTGGCTAGGCTGGTCTTGAACTCCTGGCCTCAGGTGATCCACCCGTCTTGGCCTCTAAAGTGCTGGGATTACAGGAGTGAGCCACTGTGCCCGTCCAAACTTCAAAGGAAGAGAAAACATATTTACTATGGATGAAGTGGAAGTGGATCATCACAAAAGTGTTCATCCTTGTCGTCTTCACCTTGAGCAGGCTAAGGAGAAGGAGAAGGAGGAGGAGGAGGAAGAAGAACAGAAGGAGGGCTTGGTCTTGCTGTCTCAGGGGTGGCAGAGGTGGAAAAAAATCCACGCCTAAGTACACCCGTACAGTTCAAACTCGTGTTGTTCAAGGGTCAACTGCACTTCCTTCGTCATCCCTGCGTGGCTAACATTATGATACCCACTTTGCAGAAGAGGAATCTAAGCTGGGACATGTTAACAAACCCAATTAAACTGACGGAGTCCTGCGCATGAGTGGGGAAGCAGCGCCCCCTCGAGGCCATCACGCGAATGACCAGAAGCAGCTTGAACCCCGGGCAGAGTCAGAGGCGACGCTGCGGAGAGGCGCTAGACAGGGAGCAACATTGGGGGAGAGCGGTAAAAAGAGAAAAAAGCAACAAAGATAAAGAATATTTTTTGCCAATTTTTTATTGTGTCCAAATAATACATAATATTTAAATACTTTTTTTTTTTTGAGACGGAGTTTTGCTCTTGTTGCCCCGGCTGGAGTGCAATGGCACAATCTGGGCTCACTGCAAACTCCGCCTCCCGGGTTCAAGCGATGCTCCTGCCTCAGCTTCCCGAGTAGCTGGTATTGCGGGCAACCACCACCACGCCTGGCTAATTTTGTTTTTTTGTTGTTGTTTGTTTGTTTTCTGTTTTTTTTATAGTAGAGACGGGGTTTCACCATGTTGCTCAGGCTGGTCTCAAACTCCTGACCTGAAGTGATCCACCTGCCTCGGCCTCCCAAAGTGCTGGGATTACAGGCATGAGTCACCACACCTGGTCTTAAATACATTTTTTTAATTATTACTATTTTTAGAGACAGGGTCTCACTCTGTCACCCAGGCTGGAGTGCAGTAGCATAGCCTTGTTCACTGCAACCTTGAACTCCTGGGCTCAAGCAGCCTTCCCACCTCAGCCTCCAGAGTAGTTAGGACTACAGGTGCACACCACCATGCCTGGCTAATCTTTTTTTTTTTTTTTTGGTAGAGATAGGGATCTCGATATGTTGTCCAGGCTGGTCTTGAACTCCTGGCCTTAAGCGATCTTCCTACCCCAGCGTCCCAAAGTGCTGGGACTACAGGCGTGAGCCACTGCACCTAGTAATTATTTTTAAAAATTAAAATTACTGGGCCGGGTGCGGTGGCTCACGCCTGTAATCCCAGCACTTTGGGAGGCCGAGGCAGGCAGATCACGAGGCCAGCAGATTGAGACCATCCTGGCTAACAAGGTGAAACCCCGTCTGTACTAAAAATACAAAAAAAAAAAAAAATTAGCCAGGTGTGGTGGCGGGCGCCTGTAGTTCCAGCTACTCAGGAGGCTGAGGCAGGAGAATGGCGTGAACCTGGGAGGCGGAGCTTGCAGTGAGCCGAGATCATGTCACTGGACTCCAGCCTGGGCGACAGAGCAAGACTGCATCTCAAAGAAAAAAAAAATTAAAATTAATGCAGAAACTACACAATGAATAAAATATCAAGATTGATTTATTTATTTTAATTTTTTTTGACACAGGCTCTCCTTCTGTCACCCATGCTTGACTGCAGCAGCGTGAACACAGCTCACTGCCTCCTGGGGTCAAGTGATCCTCCTGCCTCAGCCTCTATGCTAGCTGGTACTAGAGGTGCACACCACCACACCTGACTAATTTTTAAATTTTTTGTGGAGGTGGGGTCTCACTATGTTGTCCATGCTGGTCTGGAACTGCTGGCCTGAAGAGATCCTCCCACCTCAGCTTCCCAAAGTTCTGGGATTACGGGCATGAGCCACTCAGCCTGGTCTACTTGTTAATTGACTTATTTAGAGACCAGGTCTCCCTCCATCACCAGGCTGCAGTTTAATGGCGCAATTACAGTTCACTGCAGCCTCGAACTTCTTGGCTCAAGTGATGCTCCTACCTCAGCCTCTCAAGTAGCCAGGACTATAGGCACAAGCCACTACACTCAGCCCTAAGACAGGTATTTTTTTAATACTTAATTTATTATTGTGGCTTTTTGCAACATGGCAAAACATTACAGCTTAAAGCAGACATCATCTCCTTATAGAGGAGGAAAAAGTTTTGCAGTCAAATCAAATTGTAATTAAGAGGTCACTGCTATACCATTCTATTCAGTTTAATAAAAATGATATTATAACTTCACGAACTCCAGAGATAATAGGTTACTTAATAAGGCAAAAAACCAGTGGATACACTGGTTGAATAATAAAGGATACAGTAAGGAATTTAGGTCCATCTATGCCTATGATAATAAACATAAAAGACTGCAGAACAATTTAAGAACTTAGAATAATCACAGATCTATTCATAAAAGTTCAAAATGTGCCTGATTACCAGAAAAGGAATTATTAAGGTATGCAGTGAAGGGAATGGAGCAAGGCTGGGCGCGGTGGCTCATGCCTGTAATCCCAGCACTTTGGGAGGCTGAGGTGGGTGGATCACCTGAGGTCCGGAGTTCGAGAACAGCTTGACCAACATGGTGAAACCCTGTCTCTGCTAAAAATACAAAAATTAGCTGGGTGTGTTGCCATGCACCTGTAATCTCAGCTACTCAGGAGGCTGAGGCATGAGAATCGCTTGAGCCCAGGAGGCAGAGGTTGCAGTGAGTCGAGATTATGCCACTGCATTCCAGCCTGGGTGACAGACCGAGACTTCAGTTTAAAAAAAAAAAATAAATATATATACATATAAATATATAAATAAAGGGAATGAGGCAGAATAAAATATAGAATGTCTTTTTATTTCTCTCTGATTTCAACTTCCTTTTTATCTGTATGTCGTATAGGGAGAAGATATGCCTCGGTATTGAAGATCCAATGCTCCAGTGGAAGAAGATTGTCATCAGAAAATATTAGGTACAGGCCGGGTGTGGTGGCTCACGCCTGTAATCCAGCACTTTGGGAGGCTGAGGCAAGTGGATCACGAGGTCAGGAGTTCAAGATCAGCCTGGCCAACATAGTGAAACCCTGTCTCTACTAAAAATACAAAAAATTAGCCGGGCGCAGTGGCGGGCTTCTATAATCCTAGCTACTCAGGAGGCTGAAACAGGAGAATTGCTTGAACCTGGGAGGTGGAGGTTGCAGCAAGCCGAGATCACGCCACTGCATACCTGCCTGGGAGACAGTGCGAGACTCAGTCTCAAAAAAAAAAAAGGAATAAAGAAAGAAAGAAAACATTAGGAACAAATACAACAGGAGGTCTCACTTTTGCACAGTGAGCCATATTCTTCTTGGGATCACAGACTACCTGAGACCCTCAATAAAAGCTTTGGACCTCCTCCTACGAAATAACACGTGCACACAATTTTGCCTAGTCTTACAGGATGCACGGAACCTCTAATTCCGGTCCTTGGATCTTCTAGCAGCCAATGATGCCCAAGCTAAGAGGCCTCAAGTCAGCCAAATACTCTGAGATTCAACCATGTAAGAAACTAAGTACCAGCTGGGCGCGGTGGCTCACGTCTGTAATCCCAGCACTTTGGGAGGCTGCAGCAGGCGGATCACCTGAGGTCAGGAGTTCGAGACCAGCCTGGCCAACATGATGAAACCCTGTCTCTACTAAAAATACAAAAAATTGGCCAGGTGCAGTGGCTCACGCCTGTAATCTCAGCACTTTGGGAGGCCGAGGTAGGCGGATCACGAGGTCGAGAGATCGAGACCATCCTGGCCAACATGGTGAAACCCTGTCTCTACTAAAAATACAAAAATTAGCTGGGCGTGGTGGTGCACACCTGTAGTCCCAGCTACTCAGAAGGCTGAGGCAGGGGAATTGCTTGAACCTGTGAGGCAGAGGTTGCAGTGAGCCAAGATCACGCCATTGCACTCCAGCCTGGGCAACAGAGCAAGACTCCGTCTCAAAAAAAAGGAAAGGAAGGGGAGCGGAAGGGAGGGGAGGGGAGGGAAAGGGAGAAAGAAAGAGAAGGAAGGAAGGAAGGAAAAAGAAAAAGAAAGAAAGAGAGAGAAGAAAGAAAGAAGAAAGAGAGGAAAGAGAGAAAGAAAAGAAAGAAAGAAAGAGAATAACACCTAACTGGCTTCTCCTTGACTCTGGGCTGGACTTAGTGACTTGAATAAATCAATGTGATGGTGTTTGACTCAGACTCGGTCGGACATGGTACTAGGTCTTCTTCGCTTTCTTGGATTGCTTGCTCTGGGGACGTTAGGTGTCATGTCATGATAAAATTCAAGCAGCTTGTGCAAAAGCCCATGTGGTAAGGAAGTGATACCTCCAGCCAACAGCCAGCTAAGGGTGACATTTTGGAAGTGGATCCTCCAGCCCCAGTCAAGTCTTCAGATAGCTGCAGCCCTGCCTGACATTTTTTTTTTTTTTTTTTGAGACAGTTTCTCTGTATCGCCCAGGCTGGAGTGCAGTGGTGCAATCTCGGCTCACTGCAATCTCCGCCTCCCAGGTTCAAGTGATTCTCCCGCCTCAGCCTCCCAAGTACCTGGGATTACAGATGCACACCACCACACCCGACTAATTTATATATTTTTAGTAGAGATGAGGTTTCACCATGTTGACCAGGCTAGTCTTGAACTCCTAACTTCAGGTGACCCACCTGCCTTAGCCTCCCAAAGTGCTGGGATTACAGGCATGAGCCACTGCACCTGGCTCTGGCTGACATCTGATGGTAACCTCAGGAGAGATCCCAAGCCTAAACCGCCCAGCTAAGCTCCTGAATTTCTGCCTCATGAAAATCATGAGATAATAAATATTTGTTGTTTTAAGTGGCTAAGTTTTGGTGAACACCTGTTACACAGCAATAGACAACTTGTAAATGGCTGAGGTGTGATTTGGACTCAGGTAATCTGGTTCCAGAACCCAACATCCCAGCATCAATCATAATACCAAAAATTAGAAATTTGGGGGCTGGGTGTGGTGGCTCACGCCTGTAATCCCAGCACTTTGGGAGGCCAAGGCGGGCGGATCACGAGGTCAGGAGATTGAGACCATCCTGGCTAACATGGTGAAACCCCATTTCTACTAAAAATACAAAAAATTAGCCAGGCGTGGTTGCAGGCGCCTGTAGTCCCAGCTACTCAGGAGGTTGAGGCAGGAGAATGGCGTGAACCTGGGAGGCGGAGCTTGCAGTGAGCCGAGATCGCGCCACTGCACTCCAGCAAAAAAAAAAAAAAAAAGAATCTTCCCCTAGATCCTTCAGAGGTGCCACTGTGGTACTAATAAGGAAAAATTTCCAAAATAGATAGTGAAGAGAAGAAAGAAAGAAAAGAAAAAAGGCCAGGCACAATGGCTCACACCTGTAATCCCAGGACTTTTGGAGGCTGAGGCAGAAGGATTGCTTGAACCCAGGAGTTCAAGGCTGCAGTAAACTGTGATCACACCACTGCATTCCAGTCTATCTCAAAAAGAAGAAGAAGAAGGAGGAGGAGGAGGAGAAGGAAGGGGAAGGGGAAGGGGAAGAAGAAGAAAAAGAAAGGCAGGCGCGGTGGCTCACGCCTGTAATCCCAGCACTTTGGGAGGCCGAGGCGGGCAGATCACAAGGTCAGGAGTTCGAGCCCAGCCTGGCCAATATGGTGAAACCCACCTCTACTAAAAATGCAAAAATTAGCCAGGCGTGGTGGCAGGTGCCTGTAGTCCCAGTGCAGGAAGCTGAGGAAGGAGAATTGCTTGAACCTGGGAGGCGGAGCTTGCAGTGGGCCAAGATCTCGATATGGCACTTCAGCCTGGGCAACAGAACGAGACTCCATCTCAAAAAAAAAAAAAAAAAAAAAAAGAAGAAGGAGAAGGAGAAGAAGAAGAAAGAAAAAACAAGGTGCAAAAGAGGTGGATGGTTACATATGAAAATAATGTTTCTTTTTTTTTTTTTTTTTTTTTTGAGACGGTCTCATTCTGTCGCCCATGCTGGAGTGTGGTGACATGATCACAGCTCAACCCCAGGCTGGTTCCTAATTCCTAGGCTCAATCAATCCTCCCGCCTTGGCCTCCCAAAGTGTTGGGATTACAGGCATGAGCTCCCATACCTACCCCGTTTTTATTTTGCAGCCTTGATCTCCTGGGCTCAAGTGATCCTGCTGCCTCAGCCTCCCAAAGTGCTGGGATTACAGGCATGAGCCACCATGCCCGCCCAGCCGGAAAGAATATCTCTAAAAGGATATTTGAGTAAGGGGAAAAAGGAATGTCTGGGGAGGGGTGCTGGGGGCCAACTTGCCTTTCACTCCTCCCGCCTTCATAGCTCTGAGTTTTTTCCCACATGAATGTATTATAGGGACCTCTTTTTTTTTTTTTTTTTTTTTGAGATGGGGTCTCACTCTGTCACCCAGGCTGGATGGAGTACAGTGGCACAATCTTGGCTCACTGTAACCTCCTCTTCCTGGGTTCAAGCGATCCTTCCACCTCAGCCTCCCAAGCAGCTGGGATTACAGACTCCTACCCTCACGCCTGGCTAATTTTTGTATTTTTACTAGAGAGGGGGTTTCTCCATGTTGCCCAGGCTGGTCTCAAACTCCTGACCTCAAGTGACCTGCCCGCCTCAGCCTCCCAAAGTGCTGGGATTACAGGCGTGAGCCACTGCACTTTGCCTGTGACCTCATTTTTATTTTTAGGTGTTGATTAGGAATTTTCTAGGGAGGCGCTGTCTGACAGAACTTTCTGTGATGATGGGAATAGTCCCTGTGGGCGCTGTCCAGCAGCCGCCAGCCACGTGTAGTGACCAAGTACTTTCTCATTCCACCGAGAAAGAGGGTTTTCCATTTTATGTAATTGTCATCTGTGTAAATGTAAATGGGCACATGTGGCTGGCCACTACCTATCAAATTGTTCACAGGCACTGTGTAACACTGCAGAAAATATCTTAGGATAACACATCAGGTGAAAATAGACAGGTTCAGGCCGGGCACGGTGGCTCGTGCCTGTAATCCCAGCACTTTGGGAGGCCAAAGTGGGAATATCACTTGAGCCCAGGAGGTCGAGACCAACCTGGGCAACATGGCAGAACCGTCTCTACCAAAACACACAAAAATTAGCTGGGCGAGGTGGTGCACGCCTGTAGTCCCAGCTACTTGGGAGGCTGAAGTGGGAGGATCACTTGAGCCCAGGAAGTCAAGGCTTCAGTGAGTTATAATCTCACTCATGCACTCCAGCCTAGGGGACAGAGTGAGACTCTCTCAAAAACAACAACAAACAAGAGAGAGTATTCCAGAGAGCTGCTTTCTCTCGTTCTGCCATGTGAGGACACAGACAGTAAGCACCATTTCTTTCTTCCTTTAAATTTCCATTTTTATTTATTTATTTATTTATTTTCGAGATGGAGTTTTGCTTTTGTCGCCCAGGCTGGAGTGCAATGGCATGATCTTGGCTCACTGCAACCTCTGCCTCCCAGATTCAAGCGATTCTCCTGCCTCAGCCTCCCTTCCAAGTAGCTGGGACTACAGGCGCACGCCACCATGCCCAGCTAATTTTTGTATTTTTAGTAGAGGTGGGGTTTCACCATGTTGGCCAGGCTGGTCTCGAACTCCTGACCTCAGGTGATCCACCTGCCTCAGCCTCCCAAAGTGCTGGGATTACAAGTGTGAGCCACCATGCCTGGCCTCCATTTTTATTTTAGATTCAGGGGGTACATGTGCAGGTTTGTCATAAGAATATATTGCATGATGCTGAGGTTTAGACTTCCATTGATCCCGTCACCCAGATAGTGAACACAGTACCCAATAGGAAGTTGTTTTTGTTTGTCTGTTTGTTTTTTGTGACAGAGTCTTACTCTGTCGCCCAGGTTGGAGTGTAGTGGGGCGATCTCGGCTCACTGCAACTTCTGCCTCCCAGGTTCAAGCAATTCTCCTGCCACAGCCTCCCGAGTAGCTGAATAACAGGTGCCCGCCACCACGCCTGGCTAAGTTTTGTATTTTTTTAGTAGAGACGGGGTTTTGTCATGTTGGCCAGTGTGGTCTCGAACTCCTGACCTTGTGATCCACCCGCCTCAGCCTCCCAAAGTTCTGGGATTACACTGTGCCCAGCCTGGCTTCCATATATCTTTTGGGGGGACACAATTTGCCCCATAACAGGAGAGGGCATGTCTTTTTCATATTCTGACTAGCAATACGGGAGGTCCACGTAAAATTCCCCTGCTGAGGATTCAGTTCTTGGTCAACTCTAGAAAACGTGACTGAATGATGGTTTGCTGCCTCCACAGCCAAGCTAGTGGCCTTTCTCGGGTAACACCATTTTTACTGGAAATGTCTGACAAACTGTGATTCAGATGTGGCTGCTTGGCAGACATTTTCTCAAAAATGAACAAAATGAGGCTGTCACTTCAAGGAAAACAATTTTGGGTCTTGTTGCCAACAATAAAATTCAAGCTTTTAAGGGGAAATCAGAATTTTGGAAAATGTGTAGCCGCCACTGTGAGTTTGGCAGCTTCTTGACATTTAAAGACTTTTTTAAGCCTGTAATCCCAGCTACTTGGGAGGCTGAGGCAAGAAGATCACTTGAGGTCAGGAGTTTGAGACCAGCCTGGGCAACAAAGTGAAACCCTGTCTCTACAAAAAGTTTTTTAAAAAAATTATCTGGGTGTGCTGGCATGTGCGCCTATAGTCCCAGCTACCAAGGAGGCTGAGGTGGGAGGATCATTTGAGCCCAGGAGGTCAAGGCTGCAGTGAGCTATGATTGCACCACTGCACACTTTTCTGATGAGACAAATAGTGATATTAATGAATAGGACTTTTTTGATACAAAATACTGTAATGGGACAACATCTGCATCACTCATTGAACTAATATTTTCCAAATGATCAATGCATGCTATAGGCATGAATGAGTAGAACCATTCCCAGTGTAAGATAGACCAATGACTTTTTTTTTCTTTTGAAACAAGGTCTCACGTTGACACCAAAGCTGGAGTGCAGTGGCATAATCTCAGGTCACTGCAACCTCTGCCTCCCAGGCTCAAGAGACCCTCCCACCTCAGCCTCCCAAGTTAGCTAGGACCACAGACACATACCACCATGCCAGACTAATTTTTGTTTATATTTGTAAAGATGGGGTCTTGCTACGTTGCCCAGGCTGGTCTCAAAAACTCCAGGGCTCAAGCAATCCACCCACCTTAGCCTCCCTAAATGTTGAGATTACAGGCATGAGCCACCACGCCTGGTCTCAGACCAATGTTGTTGTTGTTTTGTTTTTTGTTTTTTGTTTTCAGACAGCTTCTCACTGTCTCACTCAGGCTGGAGTGCAGTGGCACGATCTTGGCTCACTGCAACCTCTGCCTCTCAGGTTCAAGCAATTCTCGTGCCTCCGCCTCCCGAGTAGCTGGGACTACAGGCACGTGCCACCATGCCTGGCTAATTTTCATATTTTTAACAGAGATGGGGTTTTGTCATGTTGGCCAGGCTGGTCCGAACTCCTGGCCTCAAGTGATCCTCCTGCCTCTGCCTCACAAAGTGCTGGGATTACAGGCGTGAGCCACCGCACCCAGCCCCATGGTCAGTTTCTATTGAGGAAACATGGACATTTGAGGGATGGTGCAATACCCGTTTGCACAGCTCAGAGTTTGATAAATTTCTCTTGGTTTTTGCCTAGTTAATTGCAATGTTCATTTCTTCTATGAATTATCAGATATTTAGAGTTAGAAGGGATCTTCAGCATCATCCAGTCCAGGGGTTGGCCAACATTTTCTGCAAAGGGCCAGAGAGTGAATATTTTCAGCTTTGCAGGTAAAGTGGTCTGTTGAAATCACTCAACTCTGCTGTTGTAGCACAAGAACCACTATAGGTACCAGGCACAGTGGCTCAGGCCTGTAATCCCAACACTTTGGGAGGCTGACGTGGGCAGATCACCTGAGGTCAGGAGTTCGAGACTGGCCTGGTCAACATGGCGAAACCCCCATCTCTACTAAAAATACAAAAATTAGCGAAGCGTGGTGGCAGGTGCCTGTAATCCTAGCTACTCAGGAGGCTGAGGCAAAAGAATTGCTTGAACCTGGGAGGCGGAGGTTACGGTGAGCCAAGATCACACCACTGTACTCCAGCCTGGGCAACAAGAGTGAAACTCCGTCTCAAAAAAGAAAAAAAAGAATCTCTATAGGCGATAAGTGAACAAATGAGCATAGCTGCATGCCAAGAAAACTTTATTTACAAACACAAGTAGGGGCCAGATTTGGCCCGTGGGCCATGGTTTACACACTTCACCTACCTAGTTCAACATTTTTCTTTTTTTTTTTTTTTAATTGAGGCAGAGTCTTGCTCTGTCGCCCAGGCTGAAGTGCAGTGGCTTGATCTTGGCTCACTGCAACCTCTGCCTCCTGGGTTCAAGCAATTCTCCTGCCTCAGCCTCCCGAGTAGCTGGGATTACAGGTGCCTGCCACCACACCCGGCTAATTTTTGTACTTTTAGTAGAGATGGGGTTTTGCCATGTTGGCCAGGCTGGTCTTGAACCCCTGACCTCAGGTGATCTGCCCGCCTCGGCCTCCCAAAGTGCTGGAATTATAGGCATGAGCCACCAGGCCGGCCTAGTTCAACATTTTCAATCAGCCAGGAAGGGTTCACCAAAGGTCACACGCAAGTTAGTTGCAAAACCAGAGCTCACACTCAGGCCTGCCAACATCTGTCTTTGTGCAGTCACTTTCACCTCTCAGATGGCTTCAATGGCCTCAATTTCCTCCACTAATTGAGCTGGGAGTTTTCCTACATGCCTTCAGGCAGGCGCTAACAAGAAAGCGCAGTGTAAATGCAGTCATAACCACTCACGTCTGTGGTCACCAGGGAAGATGATCTGGGAACCAGGAGAGCAGGATGAGAACTTGCCTTTGCTAATGCCTGCTCTAGGTATTATTTGCTGATGCCTGCTCAGTGTCAAGGGTAATGCTGAATTTTTCCCATGCATGTATCTTACACATTCCTAAAGAGAATCAGAGAAGTGAAATGTGCAAGAAAAAGCATAGCTTTAGAATGAGATGGGCCTGGATTTCAATTCTTTTTTTTTTTTTTTTTTTTTTGAGATGGAGTTTCACTCATTCTGTCACCCAAGCGGAGTGCTGTGGCGTGATCTCGGCTCATTGCAACCTCTGCCTCCCAGGCTCAAGCAATTCTCCTGCCTCAGCCTCCCAAGGAGCTGGGATTACAGGCATGTGCCACCTTGCCTGGGTGATTTTTTGTATTTTAGTAGAGACGGGGTTTCGTCATGTTGGCCAGGCTGGTCTCGAACTCTTGACCTCAGGTGATCTGCCTGCCTCGGCCTCCCAAAGTGCTGGGATTACAGGCGTGAGCCACCGCACCAAGACTGGATTTCAATTCTGACCCACTGTAAGAGGTGACTGACCTCAACTCACCTTAGCACCCAGCCTAATTTATTTCCCACAAAATAAGGGTAACAAACCACCTTGATGATCTATTATATGTAAAACACCTGCTTATGGCTGGGCATGGTGGCTCACACCTGTAATCCCAGCACTATAGGAGGCCAAAGTGGGAGCATCACTTGAGGCCAGGAGTTCGAGACCAGCCTGGGCAACATAGCAAGACCTCATCTCTACAAAACATTTAAAAATTAGCCAGGTGTGGTGGTGTACACCTGTAGTCCCAGCTACTCGGGAGGCTGAGGCAGGAGGATCAACTGAACTTAGGAGTTTGATGCTGTAGTGTGGAATAATTGTACCACAGTGGCTCACACCTGTAATCCCAACAGTTTGGGAGGCCGAGGCAGGAGGATCGCTTGAGCCCAGAAATTCGAAGTCAGCCTGGGCAACATGATGAAACCCCATCTCTACTAAAAATACAAAAAATTAGCCAGCATGATGGTGCTCACCTGTAATCCCAGCTACTCAGGAGTCTGAGTGGAAGGATCACCTGAGCTCAGGAGGCAGAGTTTGCAGTGATCCAAGATCGCACCACTGCACCACTCCGGCGTGGGCGACAGAGCAAGAACCTGTCTCAAAAAAAAAAAAAAAGGCATTTCCATACACCTAACCTATTGAACATCATAGCTTCACCTAGTTGTCCTTAAACGTGGTCAGAAAACTTACATTAACCTACACTTGGGCAAAATCAACTAATGCAAAGCCTATTTTGTAATAAAGTGTTGAATATCTCATGTAATTTATTAAACACTCTCCTGAAAGTAAAAAATAGAATGGTGGTATGGGTACTTGAAGCATGGTTTCTACTGAATGTGGATCTCTTTCTAAACATTTATTTTTTGTTTATTTTTCTATTTATTTATTTATTTATTTATTTATTTTTGAGACAGAGTCTCAGAGTCTTGCTCTGTCGTCCAGGCTAGAGTGCAATGGCACAGTCTCAGCTCACTGCAACCTCCACCTCCCCAGTTCAAGTGATTCTCCTGCCTCAGTCTTCCATGTAGCTGGGATTACAGGTGCCCACCACGTCTGGCAAATTTTTTTGTATTTTTAGTAGAGACCAGGTTTCACCATGTTGGCCAGGCTGGTCTCAAACTCCTGACCTCAGGTGATCCTCCCACCTCGGCCTCCCAAAGTCCTGGGATTACAGGCGCCCGCCACCATGCCTGGCTAATTTTTTTCTGTTTTTAGTAGAGACAGGGTTTCACCATGTTGGCCAGGCTGGTCTCAAACTCCTGATCTCAGGTGATCCACCCGCCTCGGCCTCCCGAAGCGCTGGGATTACAGGCGTGAGCCACTGCGCCTGGCCTCTTTTGAAACATTGTAAAGTCAAGAAAATTGTAATTTGTAAATCGGAGAGCACCTGTATTGTATGATTGTACCTATATGAGGTCCCTAGAGTCATCAAATTCAGAGAGACAAAGTACAATGGTGCTGCCAGGGGCTGGAAGAGGGAAGTGGAGAGTAAGTGTTTAATGGGTAACTTCGCAAGATGAAAAGATTTCTGGAGCTGGATAATGGTGGTTGCACAACAATGTGAATATACTTTTTTTTTGTTTTTAGATGGAGTCTCGCTCTGTTGCCCAGGCTGGAGTACAATGGCACGATCTGGGCTCACTGCAACCTCCGCCTCTTGGGTTTAAGTGATTCTCCTGCCTCAGCCTCCCGAGTAGGTGAGATTACAAGTGTATATGCCACTGCGCTCAGCTAATTTTTGTATTTTTAGTAGAGATGGGGTTTCACCATATTGGCCAGGCTGGTCTTGAACTCCTGACCTCAAGTGATCCACCCACCTTGGCTTCCCAAAGTGCTGGGATTACAGGCATGGGCCACCAGGCCTAGCCAATGTGAATATACTTAATGCCCCTGAAGTATACACTTAAATGTGGCTAATAAATTTAGGACATGTGTGGTGGCTCACGCCTGTAATCCCAGCACTTTGAGAAGCCAAGGTGGGTGGATCACTTGAGCTCAGGAGCTTGAGATCAGCCTGGGCAACATGGTAAAACTCTGTCTCTACTAAAAATACAAAAAAATTAGCCAGGCATGGTGGTGCACGCCTGTAGCCCCAGCTACTTGGGAGGCTGAGGTAGGAGGATGGATTGAGCCCAGGAGGTCAAGGCTGCAGTGAGCTGTGATTGTGCCACTGCACTTCAGCCTGGGCAATAGAGCAAGACCCTGTAAATAATTTTATGTTGTGTATTTTACCACAATTTTTTTGAAAAGGATAAAAAAAATTCTCTCAACAAACCCTCTTGCAGCTAAAATTAGCCTGGACTTTGAGAGCCGATCCTCCAAGTTCTCACACCCACACTGGGACAACAGCCCCAGCCTGCCCCGCCGATCATTCCCTGCCTGGCCAGTGGCTTGCACGTCCCCTTCGCAGACTAGGCTGGGAGGCTATTTTGGTACAATCTGTTCTCTTGGAAAATGAGATCTCAGAACATTAATGCCAGAAGGCAGGGAGCCAACTTATCTCCAACACCCACTAGGTGCTAAATGAACCCGACCAAGGGCTCTGTGAGCACTTTGACAGAGGCGGCTTTTGTCCCAACTCCAGACCTCACTTTGCGCCAAGGACTTTGCAGTCACTCTTCCTAGCTGTCCTAAGAGGAAACTGAGGCTCAGAGAAGGGGAGTTACTTGCCCAAGCTACATATCTTGGAGATTAAAAGCCAGGGTTTGGCCAGGCGCGGTGGCTCACACCTATAATCTCAGCACTTTGGGAGACCGAGGTGGGTGGATCACTTGAGGAGACCAGCCTGGCCAACATGGTGAAACCCTGTCTCTACTAAAAAACAAAAATTAGGCCGGGTGTGGTGGCTCACGCCTGTAATCCCAGCACTTTGGGAGGCCGAGGCGGGCGGATCACAAGGTCAGGAGATCGAGACCATCCTGGCTAACACGGTGAAACCCCATCTCTACTAAAAAATACAAAAAATTAGCTGGGCGTCGTGGCGGGCACCCATAGTCCCAGCTACTCGGGAGGCTGAGGCAGGAGAATGGCGTGAACCCGGGAGGCGGAGCTTGCAGTGAGCTGAGATCGCGCCACTGCACCCTAGCCTGGACAACAGAGCAAGACTCTGTCTCAAAAAAAAAAAAAAAAAATACAAAAATTAGCCAGGCATGGTGGCTCTTGCCTGTAATCCCAACTACACGGGATGCTGCGGCAGAAGAATCGCTTGGACCCGAGAGGTGGAGTTTGCAGTGAGCCGAGATAGCGCCACTGCACTCCAGCTTGGGCAACAGAGTGAGACTCTGTCAAAAAAAAAAGAAAGGATTTGAACAGATTTGGGAAACCCCAAAGGCTGCTCTCTTTTTCCTTTTCTTTTGAGATTAAGGTAGACTTTAGCCACAAAGTTCTGCAAGGTTTTTTTGTAGTGTTTCTTTGTGGGTTTTTTGTTTTGTTTGTTTTTTGTTTGTGTTTTTGTTTGCTGTTTTTAGACAGGGTCTGGCTCTGTTGCCCAGGCTGGAGTGCAGTGGTGCAATTTCGGCTCACTGCAACCTCTGCCTCCCAGGCTCAAGTGATTCTCCTACATCAGCCTCCTGAGTAGCTGGGACTACAGGCACATGCTACCATGCCTGGCTAATTTTTGTATTTTTTGCAGAAACGGGGTTTCACCATGTTACCCAGGCTAGTCTCAAAGTTCTGGCCTCAGGTGATCCTCCCACCTCAGCCTCCCAAAAGGGCCACGCCGCCGGGCAAATTCTGCAAGTTTATACAAACACATACAGTTGTGTAACTACTGCCACATTAAAAATGCAGAACAGTCCCTTCCCTCCCAAAATTCCTCTGTCCCTCTTGTGGATAATCTCTCCTTCCACCTCAACTCCTGGCAGCCACTGATCTGTTTTCCACACTTAAAATTTTTTCTTTTTTTTTTTTTTTGAGACGGAGTCTCGCTCTGTCACCCAGGCTGGAGTGCAGTGGTGCACGATCTCAGCTCACTGCAACCTCTGCCTCCCGAGTTCAAGCGATTCTCCTGCCTCAGCCTCCTGAGTAGCTGGGACTACAGGCACCTGCCACCCCCAGCTAATTTTTGTATTTTTAGTAGGGGTGGGGTTTCAGGCTGGTCTCAAACTCCTGTCCTCAAATGATCCACCCACCTCAGCCTCCCAAAGTGCTGGGATTACAGGTGTGAGCCACTGCGCCTGGGCCAAAATTTTGTATTTCTAAAATGACCTACAGCCGAGTATGTGGCATGCACCTGCAATCCCTGTCACTCAGGAGGGTGAGGTGGGAGGATCCCTTGAGCCGGGGAATTTGAGGCTGTAATGATCCATGTTCCTGCCACTGCACTCCAGCCTGGGTGACAAAGCGATACCCCATCTCTAAAGATAAAATGTCCCGCCAATGGGAGCCCACAGTACGTAGCCTCTTGGGTCTGGATTCTTTCATTTAGCAAATGCATTTGAGATTCTACCACACTGCTGTAGATGGTCACTCCTTTTCATTGCTGTGTAATGTTCCATCATATGCATAAACCAGGTGGCTCATCCACTTACCAACTGATGGACATTTGGGATGTTCCCAGTTTTTGGTGATTACCAAAAAATAAATAAATAAATAAATAAAAGAAATTAAAAAGCTGATATAAACTTGTTTTTCATGTGTGAAGGTGAATTTTTGTTTCACCACAATGGGATTGTTGTGTTATAGGGTAAGTCATGTTTAATTTAATAAGAAACTGTCAGGCTGGGCGAGGTGGCTCACACCTGTAATCTCAGCACTTTGGGAGGCTGAGGCAGGAGGATCACTTGAGCCCAGGAGTTTCAGACCAGCCCGGGCAACAGGGCGAGACACCATCTATACAAAAAATACAAAAATGATCTGGATGTGGTGATGTGTGCCTGTAGTCCCAGCTACTCAAGCGGCTGAGGTGGGAGGATCACATGAGCCCAGGAGGTCAAGGCTGCAGTGAGCTATGATTGCACCACTGGACTCCAGCCTGGATGACAGAGTGATACCCTGTCTCAAATAAATACGTAAATAAATAAATTTAAAAGAAACTGTCCAAGTGTCTCCCACCAGCAGTGTGTGGGCTCCAGCCACCCCCAAATCTTTACCTGCACCAGGCATTGTCAGTTATTTTAATTTAATCCATCCTTAAAGGAGGCTGGACACAGTGACTCACATCCCTTTGTTTTGGGAGACCAAGGTAGGAAGATCACCTGAGCCCAAAATTAGCCCCAAGGTGATGGTATTAGGAGGTGGGGCCCTTGGGAGGTGATTAGGTCATGAGGCTGCGGCCCTCATAATGGGATTAGTGCCCTTCCACAAGAGGCCCCCAAGAAACTCCTTGATCTTTCTACCATGTGGGGACACCAAGAGAAGATGCCATCTGTGAACCAGATAGCCAGCCCTTACCAGACAGTGAATCTGCCAGCATTTTGATTTTGAACTTCCCAGCCTCCAGCACCATGAAAAATAAATTTCTGTTGTTTACAAGCCACCAGTTTATAGTATTTTGTTGTAGCACACTGAAAGGACTAAAACAGGAGATAAGGTCTTTTTTTTTTTTTTTAATTTTTTTTAGCACCAAACTGATTGAGATAAGGTCTTTAAAGAGATAATTAAGTTAAAATAGCCAAGCAGGGTGGCTCACATGCCTGTAATCCCAGCACTTCGGGAGGCTGAGGTGGATGGATCACTTGAGATCAAGAGTTTAAGACCAGCCTGGCCAACGTGGTGAAACTCCATCTCTACTAAAAATACAAAAATTAGCCACGCATGGTGGCACGTGCCTGTAATCCCAGCTACTCAGGAGGCTGAGGCATGAGAATCACTTGAACCCGGGAAGTGGAGGTTGCGGTGAGCCGAGATGGTGCCACTGCACTCCAGCCTAGGCCACAAAGCCAGACTCCATCTCAAAAAATAATAATAATAATAATAATAATAATTGTTTTAAAAAAAGTCTATAGGTGGGCCCTGATCTAATTCACTGGTGTCCTCACAGGCAGAGAAGACTAGGGTACAGACATACGAAGAGGGAAGACCATACGAGGACAGAGAAGGCGGCCATCTGCCACCCAAGCAGAGAGGCCTTGAGAAACAAAACCAACTGACACCTTGATGTCAAATTTCCACCCTCAAGAATTACGGAAAAATAAATGTCTGTGGCTTAAGCGACTCTGTCTGGAGTATGTTACTGCAGCCTATTCATTTATTTATAAGACAGGGTCTCACTCTGTCATCCACGCTGGAGTGCAGTGGTGCAATCTCAGCTCATTGCAGCCTCGAACTCCTGGGCTCAAGCGATCCTCCCACCTCTGCCTCCTGAGTAGCTGGGATTACAGGCTCACATCACCACACCTGGCTAATTTTTAATTTTTTTTTTTTTTTTTTTTGTAGAGACTGGGTCTCAATATGTTGGCCAGGCTGGTCATGCACTCCTGAGCTCAAGTGATCCTTTGGCCTCAGCCTCCCAAAGTGCGGGGATTACAGGCATGAGCCACCATGCCCAGACTTTTTTCCCTTATAACTGAAAGCTTCTTTTTTTATAGCTTTACTGAGGCATAACTGACAGATGAACTATGCATATATAAAACATAAACTTTTAAGTACTTAGGTTGAATGAGTGAAAAAAAAAGTAAAAAAAATTAATTAAAAATAAATAAAAAAGAGGCCGGTGTGGTGGCTCAGGCCTGTAATCCCAGGACTTCGGGAGGCTGAGGCAGGTGGGTCATTTGAGGCCAGGAGTTCGAGACCAGCCTGGCCAGTATGGCAAAACCCTGTCTCTGCTAAAAATACAAAAATTAGCCAGGCATGGCTGTGGGCTCCTGTAATCCCAGGTACTCTGGAGGCTGAGGCAGGAGAATCACTTGAACCCAGGAGGCAGAGGTTACAGTGAGCCAAGATTGCACCACTGCCCTCCAGCCTGGGCGACAGAGCCAGACTCTCTCTCTCTCTAAATACATAAATAAGAAAAAAGTTAATTTTTTTTTTACTTTAAAGTAATAAAAGCAAAATTTAGGCCAGGCACAGTGGCTCACGCCTGTAATCCCAGCACTTTGGGAAGCTGAGGTGGGCAGATCACCTGAGGTTAGGAGTTTGAGACCAGCTTAGCCAACATGGCGAAGCCCTGTCTCTGCTAAAAATACAAAAATTAGCCAGGTATGGTGGTGGGCCCCTGTAATTCCAGCTACTCAGGAGGCTGAGGCAGGAGAATCACTCAAACCCAGGAGGCAGAGGTTGCAGTGAGCCGAGATCATGCCACTGCACTCCAGCCTGGGTGACAGAGCAAGACTCCATCTCAAAAAACAAAACAAAACAAAAACCCAAAAAGTAAAATTTAATAGATTCAGACATGGGTATAGACCCGAGAAACCAGCACAATCAAGGCCATCAACAGATCCATCACCCGAGTTTCCTGGTGCCACTGCAAAATTCCTCTCACCTGCCCTACCCTGCCCTTCTTTCCCCAACCACATGCTGATCAGCTTTCTGTTACAATAGTTTGCTTTTTCTAGGATTTCAGATAAATGGATGCCTATAGTACACATTCTTTTTTGTATGGCTTTTCCCCACCAATCTGGATACATTCGAGGCTCATTCATGTTGTTGTATGTTCACCACCCGCACCGCCTTTTTTATTTTATTTATTTATTTATTTATTTATTTTGCTGAACATTAGGCAATAGTATGGTCGGAGCACAGCTGTTCATTTATTCACATTTTTTGTTTTTTTGTTTTTTTAAAGACAGGGTCTTGCTCTGTCACTCATGCTTCAGTACAGTGGCACCATCGCAGCTCACTGCAGCCTCAACCTCCTGGGCTCAAACAATCCTCCGTCCTGTACCTCTCAAAGCACTGGGATTATAGGTGTGAGTTACCATGACCAGCCTGTGTTTAACTTATGGTGTTTTTGTTTTGTTTTGTTTTGTTTTGTTTTTTGAGACGGAGTCTTGCTCTGTCACCCAGGCTGGAGTGCAGTGGCGCAATCTCAGCTCACTGCAACCTCTGCCTCCTGGGTTCAAGCAATTCTCCTGCCTTAGCCTCCTGAGTAGCTGGGATTACAGGCAGGTGCCACCATGCCCGGCTAATTTTTCTTATTTTTACAAAATTACATCATGTTGGGGTTTCACCATGTTGGTCAGGCTGGTCTCGAACTCCTGATCTCAAGTGATCTGCCCACCTTGGCCTCCCAAAGTGCTGGGATTACAGGGGTGAGCCACTGAGCCCAGCTAACATTTTGTTTTTTGTTTTGTTTTGGTTTGGTTTTTTTTTTTTTTTTTTTTTGGAGACAGAATCTTGCTCTGTCACCCAGGCTGGAGTGCAGTGGCGCTATCTCAGCTCACTGCAACTTCCCCCTCCCAGGTTCAAGGGATCCTCCCGCCTCGGCCTTCGAGTAGCTGGGATTACAGGTACACACCACCACGCCTGGCTAATTTTTTGTATTTGTAGTAAAGACAGGGTTTCACAACGTTGACCAGGCTGGTCTCGAACTCCTGAACTCAAGTGATCTGCCCACCTCGGCTTCCCAAGGTGCTAGGATTACAGGCGTGAGCCATTGCACCTGGCCCCTAGGTTTAACTTACAAAAAAAAAACCCTGCCAAATTGTCTTCCAAAGTGGTTGCACATTTTACCTTCCTACCAAGCATATGAGAGTTCCTATTGCTCCACATCCTCACCAGTACTAAAACGACCATACTGTCATTTTAATTTTAGCCATTTTGTTGGATGTGAAGTGACAACTCATTGTGGTTTTGATTTGCATTCTTCTCATGGCTGAAGATGTGTATCTGACTGGGCATGGTGGCTCACGCCTATAATCCCAGCATTTTGGGAGGCTGAGGCAGGAGGATTGCTTGAGCCCAAGAGTTCAAGGCCAGTCTAAGCAACAGAGCATGACTCCAACTCTACAAAAAATACAAAACTTTGCCAGGCATAGTGGCACACACCTGTAGTCCCAGCTACTCAGGGGGCTGATGTGGAAGGATCGCTTGAACCCAGGAGGCGGAGGTTACAGTGAGCCAAGATTGAGCCACTGCATTCCAGCTTGGGCGACAGAGCAATACTCTGTCTCAAAAAAATGTAAAAAATTAAAAATTTTAAAAACATAAAAAACTTTAAAAGAAACTGTCCAATTGTCTCCCACCAGCAGTGTGTGAGTTCCAGCTGCCCCCAAATCCTTACCTACACTGGATATTGTCAGTTATTTTTATTTTATCCATTCTAAAAGGTGGCGGGGAGCAGTGGCTCATGCTTGTAATCCCAGCACTTTGGGAGGCCAAGGCAAGACGATCACTTGAGCCAGAAGTTGGAGACCAGCCTGGGCAACCTAGGGAGATCCCATCTCTACAAAAAAATTAGGCCGGGTGCGGTGGCTTACCCCTGTAATCCCAGCATTTTGGGAGGCCGAGGCAGGTGGATCACCTGAGGTCAGGAGTTCCAGACCAGCCTGGCCAACATGGTGAAACCCCATCTCTACTAAAAATACAAAAAATTAGCTGGGGGGGATTACATGCCTGTAATCCCAGCTACTCAGGAGGCTGAGGCAGGAGAAT
This sequence comes from Hylobates moloch, assembly GCF_009828535.3. Classification (NCBI taxonomy): domain Eukaryota; kingdom Metazoa; phylum Chordata; class Mammalia; order Primates; family Hylobatidae; genus Hylobates; species Hylobates moloch. Next base: position 49,737,669 of record NW_026652287.1, on the reverse strand, counting down.
CGATCGAACCTGGGAGGCAGGGATTGCAGTGAGCTGAGATCGCGCCACTGCACTCCAGCCTGGGCAACAAGAGGGAAACTCCGTCTCCAAAAGAAAAAAAAAAAAAAGGCCTTATCTCCTGTCTTAGTCCATTTAGGGTGCTACAAGAAAATACTACAAAATGATGGCTTATAAACAACGGAAATTTATTTCTCACAGTCTGGAGGCTGGGAAGTTCATGATCAAGATACTGGCAGATTCACTGTGTGGTAAGGGCTGGCTTCCTGGTTCATACATGTCTTCTCTCTGTGTCCTCACATGGTAGGAGGAGCAAAGTGTTTCTTTGCAGCCTCTTCTGTAAGGGCACTAATCCCATTATGAGAGCCCCACCCTCACGACCTAATCACCTCCCAAGGGTCCCACCCCCTAATACCTTAGGGGTTAAGACTTCAACAAATGAATTTGAGAGGAACCCAATTCAATTCATAACAGGTATGCAGTGGCATATGCTTGTGGTTTTAATGTGCAATTTACGTGGTATCTGCCAACCATACAATTTCTTTGGTGGCGTCTATTCAAATCTTTTGCCCAATTTTTTTTTGAGACAGGGTCTTGCTGTGTTGCCCAGGTTGGACACCACCTAACGGGCTCAAGTGATCCTCCTGCCTTGGTCTCCAGAGTAGCTAGGACTACAGGTGTCAGTCACCATGCCCAGCTTCTTTTGCCCAATTTGGTGTGGAGTTTTTTTCTCCTTTATTCTTATTTTATTTATTTATTTGAGACAGGGTCTCACTGTTCCACCCAGGCTGAAGTGCAGTTGCCCAATCTTAGCTCACTGCAGCCTCAGCCTCCTGGGCTGAAGTTGATTTTCCCCACTCAACCTCCAGAGTGCCTGGGTCTACAGGCACGAGTCACCATACCCGGCTAATTTTTAATTTTTTTTTTTTGTAGAGACGGAGTCTCACTATGTTGTGCAGGCTGATCACCAACTCCTGGGCTCCAGTGATCCTCCTGCCTCAGCCTCCCAAAGTGCTGGGATTACAGACGTGAGCCACCAAGCTCAGGCTTTTCTCCCGTATAATTGAAGGGTTCTTTTTTACAGCTTTACTGAGGCATCGCTGACAAATGATGTACTGTGTGTATTTGCAATGTACAATGTAATAGGTTCTGACATGTGTATAGACCCAAGAAACTAGCACAATCAAAGTGATCCTCCTGCCTTGGTCTCCAGAGTAGCTAGGACTACAGGTGTGAGTCACCATGCCCAGCTTCTTTTGCCCAAAGAAGCTCACCCTACCTGCCTTTCCCCAAGCACCCACTGATCAGCTTTCTGTTATTATACATTTAGTTTGCTTTTTCTAGGATTTCATATAATGTATGTGCACAGTATACTTTTTTTTTTTTTTTTTTTTGAGATGGAGTCTTGCTCTGTCGCCCAGGCTGGAGTGCTGTGGCGTGATCTCAGCTCACTGCAAGCTCCGCCTCCCGGGTTCACGCCATTCTCCTGCCTCAGCCTCCCAAGTAGCTGGAACTACAGGCGCCCGCCGCCACATCCGGCTGCTTTTTCGTATTTTTAGTAGAGATGGGGTTTCACCATGTTAGCCAGGATGGTCTCCATCTACTGACCTCGTGATCCACCTGCCTTGGCCTCCCAAAGTGCTGGGATTACAGGCGTGAGCCACTATGCCCAGCCTTTTTTTTTTTTTTTTTTTTAAAGAATGAGTTTTGTTCTTGTTGTCCAGGTTGGAATGCAATGGCTCCACCTCAGCTCACTGCAACCTCCACCTCCCAGGTTCAAGCGATTCTCCTGCCTCAGCCTACCGAGTAGCTGGGATTACAGGCACCTGCCACCATGCCTGGCTAATTTTTGTAGTTTTAGTAGAGGCAGGGTTTCACCATGTTGGCCAGGCTGGTCTTGAACTCCTGACCTCAGGTGATCTACCCGCTTCGGCCCTCCAAAGTGCTGGGATTACAGGGATGAGCCACCGTGCCCAGCCATCCCCACATCTTGAAGCCAAAATCCCAGGCATGTGGCTGGGCTCGGTGGCTCACGCCTGTAATCCCAGCACTTTGGGAGGCCGAGGTGGGTGGATCATTTGAGGTCAGGAGTTCAAGACCAGCATGGCAACATGGTGAAACCCCGCTTTTACTAAAAACACAAAAATTAGCCAGGCGTGATAGCGGGCACCTGTTATCCCAGCTACTCGGGAGGCTGAGGCAGGAGAATTGCTTGAACCCAGGAGGCGGAGGTTGCAGGGAGCTGAGATCGGGCCACTGCACTCCACCGTGGGCAACAGAGTGAGACTCCGTCTCAAACAAAAACAAAAACAAAAAACAAAATCCCAGGCATGAATCAGACAAGCCATGAGGGTTCATTCACAATGATTTATTGGCTGCCCCTCCACGCCGAGCTGCGGTGGACAAGCAAGAGGATGAAACCTCCCCAGGACCCACCTAACTCCCAGGCATCACAGGAACAAGGCACTTTTCCAACAGCCTGGCAACATCTGGGACTCCAACGAGGTCTGGGCCCAAACCTCACCTGAGACTGGCCATGCCCGTCCCATGCACCCACCCCTCTCAGACATCCTGGTGACCTAGGCTGAGATGAGGGTGACCAGGAGGGGCCTTTCAGCTATAATATCATCCACCTCTCTCACACTGAAGCAGGTTCCTGGCCCACCCAGCAGCAGCACAAGGCTGAGCACAGAGCAGATAAGCATCTGTATGTTTGTTCAATGGCTGAATGAGTGACAATGGACTCCAGCCTGAGGGAGACCTGATACATCCAGGTCCCAACTGTGCACACTCAGAGCCCCTTGATAGAGCTGGATTGTGGAACCCCACCCAGCTGGCTCCATTTCTTTGGTTTAGGGGGAGCCTGAGACGAGCAGATCATAAGCCTTTCACACCATCTGGTATCTCAAGCCTGCCCTAGACGTGTCTACTGAGGGCTTCCTTTGTGCCAGGGAACCTGTGCGTTTCTCTGATCCACACACACGAATGATCTAAAACGCAAAGCCATTTGCAATCATAATTTCCAACTGTCCTGGTCTCCCCTCCTGACTGCACGAGGCTTAGAAGCATGTGAGCCTTTTTTACCTGCAGCATCACATCAGCCTTTCCATACAGTGGGGGGCCAAGGGTCTCCACTATACAGATCAGGAGTGCCAAGCTCAGAGGAGGAAAGAAACTTGTCCAGGGACGCCCAGCAAGAGTCGGGACTTTCTGGGCACGGGAAAATGTCTAGCCACTGAGGAGCGTGGTAAGAAGAGACTGAAATGGCAGCACCTGGCTCACAGGTACTTAGAAAATGTCCATCAAGTGAATGGATCTCAACATGGCTTGAAGTTCTTCAGGAGTCAATATGCAATTTTTTTTTGAGACAGGGTCTTGCTCTATTGGCCAGGCTGGAGTGCAGTGGGAAGATCTCGGCTCACTGCAACCTCCGCCTCCCGGATTCATGTGATTCTCCTGCCTCAGCCTCCCAAGTAGCTGGGATTAAAGGCGTGCACCACCACGTCTGGCTAATTTTTGTATTTTTAGTAGAGATGGGGTTTCACCATGTTGGCCAGGCTGGTCTTGAACTCCTGACCTCAGGTGATCCGCCCGCCTCGGCCTCCCAAAGTGCTAGGATTATAGGCATGAGCCACTGTGCCTGGTCAAGATGCAATTTTAAAGAAGGAAAAATAGAACTAAGGACATCAGTGCCAACCAGTGATATTCTTGACTGGAGCTGCTGCCAGGATTCTGTGAACCCCTCCAAAAGCTGTGACTCTATGGGGTCCTGGCAGAGAGAAAGAGGGAACCCCGATTTCTACAAAAGTTCTTCATCCTCATCCCCATATCTCAACCCCCACGTCAGCCCTGGAGGGTGAGTCAATGACCCTGATTTGCAGATAGGGAAGTCAAGGCCAGGAAAGGATAGGTCTGAGCACAGGAAGCCTCCCAGCTCAGAGGGTCCTGGGTCCGGGTCCTCTCTCCGGTGCCCCTTGGGCCACCCCCTAATCCGCCTTCTTGGTCTTCTTCTTCCTGGAGCCCTCGCTCAACTCCTCCTTGGACTTGGCGGGCATGGCCGAATGCTGAGCTCCTGGCCCACCACCGCCATGGGACCCACCGTGGTTGTCATGGTGATGGTCACCCCCGCAGGCCGAACCAAACAGCACGGGGCAGATGTAGCTCTCCAGGGCATCAAAGGGGGAGCTGTGTGAGTGGGTGGCTGTCAGAAACACCTGAGGTGGGGTGGCCAGGGGGACAGCAAGAGAGACAGAGGGAGACCAAGATAGAAAGCAAAGGAGGGGAGGGCAGGGTAGGGAGAGGAGGAGAGAGAACATCATCAAAGTCAAGGTTGGAGGTAGCCCAGACCCAGCCCTCTGGCTGCACGCACCCCCCAGGACGATGGGCGACCATCCCAGGTTTCCCAGGATGCCAGATTTCGAGTGTTGACCCCTGGAAAGTTCCGAGCACACTGGGACTGCAGGTCACGCATCCCCCAGAATTCCCCACAACACCTGGGCTCAGAGAAAAGCTGTGCTAAGTGCAGGTCTGAAGGTCTGTGTCCTCCCAAATTCATATGTTGAAACCTATCACCAAGGTGATGGTATTAGGAGGTGAGGCCTTTGGAGGGGTGATTAGACCGTGAGGGTGGAGCCTTCAGGAAAGACATTAGTGCCCTCATAAAGAGGCCCAGGAGAGCTAACCAGTCCCTTCCACCATGTGAGGACACAGTGAGATGTTGCCTGTCTGCAACCATGAAAGAGGGCCCTCACCAGAACTGACCAGGCTAGTACCCTGATCTTGGACTTCCCAGCCTCCAGAACTGTAAGAAATACATTTCTGGCCAGGCGCGGTGGCTCACACCTGTAATCTCAGCACTTTGGGAGGCCGAGGTGGGTGGATCATGAGGTCAGGAGATCGAGACCATCCTGGCTAACACGGTGAAACCCCGTCTCTACTAAAAATACAAAAAAATTAGCCAGGCGTGGTGGCGGGGGCCTGTAGTCCCAGCTGTTCAGGAGGCTGAGGCAGGAGAATGGCGTAAACCCAGGAGGCAGAGCTTGCAGTGAGTGGAGATGGCGCCACTGCACTCCAGCCTGGGTGACAGAGCAAGACTCCGTCTCAAAAAAAAAAAAAAAAAAAAAATACATTTCTTCCTTTTCATTTTTTTGGAGACAAGGTCTCACTCTGTTGCCCAAACTGGGGTACAATGGCATGATCTCAGGTCACTGCAGCCTCTGCCTCCTGGGTTCAAGCAATTCTCATGCCTCAGCCATCCAAGTAACTGGGATTACAGGCATGCGCCACCATGCCTGGTTAATTTTTGTATTTATATTTTGTTTGCCTGTTTGTTTGTTTTTGAGACAGAGTCTCACTCTGTTGCCCAGGCTGGAGTGCGGTGGTGCGATCTTGGCTCACTGCAACCTCCACCTCCGGGGTTCCAGTGATTCTCCTGCCTCAGCCTCCCGAGTAGCTGGGATTACAGGCATGCGACACCATGCCTGGCTAATTTTTGTATCTTTAGGAGAGACGGGGTTTCGCCATGTTGCCCAGGCTGGTCTTGAACTCCCGGCCTCAAGTGATCTGTCTGCCTTGGCCTTCCAAAGTGCTGGGGTTATAGGCATGAGCCCCCGCGCCCAGCCAAGGAATAAATTTCTGTTGTTTCTAAGCCACCCAGTCTATGGCACTGCATTCTGTGATACAGCAGCCTGAATGGACTAAGACATTTGGCCTGGGGTAGAGCTACAAACATAGCAGGACAGGATCCCAGCCATCTGCCTGCCTCTCCCTTCTCCCCTAATGCAGGGAGACTCATGCTCACTCCCTTTTGACAGCCCTGGAGTACTCACCCAGGCAAGACACAGCCCTGAGCTGAGATCTTCATGCAGAGGGAGAGAGCCCAGCCCCTGAAGACCCCTCCTGGGTGGGGTGATGTCAACTCAAGGCATGACTGTCAGACTAGAATTATTCCTGGTCCAACTGAGTTCCCGGCTCCCTGATGCTGCCATTTCAGCTTCTTGTCCCTCTGGTCTCTGTACCCAAGGGACTGGGCCCACCTTGACCTTGGCTCAAGCTGGGCCGTTTGCACAGAAGGCCTGTTCCTCTCACCTGTGTCCTGGCTGCTGGACACTGCCTTTTAAACTCTCTTCCCAGTGACCTACTGGCAAGCATCTCCCCTCTCTGGGCTGCCCTGTCCCGGCCATATAAGGCTGGAGTGTCCAATTTCCCCACTCCCAGCCTGGAGATGGCAGGGTGGCATTGGTCAAGGCAAGAACGCTGCAGGAAGAGAAAGGCTTACCTTACAGGACACCATGAACATGGTGAAGATGAAGATGAGGCTGGCTTTGGACACCGGCAGCCAGCGGGTCTGCTGGAGGGTGAAGAGGATGGCTCCATACAGGCTGGCCTTGGTGGGGCTGGAGGGAGCAGCTGTCATTACCGGGAGGTGCCTGCATGGCTCAAGTCTTCGTAACTCTGGCCCAGACACCCCCCTGCCCTGGCACCAGCTCCCATCCCAGCTTCTCTCTTTTCTTTTCCTTTTGAGATGGAGTCTCGCTCTGTTGCCCAGGCTGGAGTGCACTGGTACAACCTCGGCTCACTGCAACCTCCACCTCCTTGTTTCAAGTGTTTCTCCCACCTCAGCCTCCCAAGTAGCTGGGACTACAGGCATATGCCACCATGCCTGGCTAATTTTTGTATTTTTAGTAGGGACAGGGTTTCACCATGTTGGCCGGGTTGGTCTCGAAATCCTGGCCTCAAGTGATCTGCTCGGCCTCCCAAAGTGCTGGGATTATAGGCATGAGCCACTGCACCCAGCACAGCTTCTCCTGATTGTAAGGTGGGAGGTTGAGGTGGTGTCATCCTATGCATGATGGGTTAACCTGGTCTAAGGAAAGGTCTGGCCTTTGTCCAGCTCCTGGAATATGCCCTCTAAGCCCTTGGAATGTACTGCCTTGATAAGACTGTCTTTGTTTTCCTGAGGAGGGCCTTGGGCCACACCAGGTAGTAACAACGTAATTTATGGTGGGGGTCTTGGGCCATGCAGCATCAGGTGGACCTCTAGAAGGGCTGAAGACTGAGGTCAGCCACACAAGTGGTTAGCTAGTTCTGAGCCACAATAAAAACCCTGGATACCCAGGCTCAGAAGAGCTTCCCTGGTTGGCAGTATGCCATGCATGTTGTCACACATTGCTGCTGGGAGAATGAAGCCCTGTCCACGTGATTCCACTGTGAGAGGAAAACTGGATGTTTGCACCTTTTCTCTCCTGTACTCTGCCTCATGCACGTTTTGCCCCTGCTGATTTCTTGTTTGTGTATGAGTCAGAGTCTTATGCTATCACCCAGGCTGGAATGCAGTGGCGTGATCTTAGCTCCCTGCAACCTCCACCTCCTGGGTTCCAGTGATTCTCCTGCCTCAGCCTCCTGAGTAGCTGGGATTACAGGTGCCCACCACCATGCCAGCTGATTTTTGCATTTTTACTAGAGATGGGGTTTTGCCATGTTGGCCAGGCTGGTTTTGAACTCCTGACCTCAAGTGATCCACCCACCTCAGCCTCCCAAAGTGCTGGGATTACAGGCCTGAGCCACCGCACCCAGCCAACCCTGCTGATTTCATTTTATTTGTTTGTTTATTTATTTATTTATTTATTTATTTATTTATTTATTTTATTTATGTATTTATTTATTTTTAGAGACAGGGTCTCTCTCTGTCACCCAGGCTGGAGTGCAGTGGTCTGATCATGGCTCACTGTAACTTCAAACTCCGAGGCTCAAGTGATTCTCCCACCTCAGCCCCACAAGTAGCTAGGGCTAGAGTTACATGCCACTGTGCCTGCTTAATTTTTAAGTCTTTTTTTTTTTTTTTTTGTAGAGACGGAGTCTTGTTCTATTGCATAGGCTGGTCTTGAACTCCTGGCCTTGGGCAATCCTCCTATCTCGGCCTCCCACAGTGCTGGGATTACAGGCGTGAGCTGCCTCTGCTGATTTTATTCTGTATCTTGTCACTGTAACAAATCATAACCCTAAATATAATGGCTTTGCTAAGTTCTCTGAGTCCTTCTACATCCAACATCAGGATGATCTTGGGGATCCCCCATCAGCTCATTCCCCCAGAAAATGTGATTACAACATGCAGAGTTTTCCTTAACTTTTATTTTTTTCCTTGCAAAATAGGTTTAAGATATTTTTATTTGTTGCAAAAGACAGACCTGTGACTTCTATTCATGATGTCTGTCTCTCATTGCTTTTTTTTTTTTTGAGACAAGGTCTCGCTCTGTTGCCCAGGCTGGAGTACACTTGTGTGATCACAGCTCACTCCAGCTTCAACCTTCTGAGATTAAGCGATCTTCCTGCCTCAGCGTCCTGAGTAGCTGGGACTACAGGCACGCACCACCACACCTGGCTAATTTTTTTTTTTTTTTTTTTTAAGAGATGGGATGTTGTAATGTTGCCCAGGCTGGTCTTGAATTCCTGGTTTCAAGCAATCCTCCTACCTCAGCTTCCTGAATAGCTGGGATTACAGGGATGAGCCACCATGCCCAGCTTCACTGCATGTATTTAATAATCCTTCCTTTCTCTCTCTCTCTCTCTCTCTCTCTCTTTGAGACAGAGTTTTGCTCTATTGCCCAGGCTGAAGTGCAGTGGCACAATCTCGGATCACAGCAACCTCTGCCTCCCAGGTTCAAGCGGTTCTCCTACCTCAGCCTCCCATGTAGCTGGGACTATAGGCATGCCACCACCCCTAGCTAATTTTTTTTTTTTTTAGATGGAATTTTGCTCTTGCTGCCCAGGCTGGGGTTCAATAGCGTGATCTAGGCTCACTGCAACCTCCGCCTCCCAGATTCAAGCGATTCTCTTGCCTCAGCCTCCAAAGTAGCTGGGATTACAGGCATGCACCACCACACCCGGCTAATTTTGTATTTTTAGTAGAAATGGGGTTTCTCTATGTTGGTCAGGCTGGTCTCAAACTGCCAACCTCAGGTGATCTGCCCACCTCAGCCTCCCAAAGTGCTGGGACTATAGGCGTGAGCCACCGTGCCCAGCCTAATGATGGTAATTCTACCTAATATTTCCAAAGCACTCACCAGGTTCCAGGGCCAGGTGATTTATATGCATGATCCCATGATCCTCCCCCACTTTTTTTTTTGAGACAAGGTCTTGCTCTGCCACCCAAGCTGGAATACAGTGGCATGATCCTAGCTTACTGAAGCCTCAAATTCCTGGGCTCAAGTAATCTTCCTGTTTCAGCCTCCTGGGTAGCTGGGACCACAAGTGCATCCCACCATGCCTAGCTAATTTAACTTTTTTTTAAATAGAAGAAGTCTCGCTATGTTGCCCAGGCTTGTCTTGAACTCCTGGACTCAAGCAATCCTCCAGCCTTGGCCTCCCGAAGTGCAGAGATTACAGGTGTGAGCCACCACACCCGGCCCCCAACAAGGTCTTTTAAAAATGCACTAAACTATCCGGGGCAGGGTGGCTCACGCCTGTAATCTCAGCACTTTGGGAGGCCGAGGTGGGCAGATCACTTGAGGTCAGGAGTTCCAGACCAGCCTGACCAACATGGTGAAACCCCATCTCTACTCAAAATACAAAAATTAGCCAGGCATGGTGGCGCATGCCTGTAATCCCAGGTACTCGGGAGGCTGAGGCACGAGAAACTCTTGAACCTGGGAGGTGGAGGTTGCAGTGAGCAGAGATCATGCCAGTGTACTCAAGCCTGGGCGACAGAGCAAGACTCTGTCTCAAAAAAAAAAAAAAAAGCATTAAGCTAAATGCAATGTGGGATCCTGCATTGGGTCTTGGATGCTGCCACCTGGCCTTGTCCACTTAGCTCCAGATACGCTCCCAATGCACACTCCATATCCCATGCATACCCTGTACCCTGACCCCGCACACCCAGCAGTATTGCTGCTCTTCTGTGATTTGACAGTTGGCAGAGATGCTGGCCTCTGTTGGGAGGCTCCTTCTCGGCCAGTGAACTCCTGCTCACTCTTCAAAACCCCAATCAGGTATTGCCTCCTTCCTGCAGCTCTGCCCTCCCCAACCTCCACACTGAGCAGAGCTATGGCTCTGCTTTGAGCTTCCCCAGTCATAGCCTCTGAAAGCTCCTGAAAGGCAGAGTCAAGGGTTGAGGCCTCTCTAAGTTATCAGCAGCATCCAACTCAGGGTCAGGCACCCAGACATACAGGAGGCATGGAGGGAGAGGTGGAGTGGGATACTCACAAAGACATGTGCAGGATCTCGTTGGTCTCTGGCTTCCAGACCCCTCGGAGCAGCTGCTCGAAGTTGGACATGAGGGCGACACCAGAACCTACAGGACAGGGGGCTTCTGAACAAGCCCACCACCCCCAGGTCTCCTTTCCTCTTGTTTGAATTCCCAAGGAAGCAGTCTCTCCACTCCCAGAGTCTTCTCTAGAAGGACACTGAACCTGGGGGTGTATGATCATCAGCTGCAGGTGGGGAAACTGAGGCTCAGAGAGGCTAGAGCCTTGCTGAGGATCATATGGCAAATTCAGAGCAAAAGCCACCTAAAGGAATCAGTCATGTCCCCATCTTCAACCTGGGATTGTCTGTCCTGATGCCCCTAATCCAGGACCCCAAGCTGTGCATGAGCCTTCCAAGGCAGCCCCCACCCCCAGTCTCTCTCCTCCTCAAGGCTCCAAGTTCTCAATCTTTCTCAAGCCACCCATCCTTGGGGGAGATGCTATACCCCTGGGGAATCTGCTCAGTAGTAAAAGCTTCCTGAAGAGACAATAAGGAGACTCAAATGGAGACAGAATGGTTAAATTTCTGGAAGAATCTTCCCATTTACCCTAAATCTATTGGTTAAATAGACCTGGACATCCACTCCAGGAACTGCTGCACCAACTGGGTGCCTGAGATATACTACTGGACCAGGGAATTGCATCTGGGGCCATTTTGCCCCCAAGGAAGCATATGGCAATGTTGAGAAACACTTTGAGTTGTCACAGTTGGGGCAGGAGCGCTACTAGTATTTAGTGAGTCAAGGCCAGGGAGGTGGCTCACCATTGTATAATGCACAGGTTGGCTCCCCATAGCAAGGAATAACTGAGGACACCATGGCTCAATGGAGGGTGATTCTAGGTCTTGGCACTTTGTGGGTACCCATATCTGGTGGGCAGGAAGCGAGGATAAAGTGCCCAGTGGTTTTTGGCACTTGCTCAGGCCTTCTTTCCCTGCTTTCCTGTTACTCCTTGGCCCACTTCTCCAACTTTTAATGTTGAATTATCTCTTTCTCCCCTAACTTCTGTCCATTTTTGCTTTATGCATTTTGGTGCTCTGTTTCTAGGTGCATATATGTTTATAGTTGTTATATCTTCCTGGTGGATTGACCCTTTTATCATTATAAAACGTTCTTTATTTCTAACAACATTTTCTTTTTTTTTTTTTTTTTTTTGAGACAGAGTCTCGCTGTCACCCAGGCTGGAGTGCAGTGGCACGATCTTGGCTCACTGCAGGCTCCGCCCCACGGGGTTCACGCCATTCTCCTGCCTCAGCCTCCCACATTTTCATTATTTATTATTATTTTTTTTAATTTTAATTTTTTAGAGACAGACTCTTGCTCTGTTGCCCAGCTGGAGTGCAGTGGCACAATCATAGCTCACTGTAACGTTGAACTCCTAGGCTCAAGTGATCCTCCCACCTCAGCCTCTTGAGAAGCTAGAACTACAGGCATGAGCCACCATGTCTAGCTCTATTTTCTGCACATGAAAGGGTCTGTAGGCTTCACTGGCAAAAGGGCCACAGTCCACAAAAGTTAAGAACTCCTATAGCTAAAGCTCTAGAGAAGAAGGGGTTCTCACCCGCAGCAATTTTGCTCTCTAGAAGGCATTTAGCAATGTCTGGGGACAATTTCTTTTGTCACAGCTGGGGACAAGTGTGCTACTGGTATCTCGTGGGTGGAGGCCAGGGATGCTGTTCAACATCCTACAATGCACAAGGCAGCCCCCACCACAAAGAATGATCCAGCCCCACATGTCAGTAGTGCTGCAAGTAAGAAACCCTGCTCTGGCAATGCTGGCTTTTGTCATCATCATCACTGTCTTAGGTACCCCTGACAGTAACATTTCTAGAAGAATCTTCCCACTTACCCTAAAGGTATCGGCTGATACCTGCAGGGAGGTTTGAACACCTACTGCAGTCTTTATGCCCCTTTGCCGGGAGCAAAGGCTTTCCCAGCTGGGGTGCCTGGTAGTACCACTGGACAAAAGTTCTCCACTGGGATGATTTTTCATTGTCATCATCCTATTTACCTTTGACCCACCCAGTTGCAATCATGACGAACCACCCGTGGTGGTAGTGGTGATGGGCGTGATGGATGCCCACCGCAATCTTGCGGACTCGCACCACCTCCTTCATGGCCACGAAGATGAGTTTCACAGGCAGGAAGCAGACACACTTATAGAAGAGGTCCAGGGGGCAGAAGAAAATCAAGTACCTTTGGGGAGAGAATGCTGAGTGCCAGGGGACGGGCAAACTGTGAAGGATGGGGGTAGGGAGCTGTGGTTGTGTTAGACCCCCCTCCCCAATGTGCTGTGCCTAGACCAGAGCTGGGCACGGAAGGCAGCGTATTCAGGGCCATCATGAGGGCTGTTACTGGTGCATTCTAATTCCTCCAACCTCTCTCCTCCCTGGTGCCCAGGTTGTTCCTTCCCCCACCTGGCTCTGCTCTCCCATGCCCAGCATGGCTTACCAGACAGCTGAGGCCAGCAGGATGCTGGAGTTGTTGCTGAAGTAATCGATCAGTGGCTCCCCAAGGAGCAGATCAGCCAGGATGTAGCTCCCGAAGCAATGCAGCATGGCGCACAGCCAGGATGCGATGGGGTGGCGCCGGGACAGCTCTACTGCTCCTGGGAGGCACAGGAGTGTCCTGCATCATCACCAGCATGCCAAAGGCAGGCTTCACTCCCATATGCTCTGGTCAGCCTATCCTAATCCAGAGCGCCCACCCAACACTGTGCAGTTCGTAAGTTTCAGAGGAGGAAGCAAGGTTCAGAGAGGCTGTACTCATGCCTGAGGTTGCACAGAGAAAATAGAGAGCTGAGTGGGAGTCCTTTCCTCCATGCCCAGAGAGGTGGCAATGATGATGACACTAGCTCACATTTAGGACTTAATAAATCCTCATCAGTGCCCCAGCCAAGTGACGGCTTTTATTATCACAGGAGTCTCATTGTCATGAGGAGACTGAGGCTTGGAGAGATGGGCCAGCTTGCACCTGGGAGTACTTTGAAATTGCTACTCTGGGCCGGGTGTGGTGGCTCACACCTGTAATCCCAGCACTTTGGGAGTCCAAGGTGGGCAAATCACTTGAGGTCAGGATTTCAAGACCAGCCTGGCTAACATGGTGAAACCCTGTCCCTAAAAATACAAAAATTAGCTGGGAACAGTAGTGCATGCCTGTAATCCCAGCTACTCAGGAGGCTGAGACAGGAGAATCGCTTGAACCCAGGAGGCGGAGGCTGCAGTGAGCCAAGATTGCACCACTGCACTGCACTCCAGCCTGGGCAACAGAGCAAGACTCCATCTAAAACACACACACACACACACACACGAAATAAAAGAAATTGCTGTTCTGACCTCAGCTGATCCCAAGATCCCTATGAGCTTATGCTGGTATTCTTTTTTTTTTTTTTTTTTTTAACTTTTTTTGTTTGTTTCAAACAGAGTCTCACCCTGTCACCCAGGCTGGAGTGCAGTAGTGCAATCTCAGCTCATTGCAAACTCCACCTCCCAGGTTCTCCCGAGTAGCTGGGATCACAGGCAGCCACCACCACGCCTGGCTAATTTTTGTATTTTCAGTAGAGATAAAGGAGGTTCAGTGAACCTCCCACCTCAGCCTCCCAAAGTGCTGGGATTACAGGCATGAGGCAACGTGCCCAGCCTTATGCTGGTATTCTTACACCTGCTATCTTAAAAAAAAATTTTTTTTTTGTAAAATACACATTAAATTTACCATTTTACTTTTTTTTTTTTTTTTTGAGACAGGCTTTCACTCCCATCACCCAGGCTGGAGTGCAGTGGTGCAATCACGACTCACTGCAGCCTTGACTTCCTGGGCTCAAACACTCCTCCCACCTCAGCCTCAAAAGTATTTGGGACTACAGACACGCGCGCCACCATGCCGGGCTAATTTTTTGTATATTTAAAGTAGGCACGGGGTTTCGCCATGTTGCCCAGGCTGGTCTCAAACTCCTGGGCTCAAGCTATCCACCTGGCTCGGCTTCCCAAAGAGTTGGGATTATAGACGTGAGATACTATGCCCAGCCCATTTTAAGCATTTTTAAGTGTATAGCTCTTTTTTTTTTTTTTTTTTTTTGAGACACAGTCTCACTCTGTCGCCAGGCTGGAGCGCAGTGGCACGATCTCGGCTCACTGCAACCTCCTCCTCCCGGGTTCAAGTGATTCTCCTGCCTCAACCTCCCAAGTAGCTGGGATTACAGGCACGTACCACCACGCCCGGCTAATTTTATATGTTTAGTAGAGACAAGTTTTCTCCATGTTGGTCAGGCTGGTCTCAAACTCCCAACCTCAGGTGATTTGCCCACCTCAGCCTCCCAAAGTGCTGGGATTACAGGCGTGAGCCACAGCGCCCGGCCTTGGGTCATGGTTGTGTTGGATCCCTGTCCCACCCCCCTTTTTTTTTCTTTGGAGACAGAGTTTTGCTCTGTCGCCCAGGCTGCAGTGCAGTGGCATGATCTCGGCTCACTGCAATCTCTGCCTCCTCCTAGGTTCAAGTGATTCTCCTGCCTCAGCCTCCCAAGTAGCTGAGATTACAGGCGCCTGCCACCATGCCTGGCTAAGTTTTATAGTTTTAGTAGACAGGGGATTTCTCCATGTTGGCCAGACTGGTCTCGAACTCCTGACCTCAGGTGATCCACCCACCTTGGCCTCCCAAAGTGCTGGGATTACAGGCATGAACCCACAGCGCCTGGCCTGGACACTTTTTTTAAGAGACAGCGTCTTGCTCTGTCACCCAGGCTGGAGTGCAGTGATGCAATCATAGCTCACTGCAGCCTCAAACTCCTGGGCTTGAGCCTTCCAAGTAGCTAGGAGTACAGGCATGTGCCACCAAGCCTGGCCAATTTTTATACTTTTTTTTTTTTTTGTAAAGATAGGATCTCACTGTGTGGCCCAGGCTGCTCTTGAACTCCTGGCTTCAAATGATCCTCCTGCCTTGGCCTCCCAAAGTGCTGGGATTTTCAGGTGTGAGCCACCAGCAGGCCTGGCCATTTCTGGTGACATTGTAACAACAATGACCTTCTCTGTTCCATTTATTAATTGAGAAACGTGTAGTGCCCTCTACTCTGTAGAAGGAATTACCTTCTTCTTAGCTTGGTCAACCTCACAGGGGGAAATAATGATCAATGCCAGAGTTTCTCGTACAAATCCAAGTGCATCAGTGGGCATTACCATGTTAGAGGCAACTTGGGAATACCAGGGAAATATGAAGCTGTGCATCCCCTGGACCCCAGCAATTCCACTCCTTGCTATTAACCCCAAAGAAACAAGCACCATAAACAAAGACATAGAGAAGGAAGCTGTTTCACTGATACAATGTTGCAACAGGAGAAAAGTGAAATCAACAGTCTCTTAGTAAAGCTGTGGGAAGCCACAAAATGTGGAGTGCCATATAGTAGCTATTTAAAAGTGAACCAGGCTGAGTGCAGTGGCTCACCCAGCACTTTGGGAGGCCAAGGCAGGCTTATCACTTGAGGTCAGGAGTTCGAGACCAGCCTGGCCAACATGGTGAAACCCTGTCTTTACTAAAAATACAAAAATTAGCCAGGCATGGTGGCAGGTGCCTGTAATCCCAGCTACTCAGGAGGCTGAGGCAGGAGAATCTCTTGAACCCAGGTGGTGGAGGTTGCAGTGAGCCAAGATTGCACCATTGCACTCCAGCCTGGGCGACAGAGGGAGGCTCCATCTCAGAAACAAACAAACAATCAAAGATAAAAAGAGAAAGAAAAGTGAACCAGACCTTGATCAGGGTTTTTCAACCTCAGCGCTGTTGACATTTGGGTCAGATCATTTTTTGCTATGGGGGCATTCTGTGCATTATAGCATGTTAAGCAGCATCCCTGGCTTCCACCCACTAGATGACAGTGG
Source organism: Hylobates moloch (assembly GCF_009828535.3). Classification (NCBI taxonomy): domain Eukaryota; kingdom Metazoa; phylum Chordata; class Mammalia; order Primates; family Hylobatidae; genus Hylobates; species Hylobates moloch. Next base: position 49,721,568 of record NW_026652287.1, on the reverse strand, counting down.
CACCACACAGCTGTGACAACCAAGAATGTCTCCAGATATTGCCAAATTTATCCTTCGGGAACACAATCCCTTCTGATTGAGAATCTCTGTTTTAGATGTATCAACAAAGACAACTCGCATAAGCCTACTGCTGAGTGAAAAGGTTGGGCTGCAAAATGATACACTTATGGCCGGGCTCAGTGCTCACGCCTATAATCCCAACACTTTGGGAGGCCAAGGCAGGCGTATCACTTGAGGTCAGGAGTTTGAGACCAGCCTAGCCAACATGGTGAAACCCCCATCTCTACTAAAAATACAAAAATTAGTCGGGCGTGGTGGCATGCACTTGTAATCTCAGCTACTTGGGAAGCTGAGGTATGAGAATCACTTGAACTCAGGAGGTGGAGATTGCAGTGAGCCAAGGTCACACCACTACACTCCAGCCTGGGCCACAGAGCAAGACGCTGCCTCAAAAAAAAAAAAAAAAAAAAAAAAAAAAAAATGACGAGTTTTTTTTGTAATTTTCTTTTTTTAAGCTCATCAGCTAGCGTCAGTGTGAGTGTATTTTATGTGAGGCCCAAGATAATTCTTCTTCGAACATGGCCCAGGGAAGCCAAAAGATTGGACATCCCTGTTTTAGAGTAAGTAATCAATACATTTGCCCCTCTCCTCGCTATCCCCACCAACTAACCATGTGATCTTGAACAAGCCACTTTTTTCTCTCCACATCTCTTTTTTTAAAAATAAAGTAGAACATTGCTTCTTTGTCTAACTCCTGATGAGGACTGGAATGAGCTTTTCCCTCCTCCAATCTCACCCTGGAGTTATGAGCCCAAAATACAGTTTCTCCCTGCTCTCAAGGTTGTCCTACGTCTTAACATTGACCAAGGTCCTAGGGTATGAGGTAAAATGCTTCAGCTCCTCTCCTAGGGTCTATTTAAAACACAACTGGCTGAGAGTTAATCCCTCAGAGCAGCTGGTGGCCTGTGCAGAGGCCAGGTCGGGTGAGGCACCCATGTTTTGCAGAAATGGATACCTCTGCATCTAAAAATAACTCCCAGGGACTGAATTCTTTCCAGGACCTTTCTTGTGCCCTCTGGGATCATCCCAGGGACCGAGGTTGGGGAGTGGGGGTAGGGACCTAGGGTTTGCATGAGTTACGCTCTGACGGACAGATGCCCATGTCTGCAGTATGTGTATGCCCTGCTATAAAAGTCACATGCCGGCTGGGCGCGGTGGCTCACACCCGTAATCCCAGCACTTTCGGAGGCCGAGGCAGGCAGATCACTTGAGCTCAGGAGTTCAAGACCAGCCTGGGCAACGTGGCAAAACCTCATCACATGCCTAGCTTCTGGCTCTGCTACTCACTCTAGCATGGCCTTGGGCAAGTGACTGCCTGCCCCCTCCAAGTCTTAGTTTGCTTCACTGTCAAAAGACCAAGATGACGGCCAGGCGCAGTGGCTCACGCCTGTAATCCCAGCACTCTGGGAGGCCGAGGCAGGTGGATTACTTGAGGTCAGAAGTTTGAGTTTGAGACCAGCCTGGCCAACATGGTGAAACCCCGTCTCCACTAAAAATACAAAAATTACCGGGTATGGTGGCGGATGGCTATAATCCCAGCTACTCAGGAGGCTGAGGCAGGAGAATTGCTTGAACCCAAGAGGCAGAAATTGCAGTGAGCCAAGATCATGCCATTGCACTCCAGCCTGAGTGACAGAGCGAGATTCTGCCTCAAAAAAAAAAAAAAAAAAAAAGCCCAGGTCCTTTCGCCTTTCCAAACTCCTTGGCTTCTCTTGATGGTTTGGGGCAGCCCCACGAAGCCAATAGGTTTTCAACTGCCGCATGCCACGAACACATTCCCCTCTCACTGGGTGAGCTTAGGCTAGTCCCTCCCTTCCCTGGGCCTCAGTTTGCTCATATGTAGGATGGGGAGGCTGTCTAGGGTGACCAACTATCCCCCTTTGCCTGGGTCCCAGGGGTTTCCTGGGACATGGGACTTTCTTTTATTCTCTTTTGAGATGGGGTCTTGCTCTGCCGCCCAGGCTGGAGTGTAGTGGTGCGATCTTGGCTCACTGCAACCTCCACCTCCCCCGGGTTCAAGTGATTCTCCTGCCTCAGTCTCCCGAGTACCTGCGATTACAGGCACCCGCCACCAGACCCGGCTAACTTTTGTATTTTTAGTAGAGACGGGATTTCTCCATGTTGGCCAGGCTGGTCTCGAACTCCTGACCTCAGGTGATCCACCTGCCTCGGCCTCCCAGAGTGCTGGGATTACAGGCGTGAGCCCCCGCACCCGGCTGGACATGGGACTTTCGATGCTTATCTTGGGAAAGCTTGGACAAGGTGACCACACCAGATCTATATCAGTCATTTCCAAAGATGCCTGTGAGGGTGACAAAGAGATTGCTTAGCGCCTAGCAACGACGCAAGAGGTATTTCTGGAACTGTGCGGAAATGGAAAGTACCTGTGGGTGGAAATTTCAGTAGATGGATTTTTAAAAAATCAGCTCTGCCTCAGCCGGGCGCGGTGGCTCATGCTGTAATCCCAGCTACTCTGGCAGCTGAGGCAGGAGAATCACTTGAACCTGGGAGGTGGAGGTTGCAGTGAGTCGAGATCATGCCACTGCACTCCAACCAGGGTAATAGGAGCAAAACTCTGTCTCAAAAAAAAAAAAAAAAAACCAAGAACAGTCCGGGCACAGTGGCTGATGCCTGTAATCCCAGCACTTTGGGAGACTGAGGCGGGTGGATCACGAGGTCAGGAGTCCGAGACCAGCCTGGCCAATAGAGTGAAACCCCATCTCTATTAAAAATACAAAAATTAGCTGGGCGTGGTGACAGGCGCCTGCAGTCCCAGCTACTCGGGAGGCTGAGGCAGGAGAATCGCTTGAACCCACGACGCGGAGGTTGCAGTGAGCCGAGATCGTGCCATTGCACTCCAACCTGGGCAATAAGAGCGAAACTCCATCTCAAAAAAATAAAATAAAAATAAATAAATAAATAAATAAACAGAAAAAAATCAGCTCTGCCTCAGAAGAGAGGAAGAAGCTTTGGGTCCCTAACTCCTGGCCTGTAATGGACTCTGTGACTTTCCCTTTTCAGGGGTCAATGCCTCATTTGCAGATGGCTGGGTGGTGCTAGAAGGGTCCCCAGGGCACTCTAGCACTGTGCTATTCAATCAGAGGTGTATGAAGCATGGGGTACTGACCGAGTCTCTCAGTGACTCTAGCACCAGTCTTTTCCTCCTGAGCTTTTGAGCTCAGCATTCTGCCTCAGTTTCCTCCCCTGTAAAATGGAGATAGCAGCCTCTGCCTCACAAGGTGAAGCAGGAGTCAACAGCCTCCTGCCCTCAAAAAGCTTGTAGTTCAAACCAGAGATCTCAAATCAGGGATCAAAGAATGGTTTTCTTTGGTCCTAACAGCATATGAAAAATGTTAAAACTTGTCCGGGTATGGTGGCTCACACCTGTAATCCCAGCACTTTGGGAGGCAGAGGCAGGTGGATCACTTGAAGTCAGGAGTTCAAGACTAGCCTGGCCAACATGGTGAAACCCTGTCTCTACTAAAAACACAAAAATTAGCTGGGCATGGTGGCGGGCACCTGTAATCCCAGCTACTCAGGAGGCTGAGGCAGGAGAATTGCTTGAACCAGTGAGCCGGAGGTTGCAGTGAGCCGAGATCACACCACTGCACTCCAGCCTGGCAACAGAGCGAGACTCCGTCTCAAAAAAAAAAAAAAAGTTAAAACTGCAACCAAGATGTCCTGCAGGAAGTGAGTGGATAAACAAACCATGAAACATTCTTACTATGAAATATTATTTGGCCGGGTGCAGTGGCTCACGCCTGTAATCCCAACACTTTGGGAGGCCAAGGCGGGCAGATCACCTGAGGTCGGGAGTTCGAGACCAGCCTGGCCAACATGGAGAAACCCCGTCTCTACTAAAAATACAGAAAATTAGCCAGGCGTGATGGCACATGCCTGTAATCCTAGCTACTCGGGAGGCTGAGGCAGGAGAATCACTTGAACCTGGGAGGCAGAGGTTGCAGTGAGCCAAGATCGCACCATTGCACTTCAGCCTGGGTAACAAGAGCAAAAGTCCATTTCAAATAAAAAAAAAAAAAAAGAAAGAAAAAGAAAAAAGAAAGAAATATTATTCAGTGAGCTATCAAGACATGAAAAGACATGGAGGAACCTTAAATGCATATTCCTAAGTGAAAGAAGCCAGTCTGAAAGGGGTACATACTGCATGATTCCAACCATAGGACATTCTGGAAAAGGCAAAACTCTGGAGGTAGTAGAAAGATCAGTGGTTGGCCGGGGGCAGTGGCTCATGCCTGTAATCCCAACACTTTGGGAAGCCAAGGCAGGTGGATCTCCTGAGCCCAGGAGTTCAAGACCACCCTGGTCAACACAGCAGAACCCCTATCTCTCTTTTTTTTTTTTTTTTGAGACAGAGTCACTGCAACCTCCGCCTCCCAGGTTCAAGCGATTCTCCTGCCTCAGCCTCCCGAGTAGCTGGCATTACAGGCATGTGCCACCATGCCCGGTTAATTTTGTATTTTTAGTAGAGATAGGGTTTCTCCATGTAGGTCAGGCTGGTCTCCAACGCCTGGCTTCAGGTGATCTGCCCACCTCGGCCTCCCAAAGTGCTGGGATTACAGACGTGAGCCACCTCCTTCAGCCCCGTGATTCTGAGTTATTTAATTAATTTATTATTTATTAATTTATTTATTTTTCTGAGACAGAGTCTTGCTCTGTCACCCAGGCTGGAGTGCAATGGCATGATCTCTGCTCACTGCAACCTCCGCCTCCCAGGTTCAAGCGATTCTCCCACCTCAGCCTATCAAGTAGCCAGGACTACAGGCGCCCGCCATCACGCCTAGCTAATTTTTGTATTTTTAGTAGAGACAGGGTTTCACCATGTTGGTCAGGCTAGTCTCAAACTCCTGACCTCAGGTGATCCACCAGCCTCAGCCTCCCAAAGTGCTGGGATTACAGGCGTGAGCCACCACGCCTGACCCACAATTCTGATTTAAATGAAAGAGGGGTGACAATCAGGACAAAAGGATTTTTTTTTTTTTTTTTTTTGAGACGGAGTCTCGCTCTGTCACCCAGACTGGAGTGCAGTGGCAAGATCTCGGCTCAATGCAAACCTCCGCCTCCCCCGTTCAAGCAATACTTGTGCCTCAGCCTCCCAAGTAGCTGGGATTACAGGTGCACACCATCATGAGTGGCTAATTTTTGTATTTTTCTTAGTAGAGACGGGCTTTCACCATGTTGGCTGGGCTGGTCTCGAACTCCTGACCTCAAGTGATCCACCTGCCTCAGCCTCCCAAAGTGCTGGAATTACAGGCATGAGCCACCGCGTCTGGCCCAAAAGGATTTTTAAAATCTCCCCAGGTGAGTCTGGTGTGTAGGTGAGTTTGAGAAGTACTGGTCTGAGAGATTCTTTGGATGGGTCAAGGCTGAAGGCATCCAGGATTGTCACTGATTCACTCATTTCTTCAGTTTTGCAGCCAGCACTCACTGCTTCCTTCTCTTTCCTCACATGGAGCTGGGGGCCCCAGAAATGAGCCAAATCACCCACAGATTTTGCTCAAATACAGACTCTCATTGGGCAGAGCTGGGTGGGGCCTGGGGTTCTGCATTTCTTTCTCTCTCTCTCTTTTTTTTTTTTTTCCTGAAATGGAGTTTCGCTCTTGGCTCTTGTTGCCCAGGCCAGAGTGCAGTGGCGCAATCTCAGCTCACTGCAACCTCCAACTCCCTGGTTCAAGCGATTCTCCTGCCTCAGCCTCCTGAGCAGCTGGGATTACAGGCATGTGCCACCATGACTGGCTAATTTTTGTATTTTTAGAAGAGACAGGGTTTCACCATGTTGTCCAGGTCAGTCTGGAACTCCTGACCTCAGGTGATCCGCCAGTGTTGGAATTACAGGCGTGAGCCACTGAGCTTGGCCAGAACTCTGCATTTCTTTTTTTTTTTTTTGAGATGGAGTTTCGCTCTTTTGCCCAGGCTGGAGTGCAGTGGTGCGATCTCAGCTCACTGCAACCTCCGTCTTCTGGTTTCAAGCGATTCTCCTTCCTCAGCCACCCAAGTAGCTGGGATTACAGGCATGAGCCACCGCGCCTGGCCATTTTTGTATTTTTTATAGAGGAGGGGTTTCACGATGTTGCCCAGGCTGGCCATGAACTCCTGGCCTCAAGCAATCTTCCAACCTTGGCCTCCCCAAATGCTGAGATTATCTGACCTATGCTGACATTCTTTTATTATTATTATTATTATTATTTTAGGAGACACGGTCTTGCTCTGTTGCCGAGGCTGGAGGGCGGTGGGGTGATCATAGCTCACTGTAGCTCCCAGGCGACATTGATGCTGCTCTGTTGAGGACCACACTCTGAGCTTCATCCATTCTCAGGATTCTCAAGAAAGCCTGACCCAGCCAGGCACAGTTGAGCTCCAACTCCTGGGCTCAAGTGATCCTCCAGCCTCAGCTTCCCAAGTAGCTGGGACCACAGACACACACCACCATGCCTGGCTATGAAATTCTTAATTTCTGAACAAAAGGCCCCACACTGATACTTTGTATTGGCCTGGCAAATTCTGTAGCTGGCCCAGCACACAAATTCTGAGAAGAAAATTTACAGATACCCAGCATGCATACCAAACTGGGACTAACAGTTCAATCCAACACCTTATTTTTCTTTTCTTTCTTTTTTTTTTTTCCAAGACAGAGTCTCAGCCAGGCTGTGTCACCCAGGCTGGAGTGCGGCAGCAAGATTTTGGCTCACTGCAACCTCTGTCTCCTGGATTCAAGTGATTCTCACGTCTCAGCCTCCCAAGTACCTGGGATTACAGGCATGCGCCACCACACCAGGCTATTTTTTGCATTTTTAGTAGAGACGGGGTTTTGCCATGTTGCCCAGGCTGGTTTCAAAGTCCTGGGCTCAAGTGATCCACCTGCCTCGCCTCCCAAAGTGCTGGGATTACAGGCATGAGCCATCACATCTGGCCTCCAACACCTTACTTTTCTAAGGAAACCAAGTATCTCACATCAATTGTACTGATTCTTAGAGCCAAGCAGACCTGGGCTGAGTCCCAAGGCTGCAACTGACCAGCCATGGGACCACAGGCTCACTGTGTATTTAAGATAGCTTAGCCACTATTTCCTGTTTCCCCAGTTATGAAGGGAGGAGGTTGAACTGGGTGTAGTATCCTCAGCCCTGATAACAGACATCAGTCACTGAGGGAGGGGAGATTAATATTCTGATTCAATTGGTGGGGGATGGAGATAGGGGGTTTAAAAGCTCCCAGGAGGCCAGGCGCGGTGGCTCACACCTGTAATCCCAGCACTTTGGGAGGCCGAGGCAGGTGGATCATGAGGTCAGGAGATAGAGACCATCCTGGCTAACACAGTGAAACCTTGCCTCTACTAAAAATACAAAAAAAAAAATTAGTCGGGCGTGGTGGCGGGTGCCTGTAGTCCCAGCTACTTGGGAGGCTGAGGCAGGAGAATGGCGTGAACCCAGGAGGCAGAGCTTGCAGTGAGCTGAGACCGCACCACTGCACTCCAGCCTGGGTGACAGAGCGAGACTCTGTCTGAAAAAAAAAAAGAAAAAGAAAAAAAGCTCCCAGGAGCATCTCATGAATTCATGAATAGCCAGGGTTTGAAACCACTTCGCAGCCTTCAGGAACCTTCAGGCTCTGGCACTTAGAGCCTGGATGGCTTATTCTAGGACTTCTGCAGAAATATCTTGAACCTTCCTGCAAGTTCCCAGGCAGCTTGGAGACCTCTTTTCTCAAGACATTTGTGTCCTACATCCCCACAGGGCTCCAACCCTCCTCAGTTTCAGATTTTATTTTTTTTGTTTTTTTCGAGACAGAGTCTTGCTCTGTTGCCCAGGCTGGAGTGCAATGGCGTGATCTCCGCTCACTGCAACCTACGCCTCCCAGGTTCAAGTGATTCTCCTGCCTCAGCCTCCCAAGTAGCTAGGACTACAGGTGCATGCCACCACGCTCGGCTAATTTTTGTAGTTTTAATAGAGATGGGGTTTCGCTATGTTGGCCAGACTGGTCTCGAACTCCTGACCTCAGGTGATCTGCCCGTCTTGGCCTCCCAAAGTGCTGGGATTACAGGCGTGAGCCACTGTGCCCAGCCAGTTTCAGATTTTCTAAGGTTCTGCAACTGCCCAAGGAACTGGCCTGAACCACCAAGAATTCTTCCCCAGAAAGGAAAGATAGCCCCATGTTCATGCTAGGACAAGACAAAAGCCTATTTTGTTTTGCAAAGTAATGTTCTCCAGGATAGCTTTTAAGAAAATAGGTTCTGGCATGTGGATAGGCAAAAATAGAATAAAAATTCCTAGCAAGTACAGTGTAATCCTGTTAGCATAAGAGCGTGCATTTGCTGGGTGCAGTGGCTCACGCCTGTAATCCCAGCACTTTGGGAGGCCTAGGTGGGTGGATCACAAGGTCAGGAGATCGAGACCATCCTGGCCAACATGGTGAAGCCCTGTCTTTATTAAAAATACAAAAATTGGCCAAGTGTAGTGGCGGGTGCCTGTAGTCCCAGCTACTCAGAAGGCTGAGGCAGGAGAACCGCTTGAACCCGGAAGGTGGAGGCTGCAGTGAGCCGAGATCATGCCACTGCACTCCAGCCTGGGCAACAGAGCGAAACTCCGTCTCAAAAAAAAAAAAAAAAAAAAAAAGAGCGTGCATTTACGTCTATAACTAAATAGGTGTAAATGAATAGAAGAGACATCAAGAAGGGTGGCTGGCCACCACTATGCTGACAGTAATTCTCTTTTTTTCCTTTGCCCTTTTCAGTTTGAGTTTTTAGTAAACAGGAGCGCTTATTTTTATCATCTGAGAATAAAGCTATTTCCTTTCTGAGCTATAGTGGTAATTTACATCTAAGTGGGAGGAAGGCTCATGAAGTTTGGGGTTCTTTTATTTTTCTAAGCCTAAAATCTATTATTTAGTAAGTTGCTGGTGTGCTAGAATAACGATGAACAAGAAACATTTAAACATTTGTTCACGGTGAACCTTTTATAAAAATAGAACACGTTCTAAGGAAGCCATTCGTCCTCATTTTAAAAATTAAGAAGCAAGGTGTACCCTCCTGTGACCTCCCCAGCGTGGGGTCTGGAGCTGAGAGGGAGGACACTGACCCCAAGTCACCCAGCCCTGGGACCGGTTCTGCTCCGTAAGTGGAAAGGATCTGGAGCCAGGGCTGGAAGAATTCCCGTGGGGGCTCGGAGATTCAGCACCGTGGGGGAAGGGAGGGGAGTGGAGGGTGCTGGGCAGTTGCAGCGGGGAGGGGAACCGGTGTCACTTTCGCTGAGCCTGACCGCAGCCCCCGGCGCAGCGGCCCTTATATAGACACTCCGCTGGCGCTCCCAATCTGCGTGCCAAGGTCAAGGAGGGAGGTCACACCTGCGCGCCTCAAGAACAGATGCACCAACCCCCACCTGCACCCTCGCCACAGCCGGCGCCCCTTGCCCAAGTGCCTGCAGCTCTGACCCAACCAGGAGCCCCGACCTTCTCTCCACCCCTCCCCCAAGCACGTGTTCCCCCTCCTCTAAACGCGCGCACGCCTCTCCTTCCCCTCCCCCAGCTTTATCGTCCTGGGGGCTTCTTCCCCGGGCTCACCCCGGCGTAGGAGAACCCCACGATTCTCGCGCCTGCCTATTCCCACGATGCAATCCTTGAACCTGTCCCCCGCTCCCTCCACCACGCACGGGCTTCCCCTCTCCGCGACCCCCGAGCTGCCCCGGCCCGAGCCACCCGCTGCCGGTCCCCTCCAGCCCCCCGCCCCGGCTCACCTGGCTCATACTTGAGGTAGAGGATGGAGACGATGAAGTAACTGAGGTCGAAGACGGGGAAGAGCGGCACCCGCGAGAAGCTGAGCGCCAGCTCGCCCAGGCTCAGCGCCGAGAGCAGCTCCATGGCGCCCGCCTGCCCGCCTGCCGGGTGCCACCCGGGGCCCCGGCTTCGTCCGTCCCGCCGCCCGCGGCCCGGCGACTGCGCCCCCGCAGCTGGGCCCGCCCCCGCCCGCCAGGCGCCACCCCAGGCCCGGCCCCCGCGGGAGAGGAGGGGCGACGGCCCACCCCGGGACAGGTGGTGGGGACGCCCAGCACCACGGACGGAGCTGGATGGTCGGGCATCCCAGGCGTTGACCCTCCTGCCATCGCTACCCCGTTCAGCCCAGCGAGGCGGGGTGCGGGGCACCCGTGCAAGGCGAGGGAGGCTGGGGAGCTGCCCGTTCTGGGGGCCCGTCCCTCACGGAGCCCACCCACGCGGGACGCCCGTTCCCAGGGGGCCGGATCAGCCAGGACTTTGTCCCCGTGGGCTCAATTAGGACCCTGCTCTTCGGTGGAGCCCAGTGAGGACCCCTACGCCATGGTGGGACCCCATGAATCAGAACCCCTGTTCCCCGTAGAGATCGGTTAGGACCTCGGTCCTCTGTGGAGCCCCGTCAAGACTTTCCTGCCCCATAGGGTCCGTTCGATCAGGAACCCCGTCTTCGGTGGGGCTCTGCAAGTCAGGACGTCTTGTGAGGGGCAGCTCAGTGAGAACCACCGTTCCCCATGGGGCCCAGGAAGATCTCATTTTAGAGCCCAGTTGGTTGGGGCACCCGTTTCTAGGGACCCCATTGCGTCAGGACCCCGCACCCTGTGCAGCTTAGGAGTCAAAGGATTCCTTTACCCCAGAAGCCCAATTTGGGACCCCAGAAAGTGAGTAGGAATTGCTGCCCAGCTAACCCTACGGCATCGAGACCCCACGCATGCGCGGCACGCTTCGAACGCGTGACCCAATCCCGCCCCTTCCATTCTGGCTCTCTGGGCCTCCCCAGCGAGGTGGGGCGCTCGCGCTCCCTTAAGGGGGCTTGGCCTGCAGAGGGCGGGACCCTCCCTGCCTTGACCTTCGATTGGCCCAGCCCTCGCCACTGTTGCTTTAGGATTGGTCGGCTTGTGCTCCTCTCCCCTCCCTCCCTGGGGCTTCCGCTTCCGGTTCTGACGGACGCTTCGGCCGTAACGATGATCGGAGACATCCTGCTGTTCGGGTAATTAGGGGGACCAGAGGCTGGGAAGAGAGAGCCAGGCAGGACGCGGGGGCGCCCCTAGTAACTGTAATTTTCCCTCTCCAGGACGTTGCTGATGAATGCCGGGGCGGTGCTGAACTTTAAGCTGTGAGTAGGCCGCGGCCGGACTGCGGCTCCATCCGGGGAACCCGTAGCCCCGCCCTCATAAACGTGATCTCGGCGCACTTCTCAGGCCCCGCCCCCAAGCCGCAGGCCCCGCCCTATCCGCCCTCTGTGCACGCCTCCAGCCTGGTTTATCTTCCTTGACCCCCACCCCCCGAGAGACCTTAAACCCATTTCTCCGTTCCTTGCTTGTCCCTCTGTTCACCTTCCTGGAGAGCTTAAGACCCATCCCTCAAGAAATAGCCCCACCCCGGACCCTCAGCCCTGCACCCGCACTGTCGGGCCACTTTGTAAATTGTCAGTGGCTGCTGACCTGGCTGTGATTGTCCGGGCAGTGGTGGCCCAGAGAGGGACATTGAACGTCAGAGATCACACAGCAAGTTTGCGGCAGGGCCAGGGCTGAAACTTAGTGTTTGTGGCCTTCTGAGCTGGGGGTCAGGGGACTGAGGACTCTATGTCCCATAGAAAGTGGACACTGTCTGCTCCTCTTTGTAGGAAAAAGAAGGACACGCAGGGCTTTGGGGAGGAGTCGAGGGAGCCCAGCACAGGTAAGGTCTTCCTGGATCTTGGAATTGCATGGTCCACTTCACAGGACAGTTCTGTTTCGTCAAGTCCTACCTTCGTTTTCTTTCTTTGTCTGTCTTTTTTTTTTGACACAAGGTCTTCCTCTGTTGTCCAGGTTGGAGTGCAGTGGTGCGATCATGGCTCACTGCAGCCTCGACCTCCTGAGCTAAAGTGATCCTTCCACCTCAGCCCCCTTAGTATCTGGGATTACAGGCGTGTGCCACCATGCCAGGCTAAATTTTGTATTTTTTGTAGAGATGGGGTTTCTCCACGTTGCCCAGGCCGGTGTCGAACTCCTGGGTTCAAGTGATTCCCCCCGCCTTGGCCTCCTTGAGGGCTGGGATTACAGGCATGAGCCACAAGTTTTCTCTTTAATTGAGCGTGTGTGTGAGTGGGAGATGATTGAGAATGTGCTATCCTTTCTGCCTACCTCTGTCATCTATTTCTTTCTCCCACCAGACCTCCCTGATGTGAGCACTCGCATCACTTCCTACCGTTATAATTTTCTGTTAGGTTTGCTGTCATCTGGCTAATGTCTGCCCCTCACATTTGACTGTAAACTTCAGAGAAGAGGCCCTAGCTTGGCTTGTCCCATCCTTTGTCCTTGCCGTACCAGTCCTCCGATGCCGGTGAATGAATGAATGAACAACCTCACACATAGCTGTTGCTTTCAGAGTGTTGCAGACCTGCCACTTTTAAAATTAGATGCCAACATTAGATTTTTAATCAGGAGATTTTATATAAAAATTAAGATGTCTGATTTTTCTTGAAAAATTGGAACATTCTGCAACTCAAGACTCAGGAGAGCTGTTTGCATCTATTGAGTGTAGTTGAGAAGGACTCTGAGGAGGTGGGGCCTGTAGACTCTGCCTCATCCCAGCCCTAACCCCTTCATATGTCTATCATCCGCCTGGGCCCTGGAGGTCCCAGAATTTACACTTCCTGCTGAATTTAATTGTGTAACTATTTGGAGTCTTAAGGGGATCTGTACATGACTATTGTATCCATTCATTCTTTCATTCACCAGATATTTGAGCACCTAACGCATGCTGGCTACTGTGCTAGTTGCTGGGATACAGCAGGGGTAAGACAGAGTGGAACTTACCATGGGGTGGGACACGTGATTTCTAAGCAGGGAATAGATGGTGACGAGGTGATGTTAGGTGACAGGGACAGGGAGTCACAGGATGGTGATGGGGTTGCCCTCCTGCTGGAGTGTGGAAGGGAAGGCCATTTGAGGAGGTGGCGTCACAGTCAAGGCGGTGGATGCTGTGATGGAGCACTGCCCAAGGATGGGGGAACCCTGAGGAACAGAGGTTTTCTTCTTTTAGAGACAGGGTCTTGCTCTGTCGCCCAGGCTGGAGTGCAGCGGCACAGTCATAGCTCACTGTAGCCTTGAACTCCTGGGTTCAAAAGATCCTCTTGCCTCAGGCTCCCAAGTAGCTGGGACTACAGGCACTTACTACCACGCCTGACTAATTTTCTAAATTTTTTTGTAGAGATAGGTGTCTCGCTGTGTTAACCAGGCTGGTGTCCAACTCTTGGTCTCAAATGATCCTCCCACCTCAGCCTCCCAAAGTGCTGGGATCACAGGCATGAGCCACCATGCCTGGCCGAGCTGAGATTTTGAAGACACTCCAGCAGCTCTCCTTTTTGGGGACCTGCCCCTGGGTGCTGACCCAGTTAGGTGCTTCCTGTTAGTGTTGCATTCTCCCTCCATTCCTAAAAGGTAATGGTCACTTTCCCATTTTACAGATCAGGAAACTGAGGGTCAGAGATGTGGCTCAACTTTTTTGTGGCCACATAGCAAATCAGTGAGAGAATCAGGATTAGAACCTGGGTTTTTCTGACTCTAGCGGTTGTGCACTCAATCACTAGAACGTCTGTCCGTCTATCCATTTATCCATCCATTCGTACATTGACTCAGCAGCCATGTGTTGCTTACCCACCACGTGGAAGGCACTACCAGGCCCTAGAGTTGCACTGTACAGATCCGAATCAGAGCTCCGGTGGGCGGGAGATTTGGCACAAAGTGGCAGGAGCATCAGTGACAGGGATGCCAGGCAGGGCACCAGTGCTCTATCAGGAGCTTCCTGCTTTGCTGTCTCCAGTCTCCTTCCAGCCCAGGTGCTGCACCTGCTGCTTCCCCTGTGGGAGCTGCTCTTTGCCCTCTATCCTCTTTGCCTGGCTTAACTGTAATACCATAGTGGCTGCATTTGTTGAGAGTGTCTTGTGTGCCGGGCAGTGTGCTAAGGTCTTCCTAGCTGCCTGACACCCCTATTGACACAAGAGGGAATGCACATAGATAGTGCAGGGGTGGGCCCAGGTCACCTGTGCAGAAGGACAGAGGCAGGATTTGAGCTCACATTTGTTAAACTGCCCATGTTTGAGGTCAGAACTTGGAGCTCTGGCACTTCCTCAGAAAGCCTGTTTTTTGTTTTTTTTGGTTTTGTTGTTGTTTTTGTTTTTTTTGAGATGGAGTCTCGCTCTGTTGCCCAGGCTGGAGTGCGGTGGCACCATCTCAGCCCCCTGCAATCTCCGCCTCCTGGCTTCAAGCAATTCTCCTGCCTCAGCTTCCCTATTAGCTGGGATTACAGGCACCCACCACCATGCCCAGCTAATTTTTGTATTTTTAATAGAGATGGGGTTTCGCTATGTTGGCCAGGCCGGTCTCGAACTCCTGACATCAGGTGATCTGCCCGCCTTGGCCTCCCAGAGTGCTGGGATTACAGACTTGAGTGACGGCACCCGGCTGGAAAGGCTTTTTCTGATCTCCCATCCTTCCCCGTGCACATGCCATGTTGGGTCTCCTCAGTGTGTGTTCCCGGGACACCCAAACTTTCCCACCAGAGCAGTCACATGTGAATATTTGTTTAGTATTTCTCCTCCCCACATGCTTGTTGGGGCAGAGCCACCAGTCTTTGTTTCTTTCTGTATCCCCTGTATACCGCTGTTGCCTGGAATGAGTAACCTTTTTTTATTTTTTGAGACAGAGTCTCGCTCTGTTGCCCAGGCGTGCAGTGGCGTGATCTCAGCTCACTGCAACCTCCATCTCCTGGGTTCAAGTGATTTTCGTGCCACAGCCTCCCGAGGAGGTGGGATTACAGGCACGCGCCACCACGCCCTGCTAATTGTTTTGTAGTTTTAATAGAGACATGGTTTCATGATGTTGGCCAGGCTGATCTCAAACTCTCGACCTCAGGTGATCCACCTGCCTTGGCCTCCCAAAGTGCTGGGATTACAGGCGTGAGCCACTGCACCCGGCCTGGAATGAGTAACGTTTGATTGGCATCTTGTTGATGGTGGGAGGTCCTGTTTTCATGATCCTTCGCTAGGGGAAGGGTCTTGCTGAGCAGCGCCTCTCAAAACTTCCTGGAAACAGACCAAGCACTTAATGTTTCTAGTCTGTGCTGGATCAGCCCTGTATACAGGTTGTGCCTCACGTGACTAACCCCGTCGGCTAGATAATACCAGGCTCGTCTAAACCGTGTTCAGCAAGACGGTGTGTTCAGCACAAGCTCGGATGGAGCAGGGATGTCAGGTTGTCAGGTCGTCATCCCTGAAAAAGTAGACATTTCTGGGCTTGTGTTGTGTGTGCTGTACTTACCATGCAGCCCCAGTCTGCAGATACTTCCGGGTAGCACCCTTGTAGATCACCTAATCTGGACCGTTTTTTTTTTTTGTTTTGTTTTGTTTTGTTGTTGTTTTTTTTTTTTTTTTGAGATGGAGTCTTGCTCTGTCACCTAGGCCGGAGTGCAGTGACACCATCTCAGCTCAGCCTCCTGAGTAGCTAGGATTACAGGCATGCACCACCATACCCGGCTAACTTTTGTATTTTTAGTAGAGACGTGGTTTCACCATGTTGGCCCCAGGCTGGTCTCGAACTCCCGAACTCAGGCAATCTGCCTGCCTTGGCCTCCCGAAGCGCTGGGATTACAAGCGTGAGCCACCGTGCGTGGCCTAATCTGGACCCATTCTTTTCATTTTGGAGGTCTAGAGAGGGAGAGTGATTGACTGGAAACCCTGGAGGAAGGGTCCAGAACCCAGGTCTCTGGAGTCTTCATGTACTAAATTGCCTTCCCTCGGAGAGGTTTCTGTTCCTTGGCATTCAAGGGGACCAGAGTAAGTCATCACCAAGACACACCTTCCCTTTCACTTGCCTGAATTAGGATGCTTTTAGTTACAAACACTGCAAACCCAGCTCAAAGTGGTTAAAGCAAATTGAAACATCCAATAGTAGAATTGTCTTCAGGCACCCTGGCTTTAGGTGTCAAACCAGTCCTCCAAGGTTAGGATTGGGGTTAGAGTTGGGGTTAGGGTTAGAGTTAGGGTTAGGGTTAGAGTTAGAGTCAGTATCTGACTCTCTGCAGCTCTCAATTCCCCTTTCTTTTGTGTTGGTTTTACTGTGAGACTGGTTAGGGTTGGCAAAGATGACCCCAGAGCAGGGGTTGGCATGTTTTTCTGTAAAGGGCCACATAGTAAATATTTGAGGCTTTGCGGACCATATGGTGTCTGTCTGGCACAACAACGTGACTCAGCTCTGCTGTTGTAGTACAAAAGCAGCAGGACATGATATGTAAATGAATGGGTATGGCTGTGTGCCATGAAACTTTATTCATTGACGCTGAGATTGGAATTTCATGTAATTTTTGTGCCTCACAAAATATTCTTCTTCTTCTTTTTTTTAATGTAAAAACCAGCCGGGTATGGAGACTCATGCCTGTAATCTCAATACTTTGAGAGGCTTAGGCAGGAGGATCACTTGAAGCCAGGAGTTCAAGACCCGCCTGGGGAACATAGCAAAACCCCATCTTTATATTTAAAAAAAAAAGTAAAAACTATTAGCTCATAGGCCATCCAAGAACAGGTGGAAGAGGCTGCTGGATTTGGCCTGTGGGCACTGAGCTTACTGAGCTTACATCTTCCCAGCTCAGTAAGCCTGGCAGAAAGTATCTTGTTCCCAGTAGTTGGGGGAAAAGTCCCAGGGCAGACTCTCATTGGACAGACTTGGGTCACATGCCCCTTCTTGAGCCAATCAGAGGCAGAGGGGCTTGGTGCTTTCAGGGGATTGGTCAGTGGTAGACACAGCCTGAGTGCTGAGGGTGGGGAAGAGGGAGAAACCCAAAGGAAAAGCCACATTGTTGCCAAAGTTGGAGGCAGTGAGCGCCGGGTGGGTGGAAGTCACAAAAACCCACTGCAGAGGTGGCAGTAGGGATGGGACGTTAGCTGTGCCGTAAAAGTGCTTTCTGATTCTTCCAGGTGACAACATCCGGGAATTCTTGCTGAGCCTCAGATACTTTCGAATCTTCATCGCCCTGTGGAACATCTTCATGATGTTCTGCATGATCGTGTGAGTCCAGCCTGCCCTTTCCTTTCAGTGTCGTCTCTTAGTCTCCTTCTCCAGGATGACCCACTGATGGTCATTCTCTGTCTTTTCAGTTATCACTCTTGTATACTGCTTTCTGTTTTCTTTGTTTATTTTTTGTTTTGTTTGAGATGGAATCTCGCTCTGTCACCCAGACTGGAGTGCAGTGGTGCGATCTGGGCTCACTGCAACCTCCGCCTCCTAGGTTCAAGCGATTCTCCTACCTCAGCCTCCCGAGTAACTGGGACTATAGGTGCGTGCCACCACGCCCGGCTGATTTTTTGTATCTTTAGTAGAGACGGAGTTCCATCGTGTTATCCAGGATGGTCTTGATCTCCTGACCTCATGATTAGCCTGCCTTGGGCTCCCAAAGTGCTGGGATTACAGGAGTGAGCCACTGTGCATGGCCCTGTTTTTTTTGTTTGTTTGTTTTGTTTTTGAGACTGAATCTTGCTCTGTTCCCCAGGCTGGAGTGTAGTGGCATGATCTCGGCTCACTGCAACCTCTGCCTCCCTGTTTCAAGCGATTCTCCTGCCTCAGCCTCCCGAATAGCTGGGATTACAGGTGCCCACCACCACACCTGGCTAATTTTTGTATTTTTACAAGAGACAAGGTTTCACCGTGTTGGTCAGGCTGGTCTTGAACTCCTGACCTCACGTGATCCACCTGCCTCGGCCTCCCAAAGTGGTGAGATTACAAGTGCAAGCCACCACACCCGGCCCTGCTTTCTGTTTTCAAAATAAGTAAGTGAGGGAACCAGTATCTGAAGGGGTTAAACTCTGTCCCTGTGTCCCCACCGAACCGGGCTGGAACTTTTATTGGAACATGGAGTTCTCCAGCCCCCGGCTATGCCCGGCACCTCTGCAGGGGCTGCCAGGAGATGCCTTCCCTGAGCCCATGGCCCTGTCACCTCTCACCAGCTCTGCTGCATCTGCCGAGGTGGAAAATGTGGTTACATGTCCAGCACACTGCCAGATCCTGCTCCAGCTGGGCTGGAAGCCAGCAGAAATATATTCAGACTTTATTGTTTTAAATTCTGGCTTTTCATTTTCTCATTAGGCTGAGAAAACTCAAGCAGATTGCCTTTCCATCTAGCATTGGGGCCGTAACTCTGATACTACTGTTAACGAATTGTGAGATTTGCTGTAAACAGATTTAGGAAAAGACACGACGGGAGAATCTGGTATTCTTGGCCTCCGTGGGTTCATCCTTGTATACTTCCCCCAGAAAGAGAGAGGACAAAAAGTTGGCTGTCCTGAGTGATTGAAACTCCGAATGTGGGGTTGCTGTGCAGTCCATGTGCCACCCCAGTGGCTGTTTGTGAAGATGCTTCCAGGACATAGGAGATCTGGGGAGGATCGCATTTCACCCTCATCACAAGGACCGTGATGTATTCCCAGAAAGGCTCTTGCCAAGGTATCACCTGGCAGAGAGGATGTGAGAGCATGTATGAGGCTTGCCTAGGAACAAAGAAGGCTTGTGAAGAGATCAAGGAACTTACATGAAATTGTAGGAAGGGCCAGGTGCGGTGGCTCAGGCCTGTAATCACAGCATTTTGGGAGGCCAAGGTGGGAGAATTGCTTGAGCCCAGGAGTTCAAGACCAGCCTGGGCAGCATGGTGAAATCCTTGTCTTTACCAAATATCAAAAATCAGCCGAGTATAGTGGCGCCTGCCTGTAGTTCCAGCTCCTTGGGAGGCTGAGAGGGGAGAATCACTTGAGCCCTGGAGGCAGAGGTTGCAGTGAGCTGAGATCCTGCCACTACACTCCAGCCTGGGCAAAAGAAGAAGACCCTGTCTCCAAACAAATAATAATAAATAAATCAAGACCTAAAGGACAAGAAGACGTTTGCCATTTGCAGAGCTGGAGAAAAGCATGGTGGCATAGGAAGTGGCATGTGCAAAGGTCCTGGGGCAGGGAAGAAGTCAGCATTCTTCCCTCATTCTCATCTTTGCAAAGGTCCTGGGGCAGGGAAGAAGTCAGCGTGCTTCTCTCATTCTTGTCTTTGCAAAGGTCCTGGGGCAGGGAAGAAGTCAGCATGCTTCTCTCATTCTCATCTTTGCAAAGGTCCTGGGGCAGGGAGCAGGGAAGAAGTCAGCGTGCTTCTCTCATTCTCGTCTTTCCTGTGCACCTGCTTCATCATCCTCTCCTGTTTGACCAACATCTTCACTCCCTCATCTGCCAGCCTGTGACCAGAACAGCAGCCTCGGGCATCCTCCCAGCTCAACTTTCCAAGACCTTCATAGTCAGTAGCCCAGGGTCCTGTTTTGTTTCCTGGGGCAGAGTCTGTTTGACCCACCTTGGTGTCACTCGGGTCCATTTGGGGTGGAGGTTCTTGATTCTGCCATAACCACTTAGGTCAAGGGTCATCAGACCACAGGCCAAATCTCCCCACTGCCTGTTTTTGTGAATGAACTTCACAAAAGTTCATGTGTGTGGCTGCTTCTGTGTCACAGCAGTGGAGTTGAGTTGTGTGGCAGAGACCACGTGGCTCGCAGAGCCAGAACTGTTAGTAAACAGTCGCCCGTTACAGAGAAAATGTGCCAACCCCTGACCCAGGCCAACTCTTTCACTGGGGTCCATGGGTGAGAGAAAATTCTCTCAAGAAAGGGCTCTCTTAGGGAGGCAGTGACTGGCTTTCCCAGCATATTTAAAAACTGGAAATCACCTAAGTGTCCAAGAATGGGAAGGATCAGGTAACTTGAAGGATGCCCATGTGACTGGCTGTCACGATACCATCACTGATGATGTGCCAGAAGGTTCTGTCTGCATGGGGAAATGAAACGTTCTGAAAGTGAAGAAAGCCAGAGGGTACTCGTCTGTGCGGCCTGACTTCAGCTGTGTAATGTGCATGCAGTAACCATGGATAAACCTTAAATGAGCGCCTTAAGTATGGGAGTGAAACACTGTTTAGCGAGGGACTTGGAAGGATCCACTCCAGATGGGGTAGAGAGGTGACCCTGCGGCAGTTGCTGAGGAAATTGGCAGAGCCTGGGCATGGTTCAATATTCTGTGTGCCTATTTCTTTTTCTTTCTTTTTTTTTTTTTTTGAGATAGAGTCTTGCTCTGTCACCCAGACTGGAGTGCAGTGGCACAGTCTCGGCTCACTGCATCCTCCATCTCCCGGGTTCAAGTGATTCTCCTGCCTCAGCCTCCCAAGGAGCTGAGACTACAGGTACGCACCACCACACTTGGCTAATTTTTCTATTTTTGGTAGAGATGGGATTTCATCCTGTTGACCAGGCTGGTCTCGAACTCCTGACCTCGAATGATTCACCTGCCTCGGCCTCCCAAAGTGCTGGGATTGTAGGCGTGAGCCACCGTTCCCAACCTCCCTGTGCCCACTTCTGTGTTGTTTGAGCTTTGGAAAGTTTAAGAAGTTACGAAAAGTCTGAAATATGGGGAGAAACGTCCCTGAGTATTTAGGGATCGGTAGCACTGTCATCTACAACTTACACTGAAACACATCAAAAATACGGATAAATGGATAGATACATGGATAGGTACGTGGTACAGCAAAGTGTTAATTTCAGAATGTAGGTGGTGGCAGTGTGTTTCAACACAACTCTTCTGTGTGTTGAAATTTTTATAAAATAATGAGGAAAAGTTGGGGAGAAATGAACCATGGAGACCGTTTACAAGTAAAAAGCAGAAGTCTGTCTTCACAATCCAGTATTTTATAGAATATTCACAGGATTGTGCAGCCGCTATCTCTATCTAATTTCAGAACATGTTCATCAACACAGAAAGAAACCGTGTCCCCATTGGCAGTCACTCCCCATTCCCCCTCCCCGAGTCCCTGGCAACCGCTCATTGGCTTCCTGTCTCTGTGGATTTGCCTCATGTGGACAGTTTATACAAATGGAGTCATACACTGCATGGCCTTTTGTGTCTGGCTCCTCTCACTCAGCATCATTTTTTTGAGGTTCATCCACGTTGTAGCCTGGAGCAGTGCTTCATTCCTTTTCATGGCAGAATCATATTCTCTTGTATGACTATTCCCCAGTTTTCCATCTGTCAGTTGGTGGATAGTTGAGATGTTTGTATTTTTTAGCTATTATGAATAATGGTGACAACATTCATGTACAAGTTTTTGTACAGATTTATGTTTTTAGTTATCAGCTATATAGGAGTGAAATTGCTGGGTTATATGATCACTCTACGTTTATAATTTTCTTTGTTTTTTTTGGAGACAGTCTCGCTCTGTTGCCAAGGCTGGAGTGCAGTGGCACATTCTCGGCTCACTGCAACCTCCACCTCCCGGGTTCAAGCGATTCTCCTGTCTCAGCCTCCCGAGTAACTGGGATTACAGGCGTGCACCACCACACCTGACTAATTTTTTGTATTTTTAGTAGAGACGGGGTTTCACCATGTTGTCCAAGCTGGTCTTGAACTCCTGACCTCATGATCCACCCACATCGGCCTCCCAAAGTCCTGGGATTAGAGGCGTGAACCACCACGCCTGGCTGAAACAGGGTTTTACCACGTTGGCCAGGCTGGTCTCGAACTCCTGACCTCAAGTGATCCACCCACCTCAGCCTCCCAAAGTGCTAAGAGTAAAGCTGGCTTGTGTTTATCCTTTTGAGAAAACACCAGAATGTTTTCCAAAGTAGCTACAATATTTTACATTCCTACCTGCAGCCTACAAGGGTTACACTCTCTCCATATCCTTGCCAACTCTGTTACTGTTAATCTTTTGACTATAGTCATCCTAGTAGGTATGAAAGTTTTTTGTTTGTTTGTTTTTGAAACAGTCTCTGTTGTGCAGGCTGGAGCTGGAGTACAGTGGCAAAATCTCAGCTCACTGCAACCTTTGCCTCCTGGGATCAAGTGATCCTCTGGCCTCAGCATCCTAAGTAGTGGGACTATGGGTGTACACTACCACACCTGGCTAATTTTTGTATTTTTTGTAGAGACTGGGTTTCACCATGTTGCCCAGGCTAGTCCAGAACTCCTGGGCTCAAGTGGTCCACCCACCTCAGCCTCCTGAAGTGCTGGGATTACAGGCGTGAGCCACTGTGCCCAGGCAGTTTGAAGGTTTTGATTCGCATTTCCCTGATGGTTAATGATATTGAACATATTTTCATGTACCTGTGGGCCATTTGTCCACCTCCTTTGAGGAAATGTCTTAAGATTCTCTGCCCTTTTTAAAAATTGGGTTATTGCTGATCCATAAGGGTTCTTTTTGTATTCTTGTTATCAGTCCATTATCACATGCGTATTTTGCAAGCATTTTATCCCATTTTATATGTTGTCTTTTTCACTTTCTTCATGGTGTCCCTTTTTTTTTTTTTTGCATGACAGAGTCTTTACTTTTAAATGACTTGGTACACCAAGTAATACATGTAACAAGTTCTTGAATTCTATCATCTAGTAATTTTGATTAAGAGAAACTAAAAGCAGCCCAAACAATTCCACTAGTATTCACTGTTCTAACCATTAGCAAGAATGGACTACTTTAAGGCTGGCTGCTGCTTCACACAGGTTACAAAGAACTATTTACTACATTTTCATAGATAAAGCCCCTGACCTTCAAGAAAGTGTCAGGGAAAAAAAATATTTAATCCCTTCCTTTCTTCAAAGAATTGTTATGTGGTGTTTTTTGTTTTTTTTTTAACTAGATCTAAGAAAGAAAAAGTCAACACTGATATACATGTTGCTTGAGCCAAAAGGCATAGGAAAAAAAGACAACGTATAACCATTAAATTCCTAAGAAACATGAGGTAAAAAGATGAAATCTTTAGATAATTTCTAAGTCTGTACAAAAAAGCTAGATTTGCTACTCTCCAAAAAGTGGAAGGACCTATTATATAATATATGGAAATAATTTAATGCCATTTCATAAGAATGTATCTAGAGCTGTGCTAAGCTTCATATTCGTGAGGGCATCTAAAATGCCACTCCACAGAATAGGTGCTTCTCTCTTCTATCCATTTATGCAGTAGTTTTCATGGCTTTCTGGCCGAATGTCACGGACAAAAGCCAAGAGGTTATCCAAGACTTCATCCCTGTTCTGCCGGAAGTACGTCTGGAGGATGGTCCTCTTCTCCTGGGTCTCCTTCTCCACTTCAGTGCTGCAACTGCCACGGGATCCCAGTGCCGCAGCCTCCTTGGCCTTGAATTCTTTCTCCCTCTGCAGGCGGTACTGTTCAATTTCAGCCTGAGCTGCTTCTTTGGCCTGCTTCAGCCTCCGGTTCTTTCTTTTGCGGGCCTCGGACACCTTCTCGGCTGCCTGCTTCTCAGCCTGCAGCAGCTGCTGAATCCCCTGTGACTGACTAGCCATGGCCGCAGCGATTCTGAGACCAAGGCAAGCGGCCTGATGGTGTCATTTTAAGCACAAAAGTTTTTTATTGTGAATGACCAGGCATGGTGGCTCATGCCTGTAATCCCAGCACTTTGGGAGGCCGAGGTGGTTGGATCACTTGAGGTCAGGAGTTTGAGACCAGCCTGACCAACATGGTGAAACCCTGTCTCTACTAGTAGTACAAAAATTAGCCAGGCGTGGTGGTGGGTGCCTGTAATCCCAGCTACTCGGGAGGCTGAGGTAGGAGAATCGCTTGAACCCAGGAGTTGGAGGTTGTAGTGAGCTGGGATGCCCCACGGCACTCCACCCTGAGCAACAGAGTGAGAGTCCATCTCAAAAAAAAAAAAAAAAAAAAAGTTTTTAACTGTGATGAAGTTGAGTTTATGTTTTTTTCTTTTTGTCACTTGTGCTTTGGGTATTATAGTAAGAAATCATTGCGTAACCCAAGGTTACAAAGATGTACACATAAGTTTTCTTCCAAGAGTTTTGTAGTTTGGTTTCTGGAGGGTAGTTAGGTCTGTGATCTATTTTGAGTGAATTTTTTTATATGGTGTAAAGCAGGGGTCCAACTTTATTCTTTGGCATGTGGAAATCCAGCTGTTTCTGCACTCTTGTTTTTTTCAGATAGCCTTTTTATTTTGGAATGAGTTTAGATTTGTGGAAATGTTGCAAAGATAATACCGAAAGTTCCTGTATATATCTTTTGTTTAACAGCTGTACCGCTTTCCCTTATAGGATGGTGGTGGTGGCTGGGTGCAGTGGCTCACGCCTGTAATCCCAGCACTTTGGGAGGCTGAGGCGGGTGGATCACTTGAGGTCAGGAGTTTGAAAGTAGCCCAGCCAACATGATAAACACCATTTCTACTAAAAATACAAAAATTAACCTGGCTTGGTGGCAGGCGCCTGTAATTGCAGCTACTTAGCAGGTTGAGGCAGGAGAATCGCTTGAACCTCGGATGCAGAGGTTGCAGTGAGCTGAGATCGCACCACTGTACTCCAGCCTGGGTGGCAGAGCAAGACTCTGTCTAAAAAAAAAAAAAAAAAAAAAAAGAGTATATTCTTCTTTTAACTGTGTAGTTCAATATTGTTAATTATATTCACAGGTGGATCACAGGTTACTTTAAAAAATCAGACAATTGGGCCGGGCGCGGTGGCTCACGCTTGTAATCCCAGCACTTTGGGAGGCTGAGGCGGGCGGATCACGAGGTCAGGAGATCGAGAGCACGGTGAAACCCCGTCTCTACCAAAAATACAAAAAATTAGCCGGGCGTGGTGGCGGGCGCCTGTAGTCCCAGCTACTCGGAGAGGCTGAGGCAGGAGAATGGCGTGAACCCGGGAGGCGGAGCTTGCAGTGAGCCGAGATCGTGCCACTGCACTCCAGCCTGGGCGACAGAGCAAGACTCCGTCTCAAAAAAAAAAAAAAAAAAAAAATCAGACAATCATGTAAAATCATCTAAGTAATAGGTAATAGTCATGTAAAATAATCTCTGACAATATTTTTAGAACAGTCACCTCCTATCCTCACAGACATTTCTGCCCTCTGACTTCTCCAGGCTGTTCGGCTCTTGAATCCCAGCGATGAAACCAGGAACTCACTTTCCCAGGATGCTGAGTCTCCATTCCTCCATTCCTGATGACTTCAAGAATGTTTTTGACCAGAAAACCGACAACCTTCCCAGAAAGCTCAAGCTCGTGGTGGGTGGCAGAGTGTTCGCCAAGATGTGCATGGTTTCCCAGCCACGTCACTGTTTTCAAAGATAGTTTCACTTTGGTCTCTGAATTGGAATGCTGTGTACTGAAGGGGTTTCAGGAGGGTTTATATAAGGGGCTGTGATGAAATTGCATTCCCTATAGATAAAAGAAAAATTATTTCTATCCAGAGATCTGAGCAGAAGGATTGGCTTGTAAGTTTAACACAGCCATGTTTTTGGACATTCAGTGTTACTTGCTGAGTCTGACAGTCTCTGGGCCCAGCTAGGGGCCCTGTTAACAAACTCCTTTCACATCCCAACAGGGTCTGCTTGGCCACTCAGTGCAGCTGTGATTAACCCTAAAGGCTTTAAGGAACAGGCCACCTGTAACAGAGACACCAGCCTTCCTGTATAGACAGTAAATTGTTAGCAAGAGTGTTGAGCTAGTTCCTGGTGAAGTGTTTCCACAGAAGACGTGGAGCAGTTGTGGGGATATTAAGGGAAATTTTCCTCCGCCTTGACCCCTTTGTTAAATAAAATGACTTTGGGAGCCATTCATTGTACAGTTGCAGGAATGAGAGTGATTTTATGATGTGGTGACATTGGGACCATGTTCTAAAACCTTGGGTTTCTGAGTCTGCTTTTTGAGTAGGTGATTTTGAGGTTGAAAAACCAGGGGCCTCCATCTAGGAAATACAGCATTTTCCAGAAGCTTCTTTGAAAGGGAATCCTGGTTTCGTTGCCAAAATGAAACGCCCGGGGTTGGCGCTGAATCCCACAACCGTGTGATTTGCTTGTTGAGTTTTTTGTTGTCTGGTTTTTTTGTTTGTTTATACCAATAAGAATGAGCCTGAATGTTGGTGGTTTTTGAAATCCTGACTTGGAGGTAAACCTGGAGGAAGGAAAAAAAGTAAATATGCAGGCTTTTAGGACTGAGTAGCCTTGAAAATAAACCTAATTTCTAAAAAGGACCTTTTGTTTATACTTTTTTTTTAACCAAGAAGTCAATTTCCAACCTGAGTCCTTTTGAATTACCCTGCTGGAAAAACCTAGGATTCAATTTGGAGGCCGTGAAAAAGAAAAGAGTCAGTGGTAGAGTTTCCTTTTTGGATTTAGCTCAAATAAATGATGGTCAACAATTGGGCAAGTGGGGCTGGGCGCAGTGGTTCATACCTGTAATCCCAGCACTTTGGGAGGCCGAGGTAGGCGGATCACTTGAGGTCAGGAGTTCGAAACTAGCTTGGCCAACATGGTGAAACCGCATCTCTACTAAAAATTGAAAAATTAGCCAGATATGGTGGCATGCGCCTATAATCCCAGCCACTTGGGAGGCTGAGGCATGAGAATTGCTTGAACC
Organism: Hylobates moloch; assembly: GCF_009828535.3. Lineage (NCBI taxonomy): Eukaryota > Metazoa > Chordata > Mammalia > Primates > Hylobatidae > Hylobates > Hylobates moloch. The sequence goes on along the minus strand of NW_026652287.1, from coordinate 49,695,106 downwards.
TGGGAGGTGGAGGTTGCAGTGAGCTGAGATTGAGCCACTGCACTTCAGCCTGGGTGACACAATGAGATTCTGTCTCAAAAAAAAAAAAAAAAAAAAAAAAGAATTGAGCAAGTGGAATTTTGACTGGAGCTTCTCCTGAAAGTATTGAAAGAGTCATTGCTAATGGTGGGCTGTTGCTAGACCAGGGTCAGGTCCACTTTTGCTGCCTCTCAGGTTGTGGAATTCTCCTTGATCACTTCTGTAATTTATTTCCTTGCCAAATCTCAGCCAAGCATCACCCCATGGTCTGTAAGTAGCAGAGGTTGGAGCTGCTGGGTCTGGCTTTGCTGAGGCCGGTGTCCTTGTCAGAACAGGCACACCAAGATCTTGGCTGGGTCCCTCACAAGCCAGATGAATGGTGTGAAGAAACCTTCCTGCCTTATTCAGACTGGCGCGGAGGTCTCAATGAGGCGAAGCATTTGTCCATTATGGGTATGAATCGTGCTCTCAGAAGAGAATCCTGTCATTGAGGTTTTGTTTCAATAGTTCTCTTTTTCTCCAGAGAACTGTTACCTCATTGTTAATAATAGCAGCGTGGCTTTTTCAGATGCTGGTTGGTGGCTGCTGTACATTTTAAAAATGGAATCTCATGTGTCTCTTAAGGAAGCTTTTCAAGAACTTCACTGGCCCCAGAGGTTATCAGAGTTTGAAGTTTGGGTGCCTAGTGTCTCACAGTGTTTAAGCACTAATGTTCTGGGTCAGTTAGGTGTGTGTTCAAATCCCATCTCAGCTCATTCTGAGTGGGACCTTGGCTAATTGCTTTCCCCACTCAAAGCCTCAGTTTCCACATCTCTAAAATGGGCCTGCAAGTTGGGTGTGCCTAAGGTTGTTGTAAGTTTCAGTGATCTCGAATGCGGCCGAGTGCCTGAGAGCACCTGTTGCTGTGGGTATCATCACTGTGTGCGTTTTCTGTCTTCTCATCCACTTTTCTTTGTGCAGTCTGCACACGCACCATTAAAGGCTGATGACAGCATTTTTAAAAATTGCAAACAGAGGCTAGCACGGTGGCTCCCAGCACTTTGGGAGGCCAAGGCAGGTGGATCACGAGGTCAGGAGTTCAAGACCAGCCTGGACAAGATGGTGAAACCCCCGTCTCTACTAAAAATGCAAAAATTAGCTGGGTGTGGTGGCATGCCCCCTGTAATCCCAGCTACTCAGGAGGCTGAGGCAAATTGCTTAAAAACCTGGGAGGTGGAGGTCGCAGTGAGCTGAGATCGCACCACTGCACTCCAGCCTGGGTGACAGAGCAAGATCCTCTGTCTCAAAAAAAAAAAAGTTACAAACAGACTGGGTGCAGTGGGTGGCTCACATCCTGTAATCCCAGCATTGTGGGAGGCCAAGGTGGGCAGGTCACCTGAGGTCAGGAGTTTGAGACCAACCTGGCCAACATGACAAAACCCCGTCTCTACTAAAAAATACAAAAATTAGCCAGGCGTGGTGGCGCGTGCCTGTAATCCCAGCTACTCAGGAGGCTGAGGCAGGATAATCACTCGAACCCGGGAGGCGGAGGTTGCAGTGAGCCGAAATCACGCCGTTGCACTCCAGCCTAGGCGACAAGAACCAAAACTCCATCTCAAAAAAAAAAAAAAAAAAAGGCAAACAATGTCCAGCCTGGTAAACCTTTTCCTGTCTTCACCATCCCCATACAGCATTTTCTGTATCCTGTATGTATGTTTTGAGAGTGGATAAGGAAGGATGAGTTCTGCTGTGTTCATTTCAGCATCATTTTCTTTACACTTGCTGTGTTGCTAGGAGGTGTTACAGTTCCCATTTTTACTTACAGTGCAGTGTCAGCAAATCGTCCTTAGCCACCTTCTTACTGGACTTGGATTATATTTTGTCCACTGTGATCGGGGCTGCCCCTGGCACCAGGGTTGTGATCTTCATTGGCTTCTATTGTGGTGTTAGCTTCCTTGGGGCAGATAACCATGGAGGAGGGGTCCATAATATCCTTAAATACCATTGGTGTGGCTTTTTTTGTTGTTGTTGTTGAGACGGAGTCTCGCTCTGTCGCCCAGGCTGGAGTGCAGTGGCGCGATCTCGACTCACTGCAAGCTCCGCCTCCCGGGTTCACACCATTCTCCTGCCTCAGCCTCTCCGAGTAGCTGGGATTACAGGCGCCCGCCACCACGCCCGGCTAATTTTTTGTATTTTTTAGTAGAGACAGGGTTTCACCATGTTAGCCAGGATGGTCTCGATCTCCTGACCTCGTGATCCGCCCGCCTCGGCCTCCCAAAGTGCTGGCTGGGATTACAGGCTTGAGCCACCGCGCCCGGCCCATTGGTGTGGCTTTAAGTTGCTTTTGTTTGTTTTACTTTGCTTGAAAAAATTTTTTAGACCTGGTACGGTGCCCATGCCTGTAATCCCAGCACTTTAGGAGGCTGAGGTGGGTGGATCACTTGAGGCCAGGAGTTCAATACCAGCCTGGCCAATATGGTGAAACCCTGTCTCTACTAAACATACATATATTAGCTGGGCATAGTGGCACGTGCCTGTAGTCCCAGCTACTCAGGAGACTGAGGTAGAGGAATCGCTTGAACTCGGGAGGCAGAGGTTGCAGTGAGCCAAGTGGTGCACTTCAGCCTGAGTGACACAGTGAGATCCCTGTCTCAAAAAAATTTTTTTTTAAACTACTAATGCATATTCATTGAAGAAAACTTATCAAATGTATATTTGCTAGAAGAGGAAAAATAAATCACCCATGATCACATTCTCCGAGACCATCACCCTAGGTACATATCCTTCCAACCTTTCTTCTGTGCATAATCATCTAGGTGTGGTGCTTATGTTTTCTTTTGGCAGTGTTATCTTAGTATCTTCCAGCGTGGTTTTCTCACCTGATACTGTAACCATACTTCCATATCCTCCAATATGTTGTTTTCTAAAATAACTTTTTTTTTTCTTTTTTTAAAGACAGAGTCTCACTTGGCCAGGCGCGGTGGCTCACGCCTGTAATCCCAGCACTTTGGGAGGCCAAGGCGGGCGGATCACGAGGTCAGGAGTTCGATGAAACCCCGTCTCTACTAAAAATACAACAATTAGCCGGGTGTGGTGGCGCATGCCTGTAATCCCAGCTACTCAGGAGGCTGAGGCAGGAGAATCTCTTGAACTTGGGAGGTGGAGGTTGCAGTGAGCCATGATCACGCCACTGCACTGCAGCCTGGGTGACAGAGTGAGACTCCGTCTCAAAAAAAAAAAAAAAAGAGATAGGGTCTCACTCTGTTGCCAAGGCTGGAGTGTGGTGGTGTGATGACAGCTCACTGTAGCCACGATCCTCCCACCTCAGTCTCCCAAGAACCTGGGACCACAGGCATGTACCACAGGCTAATTATTTCTTTATTTTTATTTTTTGGTAGAGACAGGGTCTCCCTGTGTTGCTCAAACTGCTCGGCTCAACGAACCTCCCACCTTGGCCTCCAGAATTTCTGGGATTACAGGCATGAACCACAATATCATTCTTTTTTGTTTGTTTGTTTGAGACAGTCTCACTCTCGCCCAGGCTGGAGTGTGGTGGCGTGATCTTGGTTCACTGCAACCTCCACCTCCCAGGTTCAAGCAATTCTCATGCCTCAGCCTCCTGAATAGCTGGGATTACAGGTGCCTGCCCAGCTAATTTTTGTATTTTTAGTGGAGACAGGGTTTCACCATGTTGGCCAGGCTGGTCTCAAACTTCTGCCTTCAAGTGACCCACCCACCTCGGCTTCCCAAAGTGCTGGGATTACAGGCATGAGCCACCATGCTCAATCACAATATGATTCTTAATAACTGCAAATACGCCATTGTAAAGACATGCCATGATTAATTTAACCAGTCCCCAGTTGATGGGCACTTGGTTTGTGTTCAGATTTTGTGTATTAGAAAACAAGGCTACAGGCTGGGAGTCACTGCCGAAGTGATAAGCTGTGGGTGGTGAATGCAGAGAAGACCACAGTGTACAGCACCTACCCTGGGAGTGTTCACTTGGAGTTCATGTTGGAACCCATTTTGCTTCCTCCACCATTGCACATTGAAGGAGAATGTATTTTTGCACGGGCTTCTCATTGCCCTTCATGTACATCTGCTCTAGGGCAGGAGTCAGCAAACTACAGCCCAGAGGGCACATCTGGCCCACGGCTCGTTTTCGTAAATAAAGTTTTATTGGAGCCGGGCGCGGTGGCTCACAACCATAATTCCCACACTTTGGGAAGCTGAGCCAGGTGGATCCCTTGAGGTCACGAGTTCAAGATTAGCCTGACTGCTGTGGCAAAATCCTTTCTCTACTAAAAATACAAAAATAGCCGGGTGTGGTGCTGCACACTTGTAGTCCAAGCTACTCAGGAGGCTGAGGCAGGAGAATTGCTTGAACACGGGAGGTGGAGGTTGCAGTGAGCCGAGATTTTTCCACTGCACTCCAGCCTGGGCGACAGAGCTAGACTGTCTCCAAAAGAAAAAGTTGTATTGGGACCGGGCGCAGTGGCTCACGTCTGTAATCCTAGCACTTTGGGAGGCCAAGGTGGGCAGATCACCTGAGGTTGGGAGTTCGAGACCAGCCTGACCAACATGGAGAAATCCTGTCTCTACTAAAAATGCAAAATTAGCCAAGTGTGGTGGCACAGGCCTGTAATCCCAGCTACTAGGGAGGCTGAGGCAGGAGAATCAGTTGAACCTGGGAAGCAGAGGTTGCGATGAACCGAGATCGTGCCATTGCACTCCAGCCTGGGCCACAAGAGTGAAACTCCATCTCAAAAAAAAGTTGTATTAGAATCTGGGCACACCCCTTTGTGTCTATATTACCTACAATTGCTTTAGCAACCTCCATACTACAACTGCAAAGTGGAGTAGTGGCACAGAGACCATATGGCCTGCAGAATGGAAAATGTCACCTATTTGGCCCCTTACCAGAAAAATTAGCCAACTGCTGAGCCAGGGTGTGATGGAGAATCCCAAGGTGTCCCTTCCCTCCCAGAGCCACTCAGGGAATCATCTGTACCCTTGTGGCCTGCATTTTAACAAAGATACACAAACACATTTTTTAAATTTGCTAGAAATCTTCCCTCCCGTTTTCAAGTGTGGTGGTTAATTGACCAAAACCCAATTTTCTTTCTTTCTTTCTTTCTTTCTTTCTTTCTTTCTTTCTTTCTTTCTTTCTTTCTTTCTTTCCTTTTCTTTTCTTTTCTTTTTTTTTTTTTTTTTTGACTCTGTCACCCAGGCTGGAGTGCAGTGGCACGATCTCAGCTCACTGCAGCCTCCGCCTCCCGGGTTCAAGCAATTTTCTTGCCTCGGCCTCCCAAGTAGCTGGGATTACAAGCACCCGCCACCAGGCCTGGATAATGTTGGTATTTTTAGTAGAGATGGGGTTTCTCCATGTTGGCCAGGCTAGTCTCAAACTCCTGACCTCAGGTGATCCGCCCACCTCAGCCTCCCAAAGTTCTGGGATTACAGGCGTGAGCTGCTGCGACTGGCCTCGTTCTCTTGATAGTTAGAGCAAAGACCCCTCTCAGGCTCTCCGAGACTCCTCAGAACAGCAGCAGTGCGATATTGGATAATGAGATCCGCTCTCTGAAGTGGTTAGATTTGAAAAGCCAGCGAAGCTGTCATTAGCAAGGCATTTTCTTTTCATTTCAACCATTTCATTATCTCCTTCTTTACCAAATTTGAGTTTATGAAATATTTGACAAGCCTCCTGATGTTTTCCTGTGTTGATGAAAGACGGATGCTGTTTGTGTAAGAGGAAAAGGCATGCTATAAAAAGAAAAGGATAAAAAGGGCCGGGCAGGGAGGCTTACGCCTGTAATCCCAGAAGTTCGAAACCAGCCTGCCCAACATGGTGAAACCCCATCTCTACTAAAAATACAAGAAGTAGCCAGGTGTGGTGGCACGCACCTGTAATCCCAGCTACCTGGAAGGCTGAGACGAGATTTGCTTGAACCTGGGAGGCAGAGGTTGCAGTGAGCAGAGATCTTGCTGCTGCTAAAAAACATACAAATTAGCTGAGCATGGTGACGGGTGCCTGTAATCCCGGATACTCAGGAGGCTGAGGCAGGAGAATCTCTTGAACCCAGGAGGCAGAGGTTGTATTGAGCCGAGATCGAGCCGTTGCACTCCAGCCTGAGCAAAAAGAGCGAAACTCCATCTCAAAAAAAAAAAAAAAAAAGATTGCCTGAGACTAGGTAATTTATAAACAAAAGAGGTTTAATTGACTCACAGTTATGCACGGCTGGGGAGACCCCAGGAAACTTATACAGTCATGGCGGATGGGGAAACAAACATGTCCTTGTGCCCATGGCGGCAGGAAGGAGAAGAATGAGAGCTGAGTGAAGTGGATGCCCCTTATAAAAACATCAGATCTCGTGAGAACTTACTAGCACTGGAATAGCATGGGGGAACCACCCCATGATTCCCATGATTCAGTTACCTCCCCCCAGGTCTCTGCCACCACACATGGGGATTATGGGAACTACAGCTCAAGATGAGATTTGGGTGAGGACACAGGCAAACTATATCAGCTGTCATGCTCATTAGTTTGTTTATCATCCGTGGCTTCTTTAGCACTATAAGGGCAGGATTGAGTCCTTGCAGCAGAAACCATTCAGCCTGCAAAGCTGAACCTATTTACTTTCTGACCCTTTATGGAAAAGTTTACTGATCTCTGGACTAGACAGTTTTTTAAAAATGACGTCTTATGGCCAGGCGCAGTGGCTCACGCCTGTAATCCTAGCACTTTGGGAGGCGGAGGTGGGCGGAACACGAGGTCAGGAGATCGAGACCATTCTGGCTAACACAGTGAAACCCCATCTCTACTAAAAATACAAAAAATTAGCTGGGCGAGGTGGTGGGCGCCTGTAATCCCAGCTACTCGGGAGTCTGAGGCAAGAGAATGGCGTGAACCCGGGGAGCAGAGCTTACAGTGAGCCGAGATCATGCCACTGCACTCCAGCCTGGGCGACAGAGCAAGACTCTGTCTCAAAAAAAAAAAAAAAAAAAAATATGACATCTTACTAGTGGATCCTGTTTCCTGTTCATTGGTGTCTAGTTTACGTTGTTATCTTGGCAGTTGGTGGTAAACCTAGGCAAAAGAGTGTGGACTGTGCGAAGGGAATTGTGGAAATTTTAGGGGAAATAAAGCTTTACATCTAATTAGAGTACATTGTGTGCATGAGAAAGAAGGCGGAAAAGATGGTTGCAGCAGAAAGCAAGTTGGAAGTGTGGCTCAGACCTGGGTTCTGTGTCTTGGCCCTTCTGCACCTCCACGTCCTCATCTGTGACATGGGTACAGTGAAGGAGAGAGCCTTGATATGGGCCTATAACCTGCCTGATGCTGGGCAGGCACTCAGTAATCGTCACAGTTTTTATTAATATTGTTGCTTTTATCAAAAGACTTTCTCAGCTGGGTTTTGCAAGGCTTCAGTGAGATGGTGTATTAGTCAGCTAGAGCTGTGTACTAGGCCATCTTGCATTGCTATAAAGAAACGGGTAATTTATAAGAAAAGAGGTTAATGGCCAGGCACGGTGGCTCACGCCTGTAATCCCAGCAGTTTGGGAGGCTGAGGTGGGCAGATCACCTGAGGTTAGGAGTTCAAGGCCAGCCTGGCCAACGTGGTGAAAGCCTGTCTCTACTAAAAAAATTTACAAAAATTAGCCGAGCATGGCGGCGGGCACCTGTAAATCCAGCTACTCAGGAGTCTGAGGCAGGAGAATCACCTGAACCCGGGAGGCGGGGGTTGCAGTGAGCTGAGATCGTGCCATTGCACTCCAGCCTGTGCAACAAGAGTGAAGCTCCATCTCAAAAAAAAAGAAAAAGAAAAAGAGGTTTAATTGCCTCACAGTTCTTTTGAGACAGAATCTTGCTCTGTCATCCAGGGTGGAGTGCAGTGGCGTGATCTCAGCTCACTGCAACCTCCGCCTCCCGGGTTTAAGTGATTCTTCTGCCTCACCTTCCAGAGTAGCTGGGATTACAGGTGCGTACCCCCACGCCTGGCTAATTTTTGTATTTTTTTTAGTAGAGTCGGGGTTTCACCATGTTGGCCAGGTTGGTCTTGAACTCCTCACCTCAAGTGATCCACCCACCTCCTCCTCCCAAAGTGCTAGGATTACAGGCGTGAGCCACCGCAACCAGCCTCCCCTTTTGTCAGCTTATCGCCCCATGCTTATGACCTCATTTAACCTTAATTACCTCCAAATGGCCCTATCTCCAAATACAGTCCCCGTTGGAGGTCAGAGCTTCAGCATATGAATTTAGGCATGGGTGGGTGACACAATTCAGTCCATAACAGATGGTCAAAGTCTGACCCATAGTATTCAACAGCTGCTGTTAGTTACTCTCCTTGGCTAGTAGTATGCCTTGAGGCATTAAAGAACAAACACACAAAGCTGGTGTGGTGTAGGAGGCACCCTGAGAAGTTCTATGATGGGGTTTGTCTCCTGGTGCTGCAGACAAAGGCATTTGTGTGTAAGTGAATGGTGGCCTCAGCCATGGTGGGGGGTCTCAGATTTTAACGTCCCCCTAAATCCCCTGGTGGTGTCTTTGTGGAATTCAGATTCTGCCTAACAGGCTGGGGGGAGGTGCAGGCTAAGGGCCTACATTTCTTTTCTCTTTCTTTTTTTTTTTTTTTTTTTTGAGACACAATCTCACTTTGTCACCCAGGTGAGGCAATCATGGCTCACTGTAGCCTCCACCTCCCCCAGGCTCAAGTGATCCTCCCACCTCAGCCTCCTGAGACTACAGGCACATACCACCACAGCTGGCTAATGTATTTTTTTGTAGAGATGAGGTTTCACTATGTTGCCCAGGCTGGTCTTGAACTCCTGGGCTCAAGTGATCCTCCTGCCTTGGCCTCCCAAAGTCCTGGGGTTATAGGTGTGAGCCACTGCACCTGGTTAAGGACCTGTGTTCCTAAGGAGCTCCCTGGTAATGCTAATACTGCCGGTCCGTGTACCACACTTTTGAGTAATGAGGGCCTGTGTTAAGCAGCACAGTAGCCAGGAGCCACGTGTGGCTGTTTCAGTCTCCGTCTTAGTTAAATAAAACTAGAAAATCCAGTGCCTCAGTGACTGTAATTGCATTGCATCGAGGAAAGTTCTAATTGGGCAGTGCCACATCTTAAAGGACCGAATGATCCACTTTTTCTTTACTTTTAAATTTTCTTTCTTTATATTTTTAAAGACAGGGTCTTGCTCTGTAGCCGAAGCTGGAGTGCAGTGGCACTATCTTAGCTCACTGCAGCCTAAACTTCCTGAGCTCAAGCTGTCCTCCCACGTCAGCCTCCTGAGTAGCTGGGACTACAGGCACATGCCACCACACCCAGCTATTTTTTTATTTTTTGTAGAGATGGGGTCTCACTATGTTGCCCAGGCTGGTCTTGAACTCCCAGGCTCAAGCAGTCCTCCCACCTCAGCCTCCCAAAGTGCCGGGATTACAGGTGTGGGCCCCTGTGCCTGGCCAGCTTTTTCTTTAAAGCCGTATTAGTTTCCTCTTGCCACTGTAAAAAATAACCACAAACTTTGTGGTGTCAAACAAAACAAATTTAGTCTGGCTAGCGTGGTGAGACCTTGTCTCTACTAAAAATACAAAAACTTAGCTGGGTGTGGTGGCGCATGCCTGTAATTCAAGCTACATGGGAAGCTGAGGCAGGAGAATTGCTTGAACCCGGGAGGCAGAGGTTGCAGTGAACCAAGGTCATAACACTGCACTCCAGCCTGGGTGACTCTCAAAAAAAGCGAGACTCAAAAAAAAAAAAAAAAAAATTCCACAAATTTATTCTTTACAATTCTGGAAGTCAGAAGTACAGAATGGGTCTCTGCAGGCTAGCATCAATGTGTCCGCATAGCTGGTTCCTTCCGGAGGCTCTTGGGGAGAAATTTTCCTCGTCTTCTCCAGCTTTTAGAGGCTGCCCACATCCTTGGTTCACGGCCTCTTCCTCCATCTTCCAGACAACCAATAGCCTGTCGAGTCTTTCTCATGACACCCTGTCTCCTAATTCTGACTCCTCTACCTCTTTCTTCCCCATTTAAGGATGCTTGTGACTCCATTGGGGCCACCAGGAGAATCCAGCAGTTGATGAGTTATGTTAATTTCGCCTGCACCCTTAATTATCCCTTGCCATGACATATTTACAGGTTCTGGGGATTGGGATGGGGACATTTAGGGGAGTGGGGGCAAGTACTCTGCTAACACAGGGTCAAATTATATCTATATGTGTGTGTGTGTGTGTGTGTATATTTTTTTTTTGAGACAGGGTCTTGCTCTGTTGCCCAGGCTGGATTGCAGTGGTACAATCTCGGCCCATTGCAACCTCTGCCTCCCAGGTTTAAGCGACTCTCCTGCCTCAGCTTCCCGAGTAGCTGGGATTACAGGCGCCTGCCACCAGGCCCAGCTAAATTTTTTGTCGTTCTCTTAGAGGTGGGATTTCACCATGTTGGCCAGGGTGGTCTCAAACTCCTGACCTCAAGTGATACGCCTGCCTCAGCCTCCCAAAGTGCTGGGATTACTGGCGTGAGCCACTGCGCCCGGCTACTCTCTTGATGTTGCCTTCTGTGTTGGGGTACAACTCTGCACCTTTGTTTCTGGGAAGCTCCATTGGCTAGGGTGAGTTTGTTGTTTTTTTCCTTCAGGTCCACCCTCCTAGTTGGTTTTGGACATCAGCACCTTGGTCCTTCTCTCCTGTCTGCTCTTTGGGGAAATGGCTTATATTTGGTTCAGAGTGTGGGAACCCTGAGCTCTGGGCTGGACTTTTTCTTTTTCTTTTTCTTTTTTTTTTTTTGTCAGACGGTGTCTCACTCTGTCACCCAGGCTGGAGTGCTGTACTGTCTTGTCAGCTCACTGCAACTTCCGCCTCCCAGGTTCAAGTGATTCTCCTGCCTCAGCCTCCTGAGTAGCTGGGATTACAGGCATACACCACCATGCCTAATTTTTGTTTGTTTGTTTGTTTGTTTGTTTGTTTGTTTTTTAGTAGAGATGGGGTTTTGCCATGTTGGCCAGGCTGGTCTCAAACTCCTGGCCTCAAGTGATCCACCTGCCTCAGCCTCCCAAAGTGCTGGGATTACAGGCATGAGCCACCGTGCCCAGCTATGGGCTGAACTCTTTAGCCAGCCCCAAATCCAGCCACATGACTTTGGCTGGGTCACTCCTTTGAGGCACGAAGACCACATCACTGGTTGCATGCTTGGGTGCCCAGTGGGACAGATATGAGAAGACCCACTCAAGAGTGGTGAGAAAGAAGGCTGGATGGGAACCCAGGTGGGACAGGTTGTCTGCACTTCGTGGCTATTATGAGCAATGCTGCTATGGACATTTACATGTACACGTCTCGCTGTGAATATGTTTTCAGTTTTCTTGCTTTTTTTTTTTTTTTTTAAGACAGAGTCTCACTCTGTTGCCCAGGCTGGAGTGCAGTGGCATGATCTCGGCTTACTGCAACCTCCACCTCCCGGGTTCAAGAGGTTCTCCTACCTCAGCCTCCCAAATAGCTGAGACTACAGGTGCCCACCACCACACCTCCCTAATTTTTTGTATTTTTAGTACAGACAGGGTTTTGCCGTGTTGGCTACACTGGTCTCAAACTCCTGAGCTCAAGTGATCCGCCCACCTCAGCCTTTCAAAGTGCTGGGATTACAGGTGTGAGCCACTGCACGCAGCCATGTTTTCAGTTTTCTTGGGGGAGATTCCTAGGAGTAGAATTGCTGGGCTGTGTGTTAACTTCCAGGTCTCCTTAAAGCTTTAGCCTGGGCTGGGTAGAGCGTGGTTTCCACTGCATTCTCTTAGCCACAGTGAGTTGCAGGTTCATCCCAGCATCAGTGGCGGGCGGGAAGTGGGGATGACACGAGGACCTGAGTATCCAAGGGGGCTTCATGGAGTCCTCATGTGAAGTCCCCAGCATGGACCCTGACACATCGTAGGTCATCAACAAATGTCACTCCCCATTGTCACTCTGTTTAGTACTAAGAATAATGATATAAAACTGGGACAGTAAGGAAAACACAAACTGTTGACACCTATATCCGAATCTATTAGTCTGCCTAATAGAAAAGCCACCATCAGGATTTTGGAGATTACAAGCTCACTTTAGATTAGCCGTACAGGAGTCAGTCCTGGAGGCTCCCAGAGATCAGAACAATCCCAGTGCTTGACAGGATGGCTGGGAAACAATACATGTGAATGCCGGAAAATGCGGAACTAATCTAGGAAAAAGTGTAAGAAGAAAATAAACATCATCTGTCATTCTATCTATCAGAGATAACTGCTGTCAATATTTTGTTTTCCTTCCAATATTTTTTCTATGCACTCTGTGCATAAGTATGTATATTTTAATAAAAGTATAATTAAGATCACAATGTATATAGTTTATACGCTGCATTTTATTATTTATTAGGAGCGTTTCTCCATCAATTGTGGGTTCATTTTTGTTGTAAGAGACAGGATCTTGCTCTGTCACCCAGGCCAGAGTATAGTGGCGCAGTTGTAGCTCACTGCAGCCTCAAACTCCTGGGTTCAACCGTCTCAGCCTCCCAGTAGTTAGGACTGCAGGCGTGAGCCACTGTGTCTAGCTCAATACAGGTTTTCTTAGTGACAACATCACACACACACACACACATACACACGCACACTTAATTTACTTTGGAAGTTTAATTTACAGCAGTGTACAGCTTGGTGAATTTCTTCCTTTTTTTTTTTTTTTTTGAGACAGAATCTCACTCTGTTGTCTAGGCTGGAGTGTAATGGCACCATCTCAGCTCACTGCAACCTCTGTCTCCTGGGTTCAAGTGATTCTTCTGCCTCAGCCTCCCGAGCAGCTGGGATTACAGGCGTGCGCCACCTGCCTAGCTAATTTTTGTGTTTTTAGTAGAGACAGTTTCATCATGTTGGCCAGGCTGGTCTCGAACTCCTGACCTCAGGTGATCCACCTGCTTCTGCCTCCCAAAGTGCTGGGATTACAGGCATGAGCCACCGCGCCTGGCCAGCTTGGTGAACTTCTACATGTACATACACCAGTAAGGTCACCACTCACATTGAGGCTTAGATTATTGTAGCACCCACAAGGCTCCCTGTGGCACCTTCTAATTCATAACCTTCCCATTGTGGGGAATTGATCATAGTTTATTTACGTATCCCCTATTGCTAGGCACTTACATTGCTTCCAATCTTTCACTCTTACAAATAGTGCTTCAGTGAACTTTCTTGTACATACACATTTGTCTACATCTGATTGCCTCCTTCAGATAAATTTCTAGAAGTTGTGAATTTCAGTACGCTTATACCCACAGGGTCAGAGGGTATGAGCTTATTAAAATGCTCCCAGTTGGCCAGGCGTGGTGGCTCATGCCTGTAATCCCAGCACTTTGGGAGGCTGAGGCAGGTGGATCACCTGAAGTCAGGAGTTCCAGACCAGCCTGATCAACATGATGAAACCGCATCTCTGCTAAAAATACAAAAATTAGCTGGGCATGGTGGCGTGCACCTGTAATTCCAGCTACTCAGGAGGCTGAGGTACGAGAATCACTTGAACCCAAGAGGTAGAGGTGAGCCCAGATGGTACCACTTCACTCCAGCCTGGGCAACAAAGCGAGACTCTGCCTCAAAAAAAAAAAAAAAATGCTCACAGTTAATGACTTTTTTCGTTCCTTGGTGTCCCAGCTGTGTTGTGTTTGTACAGTGCAATTAAAGTATTGTATTCATGAATTCCCCCCAACCAGGTTCCAGGGTTTGGCTTCAGAACTGGATTCTCAGGAACAGGTATCCTTTGTGTATCCCCATCCCTACTTGAAGATGTGATTTAAAAATTGAGTTCTTCTACCTATCTTTGACATGTCAAGGTTAGTCAAAACCAATTTAAATTGGTTTCACTTTTAGAGTAAACAAGACTTAGTGCAAAGCCAAGCAGAACTATGAAACTCATCTCTAGGTACTTCTGAGATAACTGATACGGTTGAATGAGTTCATATATGAAAAAGGGTTTTAAAAGTTTCCACCAGCGGCCGGGCGCGGTGGCTCATGCCTGTAATCCCAGCACTTTGGGAGGCTAAGGCGGGTGGATCACGAGGTCAGGAGTTCGAGACCATCCTGGCCAACATGGTGAAACCCCATCTCTACTAAAAATACAAAAATTAGCTGGGTGTGGTGGCACCCGCCTGTAGTCCCAGCTACTCAGGAGGCTGAGGCAGGAGAATCGCTTGAACCCAAAAGGCGGAGATGGCAGTGAGCCAAGATCACGCCACTGCACTCCAGCCTGGCAACAGAGTGAGACTCTGTCTCAAAAAAAAAAAAAAAAATTCCGCCAGCCTGTTGAACCCAAAGCAAACATAGGGGTCAAAGCAGGGTGGTTGTTTTTGTCACACTGGCTTTTTCTGTTAATCCCTGGAGCCCTCACATCCCTGTGCTTTAAATGGCCTGTCTCTCAGGGGTTGCTTCTGACATGTCTGATGAGCGCATTCCTGCTGTTGCTCCTGGCTATTACAAGGTGTCGCTGTGGAAGACTGTTCCTGTACAGCTGTGTGAACCTGCCTCGTCACGGCTTCCTCTGCAGTGCTCTTGAATATCCCGGTTTCTGCTTAGCCCACAGTAGTGAGTCCAGGGAGAAGCATCCTTCTACTCCCTCACTGTCCAGGTTGGCTGAAGATGCTCTGCACTTGACCTCCTGACACTAACTTCCTTGCCTTTTCCCATGGCAAGAGCAAGTCATGGACTCTGAGCTACTTCCTCTCCCTTTCTTCTATTTATTTTATTTTATTTTATTTTCGTGATGGAGTCTTGCTCTGTCACACAGGCTGGAGTGCGGTGGTGTGATCTTGGCTCACTGCAACCTCTGCCTCCCAGGTTCATGCAGTTCTCCTGCCTCTGCCTCCCAAGTAGCTGGGAATACAGGTGCCCACCATCATGCCTGGCTAATTTTTGTATTCTTAGTAGAGGTGGAGTTTCACCATGTTGGCCAGGCTGGTCTCTTAACTCCTTACCTCAAATGATCCACCCACCTCGGCCTCCCAAAGTGCTGGGATGATAGGTGTGAGCCACCGCACCCAGCCCTTCTTCTCCCTTTCTCTTTGGGGTTCCCCTCACTAACAGGTGAGGCAGCTTTTTCAAGGGCATTCCAAGCACAAAAGACCTTGTACCTAAATACTATAAGGGACCTGTCATTGAGGAGGAACCATCACAGCAAGAGGAATTATCTCATGCCACATCTTTGCATAACTGACAGGATCCCTGGCAAGGATGTCTCAATGCAGAAAGTTGGCTAAGTGAACTGCAGTATCTACCTTGGACCTAAAAGAACTTGCTAATGTTTTCAAGACTACTATTCAGTGGCTGGCTGATTTAATCTTTGCATTTACAAAAGCACCCTTTTACGTATATTAAATGTGGAATAAAAATATCCGTGTTTTGTGTATCCTGATGTATATAGTATTATATTTTATGAAGTATTTCATTCATTCCAGAAATAGCCCTTGAGACCCATGGTGTACCAGATCTGTAGAAATTGAAATGCATTCATATGTCTGGGGGGTGTGTAATGCCACCGTGTATTTGATGAAACTTTCATTGACTTACTCCACAAATATTATTTTTTCTATCTACTGGGGATACCAAAAAGAGCCAGTGCCCTTGAGGAACTAAGTCATGTCAGTGCTTCTTAGTTTTTAAAAAATTGGTAAGTTGAGTACTTTCCAGATGTTTATTTTTCAAGACAGTCTTGCTCTGTCACCCAGGTTGGAGTACCGTGGCATGATCTCAGCTCACTGCAGCCTCTGCCTTCTGGGTTCAAACAATTCTCGTGCCTCAGCCTTTTGAGTAGCTGGGATTACAGGTGTGTGCCACCATGCCCGGCTAATTTTTGTCTTTTCAGTAGAGAAGGGGTTTCACCATTTTGGCCACGCAGGTCTCAAACTCCTGACCGCAAGTGATCTGCCCACCTTGGCTTCCCAAAGTGCTGGGATTACAGGCATGAGCTACCAGGCATGAGCCACCGTGGCTGGCCCCATTTTGTTTGTTTGAGACAGAGTCTGTTGCCCAGGCCAGAGTGCAATGGTGCGAACTTGGCTCACTGCAACCTGCACCTCCCGGGTTCAAGCAATTCTCTTGCCTCAGCCCCCTCTAGTAGCCAGGATTACAGGTGTGTGCCACCATGCCAGGCTAATTTTTGTATTTTTAGTAGAGATGGGGTTTCACCATGTTGGCCAGGCTAGTCTCGAACTCCTGAGCTCAAGTGATCGCCCGCCTCTGCCTGCTGAAGTGCTGGGATTAGAGGCTTGAGCCACCACGTCCAGCCCAAATGTTTCTTAAAACAATCTGACCCATGCAAAATAAATTGCCTCTTATGTAATCCTTTATTTAAAAAAAAACTGTACATCCGAGTTAGAAATTAAGAGAGGCAAGATCAGAATATGCCTGAAGAAGGCTTATGTTTATTTTGCTTATCAGAAATGAGATAAAGAATTATCTCCGAATGGGCCGGTTTCCAACTTGGACCATGTACACCATGTACACAATGCACCACATTCTGGGAGGGGCGAGATTGGGAGCAGTAAATGACAAGTGTTTTGCCCGTGTTTCTTTTCTCCTCCAAGTGTGATGTAAAACTTGTCACGTGCAGAAGCACGCAACCATAGCCACGTGCAGAAACAGCCGTTTTTGCAAATGAAAATATTTCCCAGAAGCACAACAAATACAAGACTAACAGGTGTCGGACAGCTCCAAGGCACACATGTGGTTCTCATCAGCGGTCTTCCTCCTGTTTTAAATCTAGGTCTTCCTGTAACAGTGGGAAAAAAAAATTTCTCCCGAGGCTGCCGAGCTTGCCTTTCCACCCCGTCTCACAAGAGCATTTCCAACAGAGCTCCCAGAGAGAGGGGAGCAATTACCAAGGCAATAAACAGGGTGGAGGCAGGAGGGGCGCCCTTAAACTTGACATCTGCGGTTCTGGGCTTAACCCCGAAGTCTAGGTGACCTTGGGCCTCTGTTTCCTCCTTTGTGACGTGTTTGGTTAAGAGGATGAGCATCTCCGTTTTACAGAATCTCCAGGCAGGGGCGGGTGGAAGGGTCTTTCAATCACGGGGTTCTCTGCCGGTAGAGGGGGCGGGGAGACTGTGCCCCCACAAGGGACGGCGGCAATGGCTGCAGATTGGGGGAGGGGTCGCTTCGGAGGCCAGAGATGCCGCTCAACTTCCGACAGATTGGGAGACCCGCCCGACGACAGAGCGATCCCGCCCAAATGCCAGTGGTGCCGAGGTGGAGAAGCCGCGGCGTAGACGCAGATTTGCAACCTCCGGCTTTCCGGCGTTCCCAGCTACGGCGGGCGGCTTCTGCCAGAGGCGCTTTGCCGCCTCACGTTTTCGCGATCGGGGTCGCGCGTGGCGGTGCAGACCCCCGCCCCGCCACCACACCCATTCCCACACCCTCTGAGGGGCGGGGGCGGCCGCGGCGACACCCCCGGACTCCGATGACCCTTCTGCGCGCAGAATCACAACTTGGACGTCTGGTTCCCTCGCCCTCAAAAAACTCGACAGCTGCTCAGCCTGCGACTCCCGCCCCCCAGTCACGCGCCGGGAAGGCTCTCCCAGAGGAAGGATTTTCCCGCCGCCCTCCCCGCTCTGAAGTAGCAGCCGCGAGCGTCCGGGTTCAAGGACTCTTTGCGCGCGCGCTTCCGTCAGAAAGCCCCGCCCCGTGACCCGGGCGGGGTCCGTTGCCCCGCCCAACCTCCTCCCAACGGCTGCCTAGGCCGGGCGGCGGGGCGGGGCGTCACGGGTGGGCGAGTGCGCCTGCGCGCGCGTGCGCGGAGGCGCGGGGCGTGGCGCACGGGCAGCCCCGCCCAGGCCTGGCGTCTCCGCCCGCCCCATCTCCCAACCTCCTCAGCGTGGCGCCGACGCTGCGTGCGGCGCGGACTACCCAGAGTACTCCGCGCGGGGGCAGCTCAGTGGAGTTTGGTTCTCGAGGCGGCGGCAGCGAGCGGCGGCGGCTCCAGCGGCTCCTCCTCCTCCTTCGGTGGCGGCGGCGGCCCGGGACCGAGACTCGGCCCCGGCTCCCCTCTCCGCCACCCCGCGCGCCTCCAACCCCCCGGCGCCGCGGGGAACATGCGGCTCCGGCTCCCGGAGGCCGGCGAGTGAGTGACCCCCGTCCCCCGCCTCAGCCCGCCCGCCCGCTGGCCCGGCCGCAACCCCCCGCCTCGCCCAGGCAATGACAGCGGCTCCGGCGTCTCCGCAGCAGATCAGGGACCGGCTGCTGCAGGCCATCGACCCCCAGAGCAACGTAAGTACCCGCCGCGCGAGCTGGGACGGAGGCCGCATGGGCCCGGGACCCTCCCCCTCTCCTGCACCCCTCGCCCACCGGGCTTCGGGGGACCCGTCTGGCGCCCACCTCCCCTTGAGGGCCGCTGCCATCCCTGCCTCTCACTTCTCGGGCCCGGGCCGGGGGCAGGTCGGGCAGCCCGGCAGCGCTCGGTACGTGAGGCCGAGGCTTCCGTGCGGCCTGGGCGGAGGAAGCAGACGGGGGGCTGAGGCTAGAGTTTTTCCTCCCTTTCTGCTCCAGCTCTACGACTCTCACTGCTCTGGACGAAGCTTCCCTGCCTCGCCCTCCCTCCGGGACCCGAGACCCCCGGAAAGCCCTCCCGGAGCGGGGAGGGGAGGGAGAAGGGCTGTGAAGCAACTGGTGTCCGGGGTATGACTCGGGGAACCTGTGTCTCCCATGTTTTGGCCTTCTGGGTGATCAGGGAAGTCCTTGTTCCCCCTCCTCTCGGCTGGAAGCACCTTCCTGGCTTCGGAGAGAACCCCCAGTCTGTTTTGCTCCTGGCCGGGTACCCAGGGTACGTGGAGAGTCTGTCTCCCTTCTGTGACTAGACACGCCTTTGCCAAAACCCTCTTGGGGTCGCTGCCGACGACAGATGATCTCGGGGAGGGTGGGATCCTTCCTGTTGCCTTTCTGGGCCTCAGTACCCATTGCGTCTCTGACCAAGCCGGAGCTCCATTTTTTAGGTAGTGAATTAAAGAGGACTTTTCTCTCCCGTTTAACCAAGAGTTCTGTTTCAGTAGGCTCTTTCCCTCACCTGGGGGTCTCAGCCTGGTGGTTTTTGACCCAGACTGTCAGGGTTAACTCCAGGGTGTCGCTTCCTCGGGTGCCCCTTTGCTGAGGCTGTTTGTGGAGGGACCGCCCCCTCCCCTTCCGTGTGTGTGTGTGTGTGTGTGTGTGTGTGTGTGTGTGTGTGTTGTTGCGGGGGTGGGGGGTGGGTAGGAAGACTGATCTATTCTCATATTTTCTCCAAGAGTTTCTTGGCAGTAGGGGTCATTCTTCCCGCGGCAGGAGCAGGGCGGTAGGAAAATGCAGTAGCATCCAGGTATGAGGGGAGGCCCTGCCTTCCAGGAAGTGGCCATTGAGATCACTTTTTAATATGCTGTGAATGGAAGAAAAGTATCATCTTTGGCTTGGTCAGGTAACTCAGGTTTCTCTCACCGTAGGGGTTTTTGCTTTCATTTTTACATGAGCTTGGCTGATTACTCTTAGCAATATGCTTCACTCTGATGATGTTTTGGGAATAATTCACATTGACTTATACAATTTTTGGTTAAGATTGAAGGGTTATGAGTTTTTTCGAAGGCTCTGGTTGCTGTGATACAAGTACTTCTCTTATCCCTGGTATTCAGGTCCCATTAACATTGACTTGATGGTAATTGTCTTTAACAAATGTTATATTGTACATTTTTGTTACGACTTTGGGGGTGGAGTGGGCACAAGCTATATAAAACCTTCTAGAATGTCCTTTTTGCAGTAACTGGTGCCACTGCAATTTTAAGACTGAAATATTAGAGGATAAAACTAGTGATATGAAAAAAATAGCCTTGGTGACTTGTGCATCTTTTATGGAGCCAGAAGGTAATTTTTTTAATTTCACGCACTCGCTTTCCTTCTGGAGAGTCTGAGAGGTTGCTGAGATATTAGCACTGATCCTTAATGCCACCTCAGAGAGCTTTGGGATCAGGCGGCACTTTGACAGGCAATCACAGTGTTGTAGATTAGGTCACTCCAGTGACCTCACGGTTTCCAGTATTGTGTAAGGCTCTAATCTAAAGGGTTCCTTGAGGCAGAAGAAAGGAGGACGGAACAAATCTTAGTTTTGTGTGTCTTAGCACATGCGGAAATGCTATATAGGTCCCTGGTTATGTTACCTGGCATGGAATTTGCATTTCATACCGCTTATTTTCGGGGACTTTGGTGATGATCTTGGGCAGAGTCCTACTAACATGGGGTGGATGGATTTGGGAAGTTATCATCTTGACTATGAGCAATGAGGAAAGTGCCTCCTTTGTGATTGACCCTCTGAGCGCTGTTAGGGGCCATTTGACAGGACCGTTCGCTTTGAGCAAACACCATGCAGAAACACAGAGCCACGGTGGACAGGGTTGCTGGCGGAGGTGGTGATGAGAGTCGGGGCATGTCAATGAGTCTGCAGTTTCTCTCAGATCAATGTGGGCTCAGGTGAGAGCAGGTGGCTCCAGCACAGGTGCTGCCGGCGTGCCGCTCTCTTCTCTCTGCCCTGTCCAATGATGAACTCCACTACTGGATATTTAGTTGACACATATTTAAGATGCTCATGAAAAAAAAAAAAAACGGGGACAGTGTTGAAGAGCCAACACTAAAATTAAACCTCTTCTGAGAGAAGCAGCAGAGAATTGTGTCATGTAATGCTTACCTTTATGGGCATGCAATTATGGTTAACAAACTTAGCTATTGCTTGCAAAATCAGTGTCAGGAACTGACCTAATATCCACAAGTATCTGGAAAGTTAGGGAAGTGACGAAGTCGTGTTTACCAACCATCTCCTTGACAAAGGAATTCTTAGGAGGAAAGTTGTTTCTGTGCTCTCACTTTTAGCCCCTGGAGTATGCATTTGAATTCCTATAGCAGCAGGCTCAGAGTTAATAATTTCTGCCAATTCAGTAATAAAGTAAATCCTCTACTCCTTTTGAAAAGGCTACTAACAGTTTTTCAGAGCAGTCGGAGCTTTTCTTTTCGTCATGCACCCTTTCAGCCCAGGGTGTTGAAAATCTCTGCGAAGCGCAGTGTGTGCGTGATTGTTACAGCTTACTCTCGCTGCATTGTGGGTAAAGTGAAGGACTGTGTCTTACTCTCGCACAGCAGTCGTAGTGAGCAGTCTCCTCAGCAGGTGATTCGGTTCCCATCTGCCTGGGACACTCGTTTTGTGGAGGTATGAGCTTTATCTTCCTGTGCAGCACGCAAGCTTCTTGGGGATGTTTCATGTCTTGTCTTCTCCCTCTAGAGTAGAAGCATTAGGCACACTTTCTACCTGCTGCTTAAGCTGACTGAACCCTAGCATCTGTCTTGGACCTGTGCCTGAGGAGCTACATTTGAGCCCCATTTTACCAAGAAGCCTTTGTGACCGCTTTATGCCCAAAAGTTCAGTTGTGGAATATTCTAATGCAGAACTTTGGAGAGTGAAAGAATCACAGGTGGCTTGAGACGCTACTCAGTAGAACTGTGAGGAACACAGATGTTAAGTGATGATTAACAAACTTAGCTTTTAGAGGAAAGGTCCGACGGATAGTAGACGGTGTACTGCATCCTCATGGCAAGTAAAATAACAGCACAGGGCAGGGCTTGCTAGCTGCAGGTAAATGCCCTGTGTTCAGACCAGGGAGAGGCCTGAGGAGGTCCTGCAGCAAAGAGGGACTTGAACTAGCCCTGGCCGCGTGTGTCAGTGCCTCCAGCTGCCAGGCTCTGAGCAGGAAACGTCCTTGGGAGCTGCTTTCTTTCTGATAGCTCTTCAGGCAACAGAGACCAAGGGAGAGGTGACCGAGGCACTCTGCAGAGAGACACAGCAAGAAAGATCATTTTCCCACCTAAGAATTGGAAGGTTAGATGTTGCTTACCTTGGCTTGCCTGCAGATTTCTCGTCCACAAGGTGGGATTGGGAACTGGTGTGTGCACCCCATAAAGCTCCTTCCAGATCTAAGTTCAGATCCTTGAAGGGACAGCAGAGCCTAATGTCAATTGTTCTAGAAGGGGTTTTTTTTTTTTTTAATGTATCTTTGCAAGGTACATTGTGTGAAGTTTCTCAACTAACAAAATTCTAAACCAAGGTTCATGCTTTGTTAGTTTGTGTGGCACCCTGTCAGAGAGTTCTGCTTCTTCCCAAAAGCCTTGTGAGTGGGGGAGCCAGTCTCCCCTTTTGCAGGTGCAGAAGCCAGCAGCATCAGGTAATAGGTGCTGCTCAGTGGGTGTCTCCAGGGGTAAGCAGAGGACAAAATGCTTTTATTTCTTACTGACTTAATGGGAGGTGGTGGAACCAAAGTTAGAGACTTACGCAGGGTCATTAAGTGACAGTCCTTAGAGTCCTTCCAACTCTGAACGCCACCACGCTGCCTTGAAAGTTGGAGAGATGGCTCCAGAAGAGGCACGAGGGGGCAGTATTTTTGAGCTGGTAAGAAAACTTGTGAGGCTCCTGTAATGTCCCCTACAAGTGTATGTAAGATTACAGCTTGGGGCTAGATTTACCTATGTTAGATCTAACAGGGTGGTGATATGAGATAGCCTGTCCCATGAACATCTTAAGGTCTCTGTCACAGACAGAAACCTGGGCCAGACCACGGTGTGGCAACTAGCAACCGATGTGGAACTTTTCGTGAATGTGTGTGACCAGTTTGCTCTCTACTTCAACATTACAGCACTTTTGTTACTAACTTAAAATGCCATTTATTCTGCAGAAAAGCAGAATGGTGTAAATTGCAAAATGAAGGACTCTTGATTCTGAACCTATCCAAAATAGTAGAGGATCCTAAACCCAAACACGTAAATGCCACCTGATCCACAATTGCCCAGATTCAGGGACTCTCCTGTCTTTACTCTGTATATTGTGGCCAGGACACAGGAGAGGAGCAGCGTGATGTTCTCTGACTTCGGGAAATAGAAAGGTAGCAAGTGTCACCTGTGACACAGGTGTATGTCCTTGTCTTTGACTCATTCTGTCCCTCAGGAGAAAGTGGACTTTACAGTCTGTCCTCACAGGTTTCTGGGTGGTCCTCAGAATATGTTGTCCTGGTTGGAGGTCCCAGAGCCCTGGAGGACTGTCCAAGACCAGCGTGTGGGCAGGGGCTTTGTTCTGGATACAGATGTAAAAAGGCACCATGGTCACGTCAGCCCTGGGCAGCTGTGTAAGATAGGACATGTACCTTAAGGGCGCCAAGCTCTCTTAGGTGAAGGAGGACACCTGGCTTGCCTTTTCTTGATTTTGGGGTCTGCGAGCATCTTCTCAGATGGAGCTCCAGTTTAACCAGACTGACTCCAGGTGACTCCAGTCCAGTGGGAGGGGTCCCCTGGCCACTCCCCCACTATCATCTCTTTCTGGAAACTGGGTGCTTTTGTCACTGCACATTGTGCTTTTCCTTTGTATTCCTAGTGGTAGGCTGTTCCGCGTCTGCCTGGTCCCTTTGGGGACCAGGAGCTGGTTGTCAGAATGGGTGGCCGAGTTTGTGGCCCAGTGAGTACAGGAGAGGCAGCACATTTCATTCCAGTGTGGTCTCGCTAGCACCCATGCTTGGAGCACCTTCCAAAACAGCTGCTTTTCACTCTCAGAGCAGGGTGTGGATTTGCCACAGGGATTCCCTGAACCGGGAAGCATTTCCTGAGTAAGAAAGACATACTGATAATTCTGCATGCTGTATTTAAAGGTCTTCTCTGAATACATTCCATGCCTTGGGAGGCACTGCAGTTACATTTCAGTCACTAACTGATTAGCAAGTGCTTGTGTGCTGGGTGTGGAGGGTACAGACCTGAAGATGCCCAGCCCCTGTGCCCAAGGGCCCTGGTGCCTCATAGGGAGGAGGGCAGATAGAGCATGGCCATGAACGAGCTGGGCTGGGGTGCTGTGGCATGTGGGCTCGGCAGTCAGGATGGCCTGATGGTGCCGCAGGTCTCAAGTCCAAATGGAACAGTTCTCCCCGTGCCTTATTTGAAAACAGTTGAGAATTCTTAAGAATATGAGATGGCTTTCTTAAGTATATTCTGTCATCCAGGTTTTCAGAATAAGTTCTGTAGTCAGGCAGGCAGGCTCTTCTTCCGTTGTCTCTGGCATGAGGGGAACAGAGCTGGAAGGAATAGTCGGCAAATTATTGCACAGTTTTCCCTCTCTGCCATGGGATGGGGCACAGGCAGATGTCGAGCTGTTTGTGGGTATCGTCAGGGTGTCTGGGCTTGAGAAAATGGGAAGGGCCTTGGGGTAGCATTACATAGCACTGGTTTTCAGTATTTGTGGTGGTGTTGTACCCTCTGGATTAGATTTGCTCTGTGTGGCTTTTGGAGGCAAGCCTAGGGTGGGGAAGGTGAGAGTTCTGTGATATGCTTAGGGAAGTGGTGGATTATTGTCAGAGCTGGCTTAACACAGGCTGGGGGCACTGTGAGGTGGCTATGTGGACATACCCAGGCCCTTGGATTCTGTGTATAGGCCTTTGGATTCTGTGACCATCCAAGTACCGGGCGGTTCTGCGATTCTCTATGGAGCCTATTCAAAAGGAGAGGGGTCATGTCAGGTGAAGTACCAGCAGCCCTCTGGGAACTCACATCCCAAGGATTGCCAGGCAATTGGGGTTAAAGGCCTTTGGATGTTACTGGGACTGCAGCAAAGTTTCCTGGGTTCATCCACTGCAGGAAAATGTATCTTGGAAGGCCTCAGGGGGCTCATCAGGTTTCCCCTGCATGCAGAATTAGGCTCGGTCTCCTGTGTGCCAGCAGCAGTCTCTGTTGGGCAGCAGAGGCTGCAAGACGAACAGCCGCTGTTTACTGAGCACTTACACAGTGCCACACGCTACTGTGTGGAGCGTCTTGTTGCTTCTTTGAATTACTTCTAGGGTAGGTGCTTCATCTTCTTTTTAGGGGCTAAGAGAGATTCACCGATTTGTCTGGTATTGCAGACAAGGGAACCAGAAGCCTTGGGTCTGAATCCATCACTGGGTGGTTCTGATGTCAGAGGGCTTAACTACAACAGTCTTCCGCTTCCCACATCAGTGGTGCCCGGCATGGAAGCTGAACTCCATTGCGTCTTCTAAGGTGTACCCTTGCAAACATGAAGTGTTTTCACATGTTACATTTTGAATTCCATTCCTCTTCCCAGTTCCTATAACTTTTCCCCCTTTAAATTCCTCTAGCCTAGTGTCTCCAAACCTTTTTGAGTATAAGGGTTCATTTTTATCATCAGAAACCTTCTGGAAGCTTCACATAACAACAGGTGTGCTTTGAATAACTGTTTTAAAGACAATTCGAGGACAGAACCTACTCCTAATCCAGTCATGCTTTGAAATGAAGTTCTGTCTTGTCATCAAAACAGCATCAGTGTAACTCTGAGAGCAGGCCTTACCTGTATGTGTGTGACACCTGGAATTTGACCATTGTGCTGCCTCCAGCTGGGAGCCTCCTGTCATCCCTACTGCCTCTCTTTTCTGAAACCTTACCTGGCTTAATCCAAGACCGTCTCCCTCAGGAACCATTCATCATTTTAACACCATATATTCCTGCTGATAACAGGTCTTGTTGGTTACATTTTCCATGTGATTGTGAAGTGCCCAAGTAGGAGAGCAGGAGTTGCTCCCTTAGTATCTAGAACTGCCACAGCATGTGGGTGCCCAAATGCTTGGTGCTCTCACTGTAAACGGCCAGTTTTGGGAATGGCTGTCAGCATTACTGAGCAGGTCCTAGGTGCCAGCAGTTTTCAGCACTTCACCTGCATTCAAAACACATTTAATCTTCATAGCAGGTATAGATTAAACAGGAGGCAGGTGCTAGGGAGGAAACTGAGGCTCAGCGGATACAGCTGGAAGGAGGCTAGGTGGGATGAGGCTGGGGTTGGAACACACCCACCTGCTGCCTCCCGTGTCGTGTGAGAGGCCAGTGGGCACGTGCTGCGCAGGCACTCCCCTTTCTTGCCTGGGTCCAGCTGTTTATGCTGGATTCATCTGTGCACTGCTCTTATGCCAGACTGGGAGGACAGTGGTCCCTGAAATGCTCTGTGCTTTCTCTGGAACTGGCTGAGGAAGGGGTGTGAGGTGTGTTTTCCTCTTTCTTTCTTATCTGGTATTTTTCACCCTAATAGAGAAGGCAGCACTTGATCTTAGATTTCTGCCTATCCATGGTCCCTAGACACTATTCAAATGTCACTTCATCTGTGAAGCCTGGGTCCCCAGCGATCCTTCGGCCTTTTTTGGTCATGTGACGAAACATATGGCATTCCTGGACACACATCCCCCCAGATTTTCATTTGCTATGGTGAGAAAGTGGAGTGCTGCTTTGTCCAGGCCACACCTTGCGGTGGGTCAGCCTCGTGGCTGCTGTGGAGACTCGGGTATTCGTGTGCTGGGTGCACAGCATGGTTTTGTAGGGCGTTGGCTGTGGCTGGCCTTGACTCTGTTGGGGGTTCTGTGGTGCAGGCGTCAACAGTGGGTGAGTTACTGGGAGGACTCAGGTGCGTGTGACCCATGGCCCACACCGATAGCCCAGTGGGCTGGCAGCACTCCCAGGCCCTGGCGGCCCCACTGCCTGCTTGTGCCTTCAGCACGGTAGTGCACTCTTCTGTTTCCCACCCACACTCCTGGTCACATTGGCTCTCTGGGCAGCCCCCTGCACGCACTGGGTTTAAGTTCTTATCCTCTTGATGACTTGTTTTGATGTCCCCCCTTCTAGTCATCAGGTTCCTGGCCCAGCTTGAGTTAGGCATGGAGAGGTGGCCACATCCTCTTTCCCCACAGGGTGAGTGGTAGTTACCATGGTAGCTAACAGCCCCGCAGGCCAGCACTCCAGAACCCTTTATAGATGCTGCCCAACTCCATTTGCCTCCCAGGTGCATCTTGCATGCTGCCTAGGCAAGCATTGAGCAAGCTGCCTTTTCAGCGCTGTCAGTGGGAGACCCATGATACTGATGTGAAGGGATATAAAATAAGAACAGTTTTATCCTTTTGGGTGGTCATTGGTTCACATTGTTTCCTTCCGTATTAATTGGTTGCCTGCACAGCACCTGTCTTTACTTCCTATACTAATTCTGTGGCCCGTCCAGCCCTAGAGGGAGGTTAGCACTGTGCTGGTGGCAGGAGCTTAGACACAAAGGGGCTGATGGTCACCCAGGCCCAAAGGCAAGTCTGCGGTCAGGTGAGGACCTGGTTTTTCTGTCTCCCTCTTTTGCAGTGTTGCCTTCACACAGTAGGGTGTCTTCCTCTCCGTCCCAGCAGTTTCAAGATTTTCCCTCACCGAACTCCCGACTCTTTGCTGGAAGCCCCACCAAACATTTCCTTATGCCTTCTCTGAGCTTTGACTGAATTAGCAGTTTGATTGAATTAGTTGATTGGTTTACCCCTGAATCTGGTGTGGGTTCCACCCAAACAGTCCCACAATAGAGGGGATGTTCCCAGGAGACATCAAGGTCCTGTTAATGGGAGAAGAGCAGTGGATCCAGTGTCCGTGGATGTGCACTGATGTCATCACCTCTCCTGATGTGACCGTCAAATAGTTGGGCCTTGGCTCCAGAAGGCAAATGGGAGTTTTTGGGGAAAAAAAATGGGAAATGTAAGGTCCGAGTAGCAACAGGGTGGTTTGGCTGGTGTGAGGTCACCACATGGAGTTGTAAGTACCTGCTTGTTCTGGTTGAACCGCAGACTCTGCATTTGCCTGTAGTCACCCTTGGGGACCTCGCTGTCATGCTGTCCTAGTGCAGGTGCTGGCCAGCTGCAGCTTCAGATCCTGTCCTGGGCTGGAGAGAGTCTTGAATGGTGCTGTTTTTTCCTCCCTGTCCTGACAGTCTCTCCTGGTGCTTCAGTCACTGCCTGGAATGGAGCCCATGCTGCGGGAGGTGGCCGGTCCAGGTGGCCTGAACACAGCCAGGCCTCCTGTGGTCATGAGGAGACTGTGCTGTGACCCAGGCAAGAGCTGTGGCCCCTCCTGTAGCTTCTCTGAATTTGTGGACCCTGGGCAGAGGCTGGGAGATCTGTTGGGTCTGATTGTCCTGCCTGTTTCCTCTCTTCTGTTCCTCCCCCCTGGGTAACCGGAAACTCATACCTGTGTTTCCTGGCCTGGCTTCTTCCCCTTCGATTAATGGAGAGGGGTAGAGTCAAGTGATCTTTCTTTTGCAGCCTCCATTTCCCCAACCTCACCTTGTGTTTCTGGGGGGGCTCTCAGTAAGCACCTGATGTTGGTGTCTGCTCACCCTTTTGCCTGGCAGTGACGGAAATGGGCTACATGTTAAGTCTCAGCTCGTCTGTGAGTGAAAGGTTTGTGAATGGGTATTCCACCTTCCCTTCTGCTTTAAGGGAGCTTCTCAAGCATTTCATTTCTCACCTTGATGGTTGTTGGGCAAGCAAGTGCCTGAACTTGTGGGCCCCTGAATGAGGAGCCTGTCTTCTCCCAGGAGAGCTTCAGCACTGCCCTCCTGTGAGCTCCTCCTGCATTTGCTCCCCAGCTTTTTCCCTCCACTAAACACTGAGCTGAGCTTAAATAAGTGCTGTTTGGGATTGAAATTAGGGTGGAGAGAAAGGAGGGGGAATCTCTTCTGTTTCTGGTCCTTGGCACCATGTCTGTGTGTGTATATGTGTCTGTCTCTGTGTGTGTGTCTGTGCGTCCGCCTGTCTTGTGGATGGGCTGCTTCATGTGTTGGGAAACAAACTCAGCAGCTCCTGAGTTTTGACCTGTTGTGGACAGGAGTTACTTTCTAGTTTCCAGTTCCGGAAACTTCAGGAGACACACTCTGGCTTGGCTTGGGGTGCCATGGGAGGGCCTTGTAAGAAAGTGGCAGTGCCCACAGGAAGTCAGGGAGGTGTTTCCAGAAGGAGCAGGGTCTTTTGTGCAGACAGAAACAGCATGTGCCCCCAGGCTGCTGCAGCCTTGTGTACCTGAAGGAAAATGGTGAAAACCCTGGCCTGGAGTGAGGAGGGAGCACATTAGGTGTTCTGGTGTAGTTGGCAGGTGGTATTTGTGCTGGACGGTATGCGGAAGACTTGTGCGTTGCCTCTCTGGACACGCTGTCAGCCCAGTGAGGAGTTAGGGGTGTGACCGAGTGGGCACCTCCTCATCACCCTGGTGATGATTCTTCTGTGTTGAGAGCACTGCGAACACGGTTTCCTATCTAGTCGGGTGGTGGGCTCCCTCAAGTTGGGAAGTAGGAAGTGGCATCATCTGTTTAGGAAGATGAGCTGTCCTTGGGCACAAGGATGCCTGTTGTGTTGGTCACGCCAGGTTGTCTTCTCCTTAGGGCACTGTTCTCTGTGCTCACCATGGGCACTTGGAATGAATGACAAGGCCTAACAGTGGGGGATGTCTGCCTCCCTGGTTCCCTTGCCCCTTGCTGCATTGGTCTCTTTTTTCTCTACACAACCCCTTCCAGTGGTGCCTGCTCCCCCTAAGCGTTTTGGCTTTGTGTAGCACTGCTCACGGTCTTCGACCCTTAAGACTTTCCCCAGGTAGTCTCAGAGCCACGGCTTCCTTGGCACCTGGACACTTGCTCTCTCCTGTGCCTGGGTGTCTAGACAGCCCACTCCAAAGTGGATACACCTTCTTCACCTCTGCCCTTGTCATGCTGTGCTGTGTCTGTTGGTGGTGCCATGATCTACTGCTCTGTAGACCACCTTAGGGCCATCCTGGAGTCCTTCTTCCTGCAAGCTGGACCTCTAGGGGGTCTAGTGCAGCAGTGTCCTAGTCAGTCTCCTGCCTCTGTGTGTCTGAAAACAGATTGGGATGTTTGACTTCTCTGGTGGTGTCGTGTTGCTGGCTGGATGGAGTCTCAGCTCTTTAGGTGGCATATAGTGGAGAAGACAGTCTTTCTCCTGGCTGGAGGACTTAAGCAGAAAGGAGTTGGAACCATTGACTCTGCCATTCACCTTGCAACCTTCGACAAGGTTAGGTTTGCAGCCTTTGTTTTTCCAGAAAGATGTAAAAAATGCTGCATAGGAAGGCTTTTAAGAATGGAACATGGCCCTGTGCCTGAGGCATCCTGGGTGCTCACATGCATGCTACCTAATAATATACAGGCTTGGTGGTAGAGAGCCCATCTAGCTCCCATTGCCTTCCTCCGGGTCTCTGCATCCTCGTTTTCCTGAGAGCTGCCCCTTCCTCTCTCCATCCGTGCCCATTGGATGGTTAGTAACATAGGTAGGACTGGCCAGTCATGGGGTTGCATCTTCCTGGGCAGTGATTGGTTCAGAGACAGACCTGTGACCCAATCAGAGCCTGTGAAAGTTGTAGCACTTTGCTGGAGTAGGTTGGGGAGACTTGAATGGAAGAGGTTGTGAGCTGTTTTCTGCTGGAGTTTGCTGCCTGGAGGCAGCCTGTCCAGGATTAAGACCTGGTCAGAGGAGTGGAGAGGACTAAGACCTTGTGGCTTGGCTGGTCTGAGGTGAAGCCTGTCCTAAACTTTTTTTTTTTCCCCCAGAGATCGAGTCTTGCTCTGTCTCCCAGGCTTGAGTGCAATGGCGCAATCTCAGTTCATTGCAACCTCCGCCTCCTGGTTTCAAGCAGTTCTCCTGCCTCAGCCTCCCAAGTTGCTGGGATTACAGGCGCCTGCCACCACGCCCAGCTAATTTTGTATTTTTAGTAGAAACGGGGTTTTGTCATGTTGGCCAGGCTGGTCTCGGACTCCTGACCTCAGGTGATCCACCCACCTTGGCCTCCCAAAGTGCTGGGATGAATGACAGGCGTGAGTCCCCACACCCGGCTGCCCCATGCTTTCAAGCTAAGTGAGCCTATGGTTCCCTTTCTTGATTAAACCTATTTGAGCTGACTTTTCCCTCACTTGCAACTGAGAGAGTCAGTAAAGAATCATCTGAGCACATTGTGCCCCAGGCTCTGGGTCAGGTAGCCCTTCTTATTCCTCTCCTGCTCCAGCCATGCTCAGCTGCTCATCAGTCAGCTCCTCAAGTTTTTGTGCACCCCACCTGATCACCTTCCCTCTCTCCCTCCTTGCCTCTCTGGTCTCAGGGTCCAGAGCCTCCATAAGCAGCCCTGTCTTCTGACTGTTCCCAGGCATCCTGGTCTGATCTTTCCCGCAGTGCCTCCTGTAACCGGTCTGACGTGCCTGTCATTTCCCCCACCCCCATTCCCCTTGAAGGCAAAGACTGGTTGGTTGTTTTCTTGCTGGTATTTAGTGAGCCATTCATTCTGTTAGGGCCAGTGACCAGTTTACAATGGATGTGGGTCCATTTCTGACTTCAGATTACAGAAGTAGCATTGCCTAACCTGGGAGGACCCAGTTGGGCTTGGGGGTAAGAATTCAGGCTTAGTGGGGCTTAGTCATTTAGCTGATGAGTATTGGGGTTGAGATGGCTGCGGCTGGACTTGGCCAGACCCCCGGAGGAAGACCCCTGCCTGTGATGGTTACTTGGCTCTCTCCAAACTTCAGCCCTTTGGATTCCTCCCACGGTTCGAAGGGTCTGTTGGAGCCATACTGGCATGGTCTGCACCCAGGCGCTGAGCCTGTTCTGTGTGTATCGCTTAGCTCCGCTAGGTCTGGGGATTCCAGAAGCCGTTGACAGGACCCAGTGGCCTGGTGAACCCCTCAGGCCCACATGAGCCTGCACATGCCTCCTTCCTCCAGGCCTGGGCAGACACTCACCACCCACTCCCCCACCTTTTTATTTTATTTTATTTTGAAATGGGATCTTACTCTGTCACCCAGGCTGGAGTGCAGTGGCACAATCGGCTCACTGCAACCTCCACGTCCCCGGCTCAAGTGATCCTCCTACCTCAGCCTTCTGAGTAGCTGAGACTACAGGCACACGCTACCACACCCAACTAATTTTTTGTAATTTTTGTAGAGATAGGGTTTCACCATGTTGCCCAGGCTGGTCACAAATTGCTGAGCTCAAGCGATCTGCCAGCTTCGGCCTCCCAGAGTGCTGGAATTACAGGTGTGAGACCCTGCGCCGGGCCAGACACTACCCTTAGCACAGCTTCTGGACCTTAGCTGGAAGGCTTCGGGTCCTTCTCAGCTGCCTCTACTTCGGTGACCTTGGAGCAGATCACTTAATGTCTCCAAGCCTCAGTCTTTTTACTTGTGACATGGAGCTGGCGTTGCCATCACCTGGTGATACTGTCCTGTGGGGCTTGAGGTATGTTGAGAGCCTGGCACAATGCCTAGCCTCCATTTAGTCACCCTGATCAGGAAGATCTGTCTTCCTGTGACAGATGAGTTTGGGATGTTGTCTTCCTGGGGCCATGCGGTTGGAAGGGGGGAAGTGAGGATTTTAACTCCATCATTGATTCTGTCACCAAGCCCAGGGCATGGATCTCATTGAATCTAGTTACCAGTCCCACTTCACAAACCAAGGGCTTGACATCCTTTGGTGTAAATCTTTATAAGGGAGTATAAGGACTTTATCCTGGGGCCATAACAGAAATGGTTGCAAGGACAACAGCATCAACTCTTACTGTGTGCTCACTCTGTGCTAAGAATTATCCAATTTTATAGATGAGCTAATTCAGGAAACTGAAGCATAGTGAGGTTAGGTCGCTGGCACTGCACAGCTGTGAGCCCGACTCCTTCTGCCCTCAGAGCCTTTGCTTTCATCCAGAGATAACACTGCTGCCCACTGTAGAGGGAAGGGGGATGCACATGAAGCCAGTGCCACCTAGACAGTGCCCGTCAAGCGCCTTGCGTAGAGAGCTGGGGATTCTGCTCTTTTTCCACCTCGGAAGTGGGGGAGTTTGTGCCTGAGCTGTTGTGGAGTACAGAGGATCCTGTGTCCCTTCCCCAGCCAGACATGGCCTCCGACATCTCTAGAGCCTTTGAGCCATGTCAGCTCCAGTTCATGAGGTCTTTTCTTGTGGAGAAGGGAGCCTTTTCATTTCTTATGGGTAGGTTGATGAATAGATTTAACAATCAAGCAGAAATCCTCTAAGCCTCCTCTCCCCTCCTCCCAAAGAAAGATGGAAAGAAAGAAAAGTATTTAATATGTAAGAGTTTGGGAATTAGACCTGGATTTGAATCTCTACAGCTCTGTCTCCAAGTTGTATGTCCTTGGACAAATCACATCAAATATTTATCAGTGCTATTAATACGCTCTATAAAGTGAGGACGTCCCTATCCTACTAAAGGTAAACAGTGCCTGAAAGGAAATTTACTACCTAGTAGGTACTAAACATGTATAAGCCCCTTCTCAACTTTTCAGGAGCTAGGGGGTATTACTCCCCTAGATGAGTTTGTAGATACTGAACTTTGATTTTCACAAATGCTGTTCTTTTTCAAGGGTAGTCTTTCCTTTAGTGTCAGCAACGAGCAGTTACAAGACAACGCTGCATAATTTACACATTTCTAAATGCTCCCTTGGGGGAAAACAGGAAGAAATTGGTTGTAGAACAAAATCCCAGATGTCAGGGTCCAGAGCCTCTTCCTTGGAAGAGGTGCTTAGGCTGAAATTCACAAGCAGGTTTAAAAGCTGCCTATACTTTTCCAAATCTCTCTGTGCTGCAGTTGCAGGTGGGGATGATCAAAATACAACTTTGTGCACGTGAAACTGCCTTTCAGAAGCAATAGCCGATATTCTTTCTGTGTAGAGACGTACTTTAGAATCAACAATTGTGGCTAGGCACACGGTGGCTCCAGCCTGTAATCCCAGCACTTTGGGAGACCGAGGTGGGAGGATCGCGTGAGGCAAGGAGTTTGAGACCAACCTTGGCAACATAGTGAGACCTTGTCTGTACTAGAAATCACAAACATTAGGTGGGGGTGGTGGCATGTGCCTGTAGTCCCAGCTACTCGGGAGGCTGAGGTGGGAGGATCGCTTGAGCTGTGTAGGCTGAGGCTAGGGTGAGCCAAGATCACGCCACTGCACTCCAGCTCGGGCGACAGAGCGAGACCCTGTCTCAAGAAAAAAACCAAACAAACAAAAAGTAATCATAATCATAAGATCTCCAAGATTTTACTGGACAGAAAACTGTTGATGTAATTGATACCTGGAACATATACCTTGCACGAAAACATGTGGGCAGAATGGCCTTGGCGGGTAATCAAGACTGGACGTTAAGCCAGCCCGTTGCTGTTTTATCTCTCCCGGCGTATCTCCTACCCCACCCCCAACAACCTGCATCACCCTGCTGGCAGGAGCTCAGAGCCACTGTCACTCTCCTGGAAACTATTTATGTAGCAAGAGGCATAGACATGCTCACGTCCTATGACCCAGTAATTTTACTCTTGGAAGTTTATTTACAGGCTGAGCTTGGTGGCTCACGCCTGTAATCCCAACACTTTGGGAGGCCAAGGTGGGAGGATCACTTGAGGCAAGGAGTTCAAGACCAGACTGACCAACATAGCAAGACTTTGTCTGCATTTAATTCTTTTTTTTTTTTTTTAAATGAAGTTTATTTTTAAACGGCATGGGAGAAGCTTCAGAATCGTGGTGCATCCACAGAGTCAAATAGCCTATAGCCGACAGCATGATTCTGAAGGCTCTATAGAAAAATGGGCAGGCCTTACCGTGAGGGGGAAAGGAGTGGTTTTGTGACTCAGGCATCTGGATAGGCTGGATGCCTAAAGAACTAGAACTTGGGGTAAAATGGAAGCACTTGTGTTGGTTGGGGCAGGGGGAATGGGTTGGTTTGTTTTCCCCTATGCTCCATTGTCTTTTCAATTAAACTGTAAAAAAATGAAAATAAAAGTAGACTGCTCTAGCCTGAAGTGCACTTGAGCACTATTGAGAGCAATCGGCTGTGGAGTGGATTGCGGGCCTCTATGTACAGCAATCAGTGGAGAGGATTATTTCCCCTCTCATGTGTTTCCGAAAGGTTCAGAACACTAGTGTGCAATACGACACTCCAGTCAAGGCCACCAGTCATGTTCTTTATGTTCCCAGAGGTCCATCCCACCAGGAATGACTGGACAACACCTGGTTTTCTCCACACAGTGAAGCCACACCCCATGGCTCTGCTAAACACCCTGGAGTGGTCCATGCCTCTGCCCTTCCTCTCACCTTAGTCACGTACTCCACCTGTGAGGCCCGGGGGCTACTGCCAGGATGCATGTTCTCCAGCCCTCCTCTGCCCTCCATCTTGAGTCCAACCCTGGCCATTTCCCTCTTGGTCCTGCCCCTTCCACACCGATAAGCAGATGACACCACTGTCACTTCACATCCTTCAGTGGTTTTCCATCACCCTTAGAATAGACGCCCACATTCCTTATTGTCATGATCTACACATGCTACAGGCCTTGG
Source organism: Hylobates moloch (assembly GCF_009828535.3). Lineage (NCBI taxonomy): Eukaryota > Metazoa > Chordata > Mammalia > Primates > Hylobatidae > Hylobates > Hylobates moloch. Next base: position 49,659,925 of record NW_026652287.1, on the reverse strand, counting down.
GCCCTTCTTTCCTTTCTCAGCGCAACTTGAACCCTTGCTCTCATTCTTGTGGAAGAACCTTCTCCCTCATCCAGTTCTTGTGACAGTCGGACTTCTTCAGGCCTCTCTTGGCCACCCATTATATAGAGCCCATGCCCTCCTGCTGTCACACTGCTTTCAGCCTTCCATGTCATGGCACACGTCGGAAACAATGGCATCCACAGGGTGCAGTGGGTAATTTGGAGGCAAGACTAGGGGAAAGTGCACGTGCTGTTTCTACCATAAAAATTATAAGGATGGTGGCTCACGCCTGTAACCTGTAATCCCAGCACTTTGGGAGGCTGAGGTGGGTGGATCACCTGAGGTCGGGAGTTTGAGACCAGCCTGAGCAACATGGAGAAACCCCATCTCTACTAAAAATACAAAATTAGCTGGGTGTGGTGGCGCAGGCTTGTAATCCCAGCTACCGGGAGGCTGAGGCAGGAGAATCGCTTGAACCCGGGAGGTGGAGGTTGTAGTGAGCGGAGATCACACCATTGCACTCCAGTCTGGGCAACAAGAGCAAAACTCTGTCTCGAAAAAAAAAAAAATTATAAGGAAAATAAAATACAAGGTGTTAGGGAACATAGTTAATACTGAACTTGTGTTGAATAACATTATGATTATTATTATTTTTAGAGGCAATGTCTTGCTTATTATTATTATTTTTTAGAGACAGAGTCTTGCTCTAAAAACTTTAGTTGTCCAGGCAGGAGTGCAATAGCGCAATCATAGCTCACTACAGCCTTGAGCTACTGGGCTCAAGGGATCCTCCTGCCTCAGCCTCCCAAGTAGCTGGAACTACAAGTGCTAGCCACCACACCTCACTAATTTTTGTATTTTTTATAGAGACGGTCTCGCTGTGTTGCCCAGGCTGGTCTTGAACTCCTGGCCTCAAGTATCTTTCTGCCTTGGCCTCCTAAAGGATTGGGATTACGTGTGTGAGCGACCGCACCTGGCTTGAATAACATTACTGAAATAACATTGCCTTTTTTTTTTTTTTTTTTAAAGAGTACTTGTGTCCAAGAACATAACTTTTATATGTTAGGGTATGGGTTTTGTTTTTGTTTCTGTTTTGCTTGACTTTGATCATTGTTGTGGAGAAATTTTGTTTGCACAAGAAGGTGATAAAACTTGGAAGCATTTTGTTTTTAGTAAACATTGAAAAATTTATGAGTTGGCATTTCTAAAAAAATCCAGATTCTTTAATCTTTTTTTTATATGTAATGTTGAAATACAATAATGCAAATGGACTTTAGTTTCATTCAGACTCTCTTTCAAGCACTTCGAAATAATGAAGCTCTAATTTACATAAGGCATATACTAAGGTATAGACAGTGGTGTGCTGGTGAAAATTTGACAGCCAGCTCTCAGGAAAAAGAAAAAAAATCCATATATATACATATGTAAATATGCATGTAAGTTTATGAGTTTTTCTAGTATAAAGGATGGGTGGCATATAATTTGCAAATAATAATGAAATATACAACACGATTGTCAGTTCCATGTAGCCAATTGCTTCTCACCAGCTGCTTCCGTTGATTTTTGCTGAGCTTTTGTATCAGCTTCTGATTGGTTTTGACGTGACTTTGGTTGATATCTTTATTCTTTATTCTTTTTTTTTTTTTTTTTTTTTTTTGAGACGGAGTCTCGCTCTGTCACCCAGACTGGAGTGTGGTGGTGCAATCTCCGCCCGCTGCAACCTCCACCTCCCGGATTCAAGTGATGCTCATGCCACCCCCTAAGCAGCTGCGACTACAGGTGTGCACCACCATACCCGGCTAATTTTCGTATTTTTAGTAGAGACAGGGTTTCTGCATTTTGGCCAGGCTGGTCTTGAACTCCTGGCCTCAAGTGACCCACCCGCCTCAGCCTGCCAAAGTGCGTGATCACAGGCGTGAGCCACTGCACCAGCCTGGTCGATATCTTTGTGTTAATAAGTCAAGTGATGTCTTTGCTGAATTAGATAATAGTTTTCAAATACCTGTACTATAAGAATATTTTCTCAGTTGTCCTGTTCCCATTGTAATGACTTCAGGCATGACACACTTTTTAAGTTTAATTGCATTATTAATATTTTCTCCATCACTTTCTTAAGTCTAAACCCCAGGAGTTGGCTAACTTTTTGTAAAGGGCCAGATAGTAAATGTTTTCATCTTTGCAGGCCATATGGCTGTAGAGTCTCTGTTGTACTGCTATCTTTGTAGCACAAAAGCAGCCAGAGACAGTGAGTGAATGAGCGTGACTGTGTTCCAGTAAAACTTGATGTGATTAATTTACGTCAATGTGAATTTTACCTCAATAAACAACGTGTAAAATGAAAAAAGTAAAACCTTTATTTACAAAAGCAGAAAGTGTTGTAGAATGGCCCAGGAGTTTGCAGATTTCTAGTTTGGAGCCCATAAAATCAAGCCCTGATTTATAGTGTTTACTTATTTCCGTGGTGGAAATACTCTCACCATGGCTGGCTTCAAGCCACTAACATGAGGTCATTGAATGTGAAGTTGGGAAAGAGACTCAGTAGCACACCATGTCCTCCATGCCCATACAGTAGTCATGAATAACCTCAGAAACCTAGATAGTACTAAGTTTGGTAAAATAAGTAGGAAGTGATGAGTTTTGAGTACACAGTACTGAAAACTTCCTCCTTTGTTCTTATCACAACTTATTGTAAGCTTATATAATGTAATTGTTAGTAATGGCTCCTTTGATTCCTGAAAGTGTCACCACGGGCTTGCTCTCTCAGTAAAGCTGGCGTGAGCAGGCTCCAGCACACACCTGGGTAGAGTCCCTGCCCCTTAGCTGGCTTGGATGCCGAAGGCTCGCGGCCCCAGAAGAGGAGATGTATTGGAATGTGTGCAGACGGAGATCTGGCCTGGGCCTGGAGCCTTGCCCACCAGGGCCCTGGTGCCCCTTGGCCTGCTTGCCGGGCTTCAGGCCACAGACAGGCTACTTGTCCAGATGGTGTCTGCGCCTTTGCAGCTGGCTGCTAGGACAGTTCTCGTGATCGTGTTTCCCATTGGTCCTGTCTAGCACCCCTCATTGGCTCACTAGGAGCCAGCTGCCCTGATGGGGAGGCGGGGTCATCATGCAACTTGCTCTAGATCGGGGTGTCCAATCTCTGAGCCACATTGGAAGAATTGTCCTGGGCTGCACATAAAATACACTAACATTGACGATAGCCGATCAGCTTAAAAAAAAAAAATCTCATAATGTTTTAAGAAAGTTTACGAATTTGTGTTGGACTGCATGTGGCCCGAGGGCCATGGGTTGGACAAGTTTGCACTGCCTCTTGCTCCAGATGTATCACCTCCCCGGATTCTCTCAGGGCTCCGGGGCTGAAGTGACCACCTCGTCTGGCCCAGTGGTTGTGAGGGAAGGCTTCGACTCACGTCAATCACACTGTTTATTTTCTTCATGGCTTTTAGTGTGGCTATGATCTTGTCTGTTGCCTGCCTTCCCCAACATGAATGTGAGCCCTCTGTCTGCTCCCTGAGTTCCTCTTCAGAAGGCACAAGGCAGACAATATGGACATGCTCCTTTTTTTTTTTTTTTTTTTTTTTAAATAAAAGGAGACAGTCTCTGTCACCCAGGCATGAGTGCAATGGCATGGCCAGAGTTCAAGTTCATTGTAGCCTCGGATTTCTGGGCTCAAGTGATCCTCCCACTTCAGCATCCTGAGTAGCTGGGACTACAGGTATATGCCACCACACCCGGCTAACTTTTTAATTTTAAATTTTTATTTTTATTTATCAGAGACAGGGTCTCACTGTGTTGCCCAGGCTGGTCTTAAACTCCTGGCTTCAAGCGATCCTTCCACCTCAGTTGCCTGATTAGCTGGGATTACAGGTGTATGCCATCATGCCTGGCCAACGTTCTTATTTTTCCAGGAGATAAATAGCAGCTGAGACCAGATACAGTGGTTCACACCTGTAATCCCGACACTTTGGGAGTCTGAGACAAGAGGATCATTTGAGCCCAGAAGTTTGAGACCAGACTGACCAACACAGGGAGAGCCTATCTGTGAAAGGGTGACTGAATGAATTCTCGTGTCTGCAGCAGTTCCATTGTGCATCCCAGGTGGGTTTGGGTTCCCACCAAACCTACAAAGGTGCTCCTGATGCCAGACACCAACATTGCTTTTTGGTGTGTGCCAGGCACCCCTCCTCTGGGAAAGGAGCAGCCCTGTCTCAGCCTGCTCCCCTCCCAGATGGTGGCAGTCACTGTTGCTGACTTCATCACTGGGCCATCAAAAATCTCTCTAGGTTTCAGCATGGCTAATGCCACATTTGCTTCTTATCCCCCGCTCCCCTCCAAAAAATGGAAACCCTCCCTCATTGTGTCTTTTGTTTTTGTTTTTATTTTTATTTTATTTTTATTTTTTTGAGACGGAGTCTCGCTCTGTCACCCAGGCTGGAGTGCATTGGCATGATCTTGGCTCACTGCGACCTCTGCCTCCCGGGTTCAAGCAATTCTGCCTCAACCTCCTGAGTAGCTGGGATTACAGGCATGTGCCACCACACCCAGCTTATTTTTGTACTTTTAGTAGAGATGGGGGTTTCACCATGTTGGCCAGGCTAGTCTTGAACTCCCGACCTCAGGTGATCCACCCACCTCAGCCTCCCAAAGTGCTGGGATTACAGGCGTGAGTCACCACACCCGGCCCCATTGTGTCTTCAGGTTGCTTTGTGCTGACTGTGCTGGCCTCATTTATGGGGCCAGTCTCCTGAGATTCAAGAGTCACCGCAGCCTCTCCTGCTGGCCACAGGGCCTGTCTCCTGACCTCACCTGCTGCCGTGGGCCCAGGCATGTGGATTCCAGATGACCTGCTAAGGGCGAGGTGGAGCTGCAGGTTGGCTCTGTCGGGCTGTCTGGTGTGGTAGTGATCCAATGCTTTATCCCTTGCCAGGCCTGAGTTTTGAGTGAAGGAGGAAGGGGAAAACTGGCCTGTCTGGATGAGAGATTTGCCTTGCACGAATATCCGCACACAGTGATGTAGAGCTTCGGCTCTTTGTAACCAGGAGTTCGATAGGAAGACAACTCTGAAAAAGCACTTTGTGACTGGCTGGGTGCCGTGCAGCCTCAGCTGTTCATTTCCAAGCGTCATCCATTTACAGGATGAATGCTCAAGCCTCTTCCTCCCAGTGCCATGGAGTCTGCTTGACAGTCCCCTCCTTGCCCAGCATCTCCTGCCTGCCTCCTTGTTCCCCTATGCCTTCACCAAGCCATGTCTCCCACCCTGTTCACCCGAGCCTCTCCTGTCCTTTCCTCTAGTGCCGCCTGGCTGAGACAATGCAGAAACACTGCTCCTGGCCGGGCACCCTGTGCCTGTCCCCTTTCCTGCTGCTCTCTGACTGTGTATGTGCAGTGAGTGGGGCAGCCTGGCCAACCCTACCTGCCTCAGGTGGATGGTGGCCCCAGGTGCTGCTGCCACTGTCTCTGTGTTCTATCCATTTCCCCTTTCCATGGGCGTTGTTCATTCACCTGGTCACTCATGGCCTTCAGTTCTCATCTCAGTCTGAGGACCCCCTTGGGCCTCATCAGTGTCCTGCCCACACTGGTGTCTCAAACTCCAGGCGTTAAAAACCATACTTAGGGACTTTCCTCTCAGCTGTCTTTCTGATTCTACCTCCAACTATTTAAAAACTGCCTTTAGTGAGGTCTAATTTACATACAGTACAATGTGCGTATTTCAGGTGTACATTTGGCAGTGGAAGTCCCTCATTAAACAATTATGTCAGTCTTGCTTTTACATTTGTCTTTTTATTTAGCTCTACGGTACATTTTGATGCATTTTTGACAAATTCATATACCTGTGTAACTACTCCAGTTGAGGTGTAGAATATTTCCGTAACTTAAAAAGTTCTCCCTCCCCCCACTGAGGGGCTACCACCAATCCCCAGTTCACCCCGCCATCGGCACCACATTGGCACTGCTGGTGGGTGCCGTCGAGTACTGCAGGTAGGTACTGATTTTCTTACCCGTGGTGGGAAAATGGGGTAACAGCACCCATATGAACAGATGAGGCTCACAGAGGCTTGGGACAGACAGATATTTTTGTGGTCCCCAACCTAGCTGTGTGGACATGTGTCACCTTGGGCCAGCATCCAATTTCTCTGAGTATCTGCATCTGTAAAATGCTCCTCCCTCCACCCGAGTCCAGCTCTCGGACTCTGTGGGGCTGTATCTTTATAGCGGTGTGGTTCCCAGGGGTAGGGGTGGCACAATCGCTGTGAGCCACACCCTGCCCCCTGTAGCTAGGGTGACTGTGCATCTTATCCAGACCAGGACACTTTTCAGATGAATGAGGTGCTATTAAGAATGACAATAACAGGTGTCACCCAGCAAACTTGGCCTAAGGTGGCCTTCTGTAACCCGTTGTCTCTGATATCCTTATGTACAGTCCTTAGAACCAGCCTTCCCAGTGCAGAATGGAATCTAGGTGGCTCATGGTCTTCGAAGCGTCCTGGGACCCAGCCTCAGCCTGCACATCCAGGCATGGCCCTGCACTCCTGGGCGTTCCTGAGCTTAATCGTTCTCCTTAATATGTTTCTTTTCCCTTTTTTCTCACTGACTTTTCAGTACACAAGCAATAAATACATCTTCCTTTAAAAAAGTAAAATGTGGCCGGGCGTGGTGGCTCACGCCTGTAATGTCAGCACTTTGGGAGGCGGAGGCGGGCGGATCACGAGGTCAGGAGATCAAGACCATCCTGGCTAACACAGTGAAACCCCGTCTCTACTAAAAAATACAAAAAAATTAGCCGGGCGTAGTGGCGTGTGCCTGTAGTCCCAGCTACTCGGGAGGCTGAGGCAGGAGAATGGCGTGAACCCGGGAGGCGGAGCTTGCAGTGAGCCGAGATTGCGCCACTGTACTCCAGCCTGGGCGACAGAGCCAGACTGTGTCTCAAAAAGTAAAATGTTTGAGTTACAGCTAAAGGCCCCCTTTGACCCCTGTCCCTGTTGCAGTTCTTCTGTCCCTCCGGAGAGGACCCATGTCACTAGTGTAGAGTCCATTTTCCTGCGCTGTGCAGGCATAGCCCAGAGCACTGGGCCATACTGTGCATATGGCTTTTCAGTCAGTTCTGGCACACAGAGCAGTCACTCTACACCTGGCTCATCTCCCTCCACAGTGTGTCCCAGCTTTCTGTGCTTGGTCACACGTGGGTCTAGCTCACTCCTTTAACTGCAGCATAGCATTCCCTGCTAGAAGCCGCTTCATGATCATGAAACTGGCTTCCAGAGTTTTGCTAATGAAATGGTGTTTTGCAGATATTCATGTGAATGTCTCCCTGTGCACCCAGGGGAGCCTCTACTTGTGCTTACATCTGCCAGGCAGTGAAAGTGCTGGGTGGTAGTTTTCACAGTGGCAGATAATGGAGGGGAATCTTCTGTGGGTGCCCCTTGCAGGCAGAGGCACCTTTCCATGGCTACCTCTTCCATGGCTACCTCTTCCATGGCTCTGCCCAGAGCCTGTACTCACAGGATGTGCATTCCAACCTCGGGGTCCTCTCACCACTGCCTGGAGCCTTACGGAGTCAGAGACCCTTCCCTGATGCCCTAGCTCCCCTAGACCCCCACTGCTTTACTTGAACAGCTGAGGTTGGGTGTGTGGGCTCCAAGAGGCCTGCCAGACTGAGCCTGGGGAGAGTACCTGTTTACATCTGTCCCCCACATACCGACATAGGCAGTGTTGGGGCCCTGCTATTGACCGATGGGGAGACTGCGGCTCAGGGGCTGAGGTCCATTCCCCAGGATCTTCCCATAGCTCCTGCAGATGTGGTATTAGCATTCAGAAAGGCCCTTGATACATCAGCATAGTGTGGGAAGTTAAGAGGAAAAGAAGGGAAGAATTTTTATTAAAAAAGCCCTCAAGCACTCATGAGCACTCATGGCTTAACAGTGGCCCTAGAGGTGATGGTTTCCATGCTTCCCATTGCACAGATCGAGACCCACCTCCAGCTGGCTGACACTTGACTCTGCGCCTTGCACGTTCTCCCGCATGGCCATCTGATCCCTCCCACAGTCCCACAAGGGAGCAATGTTCATGCTTATCTTGGAAATACAACTTGCTCCACAGCCTCAGGAGGTTTTCCTGGTCTCAGTTCCAAGCCCAGCCCCTCTCTTCTTTGGCTGCCCTGTCCATTTATTTACACATGAGACTCCCGTTAGCCTCAGTGGCCTGTGCAGGAGGAGCAGAGGGCCCAGGAACCACCTAAAGGATGCCTGAGGGAGAGTGGTCCTGGCAGGAGGACCTCTTAGGAACTTAGGCAGCAGGGGCTCTGCCAGGATCCCGCCGGTGTTTTTGTTTTTTTTTAATTGTAAAATACACATCCCATAAAACTTAACCATCTTAGCCGTTTTTAACTGTACAGTTCAGTGGTCTTACACACTCATGGTTGTGTGGTCATGATCACCATCTGTCTCCAGTACTCTTCATCTTGCAAAACCGAGCTCTGTTCCCATTCAACACTCACCTCCCTCCCCTTCCCGAGCCCTGGGCGCACCTGCTGTTCGACTTTCCACCTCTCTGATTTTGACTGCTGAGTATGAGTGGAATTGTGCAGTGTTTGTGCGACTGGCTTCTTTCCCTCAGCATACTGTCTTCAGTCTTCATCTGTGTTGTTGCATGTGTCAGGATTGCCTTCCTTTTTAAGGCTGAAATACTGTCCTGTTGTTTAGATATATCACACTTGACTTATTCATTCATCTGTTCCTGGACACTTGGGTTGTATCCACCTGTTTTAGCCACGGCAAATAATGCTGCTGTGGACATGGGTGTGTAAATGTCTGTCCACGTCCCTGCTTTCGGTTCTTTTGGGTACATACCCAGAAGTGGAATTGCCCATAGCGGTTGTTTCTGAGTTAAATTTAGAAAGGTGGTAGAGGTGTGGCATTCAGAGTCCCATTCATGATGGTTGAGGGGAGAGGGTAGTGGGGATGGCTTATGGTTCCAGGCTGTGTGCAGGGTGTGAGGAAGACTTTCCGCTTGGACCTACCTCCAAGTGCTCAGGGTTGCTGGGAGAAGGAACGACACGCCCATTTCAGTCGCATTTCTGTGTCTTTGAGGAGAAGCTGTGTCTTCCAGTCAGCACCATTTTTTCCCTCATGGTCAGTGATGTACTGGTGTCCCAGAATGGGTACAGCGTGATCTGCCGGAAGTCTGTGCTCAGAACTTTCCATAGGGAATGAATGAACCAGCACGTGCACGTCAGTAGGACAGGCTGACGGCGGCTCCCTGGTGTCTGGCTACAGGTATCCCCCCTTCCATCCCCTGACACCCCTGCAGGCACACAGCCTTCCTCTCCCACCAGCCGAGTGGTGGGCTTCCCGGCCTGCCTTGAGTCCTCCCTCTCTCAGCCCCGCACCTTCCCACAGCCACGTCCCTTCCTGCTTCTCACCATGTCGCTCCCTGAGGCTGGCCAGCCCCCACAGAGCTGTCTCCCTGCTTCAGCTGTGTGTTTGCTTCTGCATAGCAGAATAAGCTATTTAAAACGACAGTCTGACCCTGTCACTCCCTGAGCTGAGCATGGCCCAGAGTGGCCTGCCGGGAGGTGTCCCCACCTCGTCTGGCACTCTGCCCATGCTGTGCTTCTCTGTACCCAGCCCTTTATTTGTGCTGCTCCCGGATTCTTGCCTCCCCAGCTTGTCCAGAGGACTCCTGCTTACTCTCCAGGTGTCCTTGCAGACTCCCTCTGTCACCCTTGTAGGGGCCCCAGAGCATCCTGAGTGTCACAGCCCTGCCTGTTAACACACTTTGAAGCTCTCTCATCACATGTCTGCTCGCCTGGCCAGGCCAGGAGCACCTTCAAGGCCACAGGCGTGCTTTATCTGTGTGTTGCTGTGAGTGGCAGCTGAGAGTGCGGTAAAAGAGCCAGTACTTAGGCCGGGCACGGTGGCACACACCTGTAATCCCAACACTTTGGGAGGCCGAGGCGGACAGATAACGTGAGATTGGGAGTTTGAGACCAGCCTGACCAACATGGAGAAACCCTGTCTTTACTAAAAATACAAAATTAGCTGGGCATGGTGGCGCATGCCTGTAATCCCAGCTACTCGGGAGGCTGAGGCAGGAGAATCGCTTGAATCCGGGAAGCAGAGGTTGTGGTGAGCCGAGTTCATGTCATTGCACTCCAGCCTGGGAAACGAGTGAAATTCCGTCTAAAAAAAAAAAAAAAAAGTCAGTGCTTGTAACCAGGCTGCCTGGGCCCCAAACCCAGCTGTGTGACCTCAGGTAGATTAGCTGACCTCTCTGTGCCTTAGCTGCTTGTAAAAGGGCTGGAGTGCAATAGCGCAGTCTCAGCTCACTGCTGCCTCAACCTCCTGGGTTCAAACAATTTTTGTGCCTCAGCCTCCCCAGTAGCTGTGTCTACAGGCGTGCGCCACCACAGCTGGCTAATTTTTGTGTTTTTAGTAGAGGCAGCGTTTTGCCATGTTGGCCAGGCTGGCCTTGAACTCATGTTGGCCAGGCGGGCCTTGAACTCCTGGCCTCAAGTGATCCACCCGCCTGGCCTCCCAAAGTGTTGGGATTACAGGTGTCAGCCACTGCTCCCGGCCAAGAATTTCTTAATAAATAAAATAGTGCCTGATCGGCCTCACTGAGGCTGTGAAGAACCAGCTCTTCCTAGTCCATCTTCAGCAGAGCTCCTACAGCAAGCAGGAGGGCCTGTGGGATTCTCTTTGGGAGGAACAGGTTGGGGAGGAGAATCCCAGAGGCCTCATCTTACGCTTGGGGTCAGTGGGGGAGGTGCAGTTCAAGGCAGTCTTGGAGGCCACTGGCAGGAGGCTGAGAACCCAGGGAGCTGATAGGGGCTTAGAAAGTGAGGCTGAGGCTTCCTCACAGGGCCTCTGGCGTCTGTGGGGAGAGGCAGGGATGTCAAATTCTGGCAGTATTAGCAGATGTGCAGTTGGATAGGGGGATCGCTGGGCATACCTGAAAAGGAGAGGGCAGGCCCCCCGCACCCTAAATATCAGTGAAGCTCCAGGTTAAAGTGGATTTTGAGGCCAGATCCAGCTTCAGGGCCAGGGGTCCCAGTCATTGATCAGTGTTGATGCATCACTAGAGGGGGTGGTATCTGCTTTCCTTCCCTCAGCCTGGCGCAATTCCAGGGCTGTGCCACGGGGAGGTGGAAGTAGAGCCCATGCAAGGCTGTGTGGAGCAGGAGGGGGCTGCTGCAGGGACCTGTGGCAGGAGGGCCCGGGGGGGGGGGGGGGGGGGGCTAGGGAGGGTGCACCACAGCCAGGGAGGTGCTCCTGGGCTCCTGGTGGGCCTGGGCCTGGGCTGGCTGCCTGCTGACTACCTGTCCCCCCTCTCATGGGTGGGTGCTTGGAGAGTGTGTCCTCACCCCATCTCAGGCACCAGAGGGGCAGAGGATAGAATTTGCATCCATCTAGGTCTAACTTTTGAGGCTTCTGTGGCAAGTGGTTAGTGCCCTTTGGTGGTGAGACCTCTACGTCAGGCCCCAGGGCAGATGCTTTGCACATAGCCTCTCTCCTGTCCTCAGAGCACCTGTGGGCTCAATGGCGCAGTCCCCTTTACAGGTGTGTCCTGTGGTGCACAGAGAAGTGGCTTGCCCAGCTGCGCTGCAGGGTGCTACAGAGGAACCCCAGTTCCAGCCCCAGGCCAGCAGGATAGGGGAGCGATTTGGCAGGGGCTGGAACTGGGGTTCCTGAGGGAATCTGCTGAGCCTGGGCTTCTGGGGGGAGGGGGCGCAGCAGTGAGGGTGATCAAGTGTCAGAGGGCCGGAATGCATCAGAGCCTTAGGGCTTCTTCCCTGGCCTCTCCCACCAAGTATCACCCCCTTTTAATATGGGATTCTGGGTGACAAAAGCTAGTATTTAAGGGAGCTTGGATGGACTCTTCCCTGCAGCTGTTCCTGGGTCCTGCACATCTGCTACCTGCAGGTCCGGAGACATCACACATCACATTTACTCTGTGTTTGTGAGAGGCGTGGCATTTGTTTAGGATGGCCAGAGTCTGCAGCTTATCTGTGATTTGAAGGGGCTGCTGATAAATAAAGCAAAGCATATGGGTTAGAGGATCCATGTTTCCTGCCGTGGAAAAGGACTTTATGGGCTTGTAGGTGAGCATGTTTTATTTTGATAGCTATGCATTTATTTTCATGGGTACTAGGGAAAAGTATAACCCATGAAATATCACCCAAGTCCAGGTATTAATTGCTTAAGACAAGAGTGAAGTAGAAAAAAAATGGAAAGGGCAATCAAAACGATTCGATGGCATCTGGAGCCCTGCCTGACAGCAGTCTCTTCCCCCAGGCTTCCTACTGCACCAGCGCCAGGACACATGAAGCCCTCCAGGAGCTGTCCAGTGGAGGACATGTGTCCCCAAGTGGGGAGGGGCAGGGAAGCTCAAGAAGTTTGACTGGTGGGACTTGGTACTTGATTTCAGTTGTTTCCGCAGTATGTGTACTGTGTTTTTTATTACTTTTGTTTTATTTATTGTAGCCGTTAAATTTTTCAGCAACATTCTCTCGGTTTTCAGCAGCCAGTGAACTCATTATATTTGATGTCATCATAGCACATTTTCTCCCTCACAGTTTGTCCTAAAGCTTATTACAGATGATGGGTACGGCACAGTAGGCCTGATGTGCCAGTGTCAGAAGTGAGGTCTTCAGTGGCCTGGGATCTGTGGACCTGTGGGGTGGCAGAACTGGAACTGTCAGTGCTGGTGGTGGAACTTGTCAGAGAGTGTGCAGGGGAACAGCACTTGTTGATACGACTTCTCAACTGTAGCAAAAGCAGTGGATTTTTTTGCTGTGTTGCTGGGAGGGAACAGTACTGGATGCCAAGTGGGGCAGTTCATGCCACCAGCAAGTGCTGCTGGGTTAAGGAGAATGATGGGGTGCATCTGGGAGGCAGGCCAGGGCATCACCATCATGTCGCCAGAACCCAAGTGGGACCTGAGTCAAGGGGCAGTCTTGTGTTCCGACCTTCTGGGGGTGGGGCGAGCCTGGGCTCTGGAAGCTCTAGGGAGGTAATTTTTTTTTTTTTTTTTTTTGAGATAGAATCTTACTCTGTCGCCCAGGCTGGAGTGCAATGGCATGATCTCAGCTCACTGAAGCCTGCGCCTCCCGGGTTCAACCCATTCTCCTGCATCAGCTTCCTGAGTAGCTGGGATTACAGATGTGCACCACCTCGCCCGGCTAATTTTTTTTATTTTTAGTAGACAGGGTTTCACCATGTTGGTCAGGCTGGTCTCGAACTCCTGACCTCAGATGATCTACCTGCCTTGGCCTCCCAAAGTGCTGGGATTACAGGCATGAGCCACTGCACCTGGCCAGGGAGGTAATTTGAAAACAGCCTTAGAGGCTGGGCACAATGGGCTTGCGCCTGTAATCCTAGCACTTTGGGAGGGCAAGTTGAGCGAATCACCTGAGGTCAGGAGTTCAAGGCCAACATGGTGAAACCCTGTCTCTGCTAAAAATACAAAAAAATTAGCCGGGCGAGGTGGTGCACCCCTGTAATCCCAGCTGCTTGTGAGGCTGAGGTGGGAAGATGGCTTGAGCCCGGGACGCGGAGGTTGCAGTGAGCTGAGATCACATGCCACTGCGCTTCATACCGGGTGACAGAGTAAGACCCTGTCTCAAAAACAAACAAACAAAAAACCAGCCTTAGAAAGTGGCCGGCTCTGATGTGGTGAGAACAAAAGGTAAACAAAGGCTGCACCAAGCAGCCCACAGAGCCAGACGCACCTCTGTTTGCTGCTGGGAACCAGGAGAGAGAGGGTGAACTCAGGACCATGTTTGCATGTGCCTCCTTTCATATTTTCTGATGGCAAACTTTGCAAACAAGCTTAACCTGATGCTCACCCAGGCATGATTGTCTTGGTGTGTTGTTTCTGTTGTCTAACCTTAAATGTTACCTGTTTAGGAAGTGCAATGTGAAACAACAGTGGTAAGTCAACTTCTTGCCTTGAGAGGTGCTGCTGAAATAAACTAGGAAAGTGGGAATGTCAGAGAATGTGTCATACTGGGATTTGGTATATAACAGTAGCAGGAGGGCCCTGAATGGGTCCTGCACTGCCTGTGAAGCGGGGGAAACTTAACTTGCTTTTGAGGCTGTTCTGAATTGAGATTGTTGTCAGCTGGCAGTGCTGGGCACAGGGACATGGGATTGGTAGCTGAAATTGTCATCTCAGGCTACAGCTTTTGTACTGTACCCATGTCCTAGAAGAACCCAGAGTTCCTAGAGAAGGATCTAGGCTCTGCCACCATCTTGGCCCTGTCTGGTAGACATGCTCGGGCTCAGGCTTGGTCTTCTTATGAACCTGGGGACACTTTTACCCTCTGGCATCTGTCACCCTCTGGCATCTGTTACCCTCTGACCATGTGGGCGTGGTCTGTGAGATATAGGACTTCGTGATGGAGTGATGGTCTTCTTGTGAGGTTGGAATATGAACTGCTGCAAGTTGGCCCACCGCATTCTTGGCCATTTGTTTGCAACTTTGGGGCTGTGGCACAGTGTGCCGTGCAAGGGCCACAGGCTGGGAAGCCAGCAGATGGGAAGCGGCTAGGCTGTGGAACCCCGTCCAGGGCCTCACTTTGCCCAAGACACGTGGAGGAGTCTTGGAAGACCTTACCCCAGGTCCTGTCACCCCTGTTCCTTTGTGAAGAGGGGAAGGGAGCAGCGTGGAAGAGGAGCTAGATCTGCTCTTGCCTCTTCCACTTCAACCCCGCATCCTGCCCAGCATCCCAGGAACATCCGCACCCTGTGCCAGCATGTTCCTGAAGGAATGTAACCTGCTCCAGGTAGAGCAACAATGGCATTGACACATGCCTGTCTGAGTTAGAGCTGGGTGTGGCAGCGTGCAGCCGAGTTGTCCGCATCTCTCCACACGAGGAGGTGGCCCACGTGTGCACTCGATGGCTGAGGCTGTGGTCAGCAGTTGTGGGCAGTATGGCTTCAGTGCCAGTCCTAGGAAATTATTTATAAATGTCTGTGCCAGATCCTCTCTCTTGTCCGACTGGCCTTCACGTTTGGAGACACACTGCCATACCTGTGCAGAGTCAAGGGAAACATAAGGAAGGCAGGATAACAGCTCTGACGCAGCGTGGGGTTGCTTTCTGGGACCCTTGGCAGGGCACAGCAGATTTAACTGCTTTCTCCCTCCCTTTTGTGATGGGGTCATTGCACTGTGGAAGCCAAGAGCTAAAAACAGTTGAAACATGGCTGGGCACAGTGGCTTGCCTGTAATCTTAGTACTTGGGGAGGCTGAGGCAGGAGAATCACTTGAGCCCAGGAGGTCAAAGCTGCAGTGAGCCACGATGGTGCCACTGCACTCCAGTCTGGGCTACAGGGCGAGACCCTGTCTCAAGAAAAACGAAAAAGAAAAAGTTGAGGCAGTACCAGTTGCTATGACAGTATTTGAACTCTCTTGGAGTAAAGTTTAACACCTGGGAATTGATTCCTAAGGAAAAAATCAGAGAAGGAAGCATGTTTGAAGATGTTCATTCCAGTACTGGTTGCAGTAGGAGAACCTAGAAAGAAATGAACTGCCCAGCAATCGGAGAAGGTTAAGGGAATTATGATACATTAATAGAACATTTAGCTGCTAGACATGATCTTGAAGATTATGTAGCAACAAGAAGTGTTAAATGAAAAAAGAATGCAGTATCTGTGATGCGGTTATATAATTGTTACTGGCACTGGACTAGGATGGGAAAGTCACCCAGGAAAGCATTGCTGTTGGGGGAGTGAAGGGTGTGAGTTGGCTCCACACTTTGTTCTGTGCAGAGCTTGGCCTCTGAGGTCAGACCTGAGCACTGGTCTCCATTCTTGGGTCTGCTGGGCACTCTCAGCCTGAAGCCACAACAGGATGTCATCCCTTCCTGAGTGTCCAGGTGTCCATTTGTGCAATGACAATGTTCATCTCACCTCCTGAGGCTGCTGGGGTTCAAGACAGCACACATCTGACAACAGCAGTGGCTCAGTAGATGCTCTCAGAGGAGAGGAAGACCACAGGGGCAGGGCGAGACCTCCGATATCAAGGGCGAGAGCACGGGCACAATCAAGTTGCCAGGTCCCTTCTTGCTTCCCTCGGTGTGCTCGGTCAGCACAGCATTAGGCCCAATGTGGTCAGAGTGTCTAGACAGTAACAGAGCTGGAAAGGGGTGCGCACGTGTCACAAGTTGGGTTTGAGGAGGGCTGGGGTCAGCCATCTCAGGGCTTTGAAACTGGGGTCCAACGCAGAGGCACCTACCGGAGGTGACTCCTGGACTGCAGGCTTTCCTACACGGGGGGTGCCGCCACTGCTCCTGGAGCGTGAATCTGCAGTGAGGGAGGAAGGATCTGGGGTTGGGGCCTGAGGAGCCCCAAGTGGAGGAAGTTGAGACTGTAGAGGGGCCACCGGCAGGAGCAGAGTTCAGGAAGAAGGAGCAGCCCTGAATTCAAGGAACTGCGCTGAGAGGTGAGGCCGACGCAGGCTGATGGGTCCCTGGGCAGAGCCGTTTTGGTGTGGTGACAGGTAGGGTCCAGAGCCAGCACTTTTTAATGCTGCCGTAGGGTGTAGTAAAAACATGCGTTCCTGCCCTTAATTGCATTGTTGCATTTTCTGTGGCTGTGGTTGACTGTCAGCACTTGTGTGGTGAAGACAAAGGTGGGGGAAACCAGAATTTTTTTTTTTTTTTAAGTTAAAAAAGGTTTAAAATATTGAAGAGGTGCTGTTTTCTAATGAAGAAAGTTCTGGTTTTTTCCCTCCTCTTCATCTTTACCATGGTGAAAAATGAACCTTCTCCATGTCCAGTGGTCTGCCACCTCTCCAGGCCACTTCAGTGCGTCTCCTAGAACCCAGCTCAGACCCCACCTTGCCTTGGACATGTCATGACAAGTCTCGCTGCAGGGTGTCCTCTGGCATTTAGCCCAGGCCAAATCATGTCCTCTCAGGTTGGTTTCGCTGCCCCTTCCCCACTTGTGAGATGCGTGTGGTGTGGTTCAGGTCCACAGCAGGAAGTACTGGTGAGATCCGCTCCACCCCACTTGGGGCTTGACTGGGGCCACTGCTGTGTGGCCAGGCTTTTCTCAGAGCCACCAGGGGCTGCCTAGCCCTTAGTGGGAAAGGAAGGAAGTGGTTGATTTGGCTTTCGGCGGCAAGTGGCCTCGGGAGCCCTGGTGGCCCTTGAGTGTGCCCTCACTGTAGCCAGCAGATAACACAGGCTTCTACCAGCAAGCTTCCACTCTCCCTGCCTTGCCACACTGTGCCGCCACTGTATGGATGATCCCGTCACTGAGTTACCACAGTGGATTGTTATGTTTAATTTCCACATTGCTTTAATTCGTGGCTTTGCAAAAATCTCATGTGGCTTCCCTTCTCCCTCCTTATATAACAATTTGGAATAGCCTTAGGGTTGCCGAGAAGGTAAACTGGAGAAAATTTTTGTGGTCATAGTAACTTCCAGGACCTCTGCATTGAAAACGAAGGCTCTCTCAAAACGCGTTGAGCCTTGCTGAGTAAACATGTTTGCCTGAGAGAGAGTAGCAGAGCCAGTGCCACCATTGACCACAGCTTGGGAGGGACAGGAGAGGTGGCCTTCTGTCTAGCAGCATCTCCAAGACCCACTCAGAGATGGCACCCTTGACCTGGACTTTGATGAAGCTTTGTGAGGACCACCAAGGGTCACTGTGTTCTCATGATCCTCTGGGATGGCCAGTGCAGGTGACAGCTGACAACGGGACGAAGCGTGTTTGCTCTCTAGGTGTTGACTTGCCACAGGGGCAGACCCCTGAGATGTTTGTGATACTGGAGTAAACATGGTGGCCAGCAACTGTGGATGAGGGACTTCATCCACCCATCATTTGGCATGTATCAAGTCCCTGCTAGTTGCCAGGCACTGTTCTGGGCACTTAGGAGGCAACAGTGAACAAAACCAAGGTCCCTGCACCTGAGGAGCAGACCTGCAGGTGGAGGCTGGACCACATGTGAGAAAGCGGGTGTGTTGCAGGCAGTGAGGGCTAAAGAAAGTCTGAGCAGATGTGTGGGCAGGTGGGAGGAAGAGCTCTGTGAGCCAGATGACCAGGGGAGGAGCTCCCTCATCCCTCCCTGCCTCTCCCTTGCTGGAAAGGGCTTGCTTTCCAGACCTAGTGAATGGTGAGGTGGTGATTTGGCCCTGTCCTCTGCACAGCCTGGGGCAGAGGGTGCCCATGAAATATGCAGTGACTTCAGATAGGCACGTCGGCATCAGGTTGTTGGGTCTATGAGATGTCCCTGAGGGCCGTAGGAAGATTTCTTCTTTTCTCCTTGCAGGCCGTGGGCTGGTGGCCCTCCTGGGGACCAGGTGCTGGTGTCTAGATTGGTGGGCATCAGTTGCCTGCATGGCCCACCTACAGAGTCGGCGCCAGCCAAGCAAGGCAGAATTCGGCCAGTCCTGTGGGAGGTTCGGCTGTGAGTTGGGGGGAGGGGGGAGACTTGTTATTTTTGTTGACTTGTGTTTTCAAAACAGAGGGTTGAGTGATGCCGCCTTTGGAACAGTTGCATTCCGGGGCAGTGGTTTGTAAGGCAGTTGATTGGAACCAAGACAGCCATCATCTGCCCTTAGAAAATGTCCCCAGTGCAATAACTGGTCATCGGTCCAGCCCGCAGAAGCTACTCAGGTCCTTATTGGAGCTGAAGTGGAATTATCTTAGAAACACCGGCTTTGGGGTTTAGAAGAAGGGGGTGCCGTTTTGGCCAGGAGCTCTGGGAGCCAAGTGGATGAAGGTGGGGACACTGGTTATGAAGTTGGTGACAGGCTCCACATGTCATGCCTAGGCGAGCGGGTGAGACCTGCTGCTGCTGAACTTCTATTTGGAAGGGACATGTGTGGCCTGATTTGCTAACATCCTCTGGGAGCTCCCCAGCCTCTGCCAGATGCCATTGTCCCTGACAGTGGCCATTGCTGGTTGGTGGCGGTACGTCCCCCACCAGCCTGGATATTTCCTGTCCTTTCATTCCTGTTGTGGTTTGTCTGGACCCTATCACACCACCGTTGGGAGAGGCTTTCTCTGAGATTGGCATGGGATGGGACAGGGCCCCACAGCTGTGCCTGGTGGGCTCTGTGGGGTCGTGGTATGGACTCTGCAGTCCCATCCTGCAGATGGAACTTGGGCATATCACACCCCCTCAGGGTTTACAGTCATCAGAGGGATTGGATGGGGTCACACCTGGGAGGGGCTCTGGAAAGCAGGGTGCAGGTGGTGCCAGGAGTATTACCAGGGAGCCTCTGATTGGCTGGCCACAGAAGTAGGGGTCAGGGCTGCAGCTGGGCACGTGGTGCCAAGCAGAGCCCACAGCCTTGGGTGCCTCTGCCCATCGTCCCTGTGGGGCTGGGCCTCCGTGAGGGTTTGTTGGAATGCAGCTTCTGATGCAGGAGGTCCAGGAGGGATGGGGATGGGGATTGTGCGTTTTGAAGCAGCTCCCTGGTGATGCCTGTGCTGTTGACCCCTAGGCCACACTTGAATAGGAAGGATCTAGATCAGCTCTCTAGCGGGAAAGTCAGGATTTCAGACAGATTTCTCACTCTAGGAGCTTAATTCCCATAGGAGAAAACCATGCGGAGTTAGGAAGGAAAAGACTCTGTCGGATGCATCGTGGCTGCTTTCAGGTCAGGAGGATGGATCCAGCATCATTGCTTGCACCGTGTTTTGGGGAGAGCAGACTGTCGTTTGCCCAAGACTTTGCAGATGTCTGCAGCCGCTGGCCTTTTCTCAACTGTAGGAAGTTGGTTCCTTCACCTGGGTCTCCAGTGAAGTATGACCAAACCCTACAGGTAGGCATACAAGGGTGTGTGTGTGTAAGTTCAGCCTTGGGAAGTGGCTTGGTGGCTGTTTGGCATTTTATTTCACAGCTCATAGGACACTGTGACCCAGCATCAGCTACAGCTTTTTTCCAAAGCTACAATCAGGATGCCTAATCAATGCAGTGCACAAGTGTTTGTGGGTGCATACAGAGTGTCCCAGAAGGAAAAAGCAGGTGCCTACTGATGCCTGCAGGAGTCTAGTCTGAGATGGGGAGTGCATTGTGTGCATTCTCAAGTGTATCTTTCAGTCCTTACAGTCCCTCCGAGATCCTAGGTGTGACAGTCATTCTCCTTCTACTGAGGAGAGAAGGAGCCTCCCCAAAGGGCCCACCCTCCATCCCCAGGGAGGACAAACCCAGGTGGCGTTTGGTTCCCCTCTAACAAAGAAGCAGTCCTTCTCTCTGCCTGCCATCTCTCCTACTTTTCCTAGGACCTGTTGCATCTGTCTGCCTCCATGGGTGTTTTTTTTTTTAATAGCTTTGTTTATTTATTTATTTATTTATTTTATTTTGAGAAAGTCTTGCTCTGTGGCCCAGGCTGGAGTGCAGTGGTGCAATCTCAGCTCACTGCAACCTCCACCTCCCGCGTTCAAGTGATTCTCATGCGTCAGCCTCCCAAGTAGCTGGGATTACAGGTGCCTGCCACCACGCCTGGCTAACTTTTTTGTATTTTTAGTAGAGACACGGTTTCGCCATGTTGCCCAGGCTGATCTCAAACTCCGGCCTCAGGTGATCCACCTGCCTCTGCCTCCCAGAGTGCTGGGATTACAGGCATGAGCCACTGCACCTGACATTAATAGCTTTATTGAGGTATAATTGACATACAATAAACTGTGCATATCAGAAGTATACAATTTGATAAATTTTAACTTGTAAGTACGTCAGTAACACCATCACCACAATCAAGGTAGCAAAGAAAGGGAGTTGAAATTAAAGCAAGGGAGGCAGATAATGTTTGAAAATGTGTGTAATTGACCATATTACAAGGCCAGAAATGAAAAGCCTTATAATCATCCCAGTACATGCAGGAAAAGCATGTGACAAAATCGGATGTCTATTCCTGATAAAACCTCTCAGCAAACTAGGAGTAGAAGAGGAATTTCTTCACTGTCCTTTTCCGCTGTACAGATGTGCAGATTTGCCTCATCCTAAAGTGTCCTGTGTCACAGTGGAGCAGGGAGGCAGGTGTGTGCTGGCTGCATGGGGTAGCAGGTTAGGTTAGTAATGAATCTGTGGCCAGCTGGCACCCTGGCTTCTTGGATGGGAAAGTGGCTTAATACCTGTTGGGGGTGGGGGTGGGGGCGCGTATCTGTGGTCTCAGGGGAGACCATGGTGTGGCAAGACCCCAGTGCCCTGCAGGGTGCTGGAACCATGCCCAGTGGGTGCTTCCTGCCTGCCTCTTTCCAGTAGCGTTAGTGCTCGCTTCTTCCTGGGGACACTCATCTGTTGAGTACTCCTGCTGGGGAAGCTTCAGAGTGCCCTTGTCCTCCCCAGCCCCATCCAGGGCAGGAGAGTGCAGACACGTTTCTCAGTGAGCAGTGAAGTGCAGTGCACATGCATCACTGTGTGTTGTAGAGGTGGCCAGGGCTTGTGTTGAAGCTGTTTTCAGACCTTGTTCTGTGGGGCTCTCAGAGGGTCTGGGCCGTGGGGAACAAGGGGCTGCTTTGCCAACACCTCCCCCTCCTCCACAACCATCTGTTTCTGTAGGATGAGGTGGCCTCTAAGATCATGGAATTCACACACAGTAGGTTATTTTTAACCTTTATAAATATAGTCTAGAAAATGTACATCTAGAAAAGTGTACAAGTCCCAAGTTTTACAGCTGAATGAACATTTATGAACACACCTGAGAACCCCAGTCCACTGAGGTCAAGGAACAGAGCCTTTCCCCTGAAGCCATCTTCAACGTCCTCTCCTAGTCACTCTCTGCCTGCCACTACCCTGACTGCTCTCACCATCTAGAAGTCTTGCCTGCTTTTGACCTTTTAATCCAGGACAAAAAAAAAAAAAAATGTGTTTTTTTGTGTTTGGCTCTTTGACTCGACATTGTTTTGAGATTTGTCTTTGAGGTTATGTGTAGCAGCAGTTTGTTCATCCGACATTGAATGGACAGACGGTGATTTATTTATTCGGTGTTCTGTTGGTGGCCGCGTGGGCTGTTTTCAGTTGGGGCTGTTCTGAATACAGCTGCTGAGTGCATTTCTGTTGGTGCTGCCTGGAGTGGAA
This sequence comes from Hylobates moloch, assembly GCF_009828535.3. Lineage (NCBI taxonomy): Eukaryota > Metazoa > Chordata > Mammalia > Primates > Hylobatidae > Hylobates > Hylobates moloch. The sequence goes on along the minus strand of NW_026652287.1, from coordinate 49,637,893 downwards.
TTGCTGGATTATAGCGTGAGTGTCCATCCTTAAATGGTGGTTACCATGGGATCCACAGAGTCACCAGACTCTTCCTTGGGTGACAGTGTCCTTGGTTCTCTCCATGGTGGCCCTTGTTGCAGGAACGCCCACTGAGAAGGCCCCTGTGCCCACTCCTGTCCCTCCAGCTCCACACAGAGCCCAGGAGCTGTGGGGGAAGGGGTGGCCCTGGACCTGAGCCAAGTGTAGTCCTCCCCTGGGGTTTCCTGGCAGCCTGGGTGAGAGCCTCAGTGGTGGCATTTTATCTGTTTCTTCTGTTCTTGACCTTGGCTGTCTCTGTCTACTTCTCCGGGTCAGTACGCAGGGATCCTAACGCTCCCTCCCAACATCCAGCGGGCCCGGAGTTTGGTAGAGCACCTGTGTGCAGTCGGTGCTCAGAGAGCATTTGATTACTCGTCTCAGGGAATTCTAGAAGGTCGCTAGTTCTCAGGATCTTACAGCAGCCCAATTGGACAGGCAGGCGGGGGGCTGCTCTCCTTCGGCTTCCTCTCTCAATGGGCCTCTGAGGCTGCCTCCAGGCGCCGTGCTGGGCACTGCCCTGCCTGAATGGATCTTACAGACCAGAGAGCAGCCCAGCAGAAAATGCAGTGTGCGGGTCCTCGTGGCCTGGCCCCTGGGGGCGTGGTCTCCAGCACACCATTCATGCTCTACAGACACCATCTTGTGGTTTTCTCATGCTCTCAGAGGAGGAACTGGGCTCCAGTCAGTGATAGGTCTTGCTTGCGTCAGCGCTGGAGGCCAGGTGCAGTCCCCTGCTACAGCTATGCACGGCTCCACCATCAGGTCCTTGTCTGCCCAGCCTCAGCTAGGATCTTCCAGGCGGCGGCACAGGGTGCGCTGTCGTGTGCATCTCTGTGCTTGGCAGTCTCTTGAAGGTTTTTCCCTGTTGATTCCTGAAAAGCTGGCTCGTTCTTATTTGGGCTCTGTCTTTGGCGGAACATATATGGGCCGAGCACTGTGTGTGTATTTCCCCCAAGGATGTTGGGTCATTTCCAGTCTTCTGCAGCTGGCATTCTTACCAGCTGCTCCTAGAAGAGAGAGGCTGGGAGGGAGAAGCCCCTACCCAGCGTGCTATCACCAGGACTCTGCTTGGCTTCCCACTGCCCCAGTTCTATCCACGTAGCAACGAGTCAATTTACAGATGAGCTTTGAGAGCTCTTGTGCCTTCACAAAGGGCCAAATGGCAGTAAGAATTGTAAGTCCTAAAAAGAAAAAAAAAAAAAAAAAAAAAAAGAATTGTAAGTTCTGCAGACCTGAAGCAGAGGTCAGGAGAGTCTAGATTGGTAGTTTGGTTGGGAAGAGCTGCTGAAACAGAAAGTGGGAGGGAAGGACGCTGTGGGGGCAGTGGCTGTGGAGAGCAGCGCTGCCTGCCTCCTGGCTTCATCTGCAAGTTTCTCTCGCTGCAGAGGTCAGGCATGCCTACTGATGGAGCTCCTACTTCTGCCCCAAGCCCTGGGCTTCCTCTTTCTGAGTTGCTCATGGGGTTCAGTCAGGGCTCCACGTGCTGCCTGTGCTGAGGTGGTATTTCCCGTCCCTGGGCCGAGTTGTAGCGTGCAATTGCATACTTGCCCAAGCATTACAGGAGCTGTGGCTGCAGGACAGGGAGGGCCACATGGACATGACAGACCACTCAGGTGGCCGGATGCTCCTGGGAGTACAAGGAGGGCCCCAGCGGGAAGTGCTTTTCAAGTGGTGAGGTTGGTGGCTATGGCTGAGACATGCACCCTCCCGTCATTGTTCCTCCCAGTGTCATTCTTCCTCTGAGAAGCTGTGAACTTGAGGCTTGGCCCCTGGAGTTTGAGGCTCCCATGAGGTCCCCTCAGAGGAAGGTGCCTTCACTGGGCAGAGCCTGGTAGACCTGCACCAGCCCCATGAGGCTGAGCGGAGAGTTCAGGGTGGCACCCACCTGAGGGTGAGCACAGCAGCACCCCTCAGGGCTGCGCTTTCCAGAGCTGAGAGGGAGAGCAGAGCTGAGGTCTTGGGGTGGAGGTGGGGTGGGGATCCAGGTGCCACCTCTTGTACTGACTTGCACCAGAGGCAGTTTGGCTCCTAGCTGCCTGGGAACACGTGCGGAGTTTGTCAGAAGCAGGAAGATTTGGTGTGGCGGGAACCAAATCATAGACACACACTCTACCAGTAAAGCCCCGTTTGATTCACCCGTGTGTCCTCAGCAGACACGACTGTGTTGGGGGTTGGGGGGTGGGCGAGGTGACTCAGCCACAGACGGCATTAGAATGCTTAGCACATTGAAGGCAGACTGTCTGTTTCTGGGTGCCATCTGTGGCGTGTTTGGGTTTGGAAGGACAGCTTGCTTGCTGATGAACACTTCCACAGTCTTTTGAGCTAAGTAGTTTTTGTAAATTAGTCTAGACCATTCTGCATTAAAAAAAAAAAAAAAAACCCAACAACTTCCCCATTGTTGGTTTTTAAAGTGAACCGGTTTTTACAGGTGCTTTGCCACTGAGGCCTCAGCAGGGGCTGTTTTGAGCCCAAGGAGCAGGTTATGTGGGCTGTGGGGCACGGGTGTGGGCCCACAGGCTGCCAGGGCAGTGCCGCCCACCGTCCAGGGTGGTCAGGAAGGCTGGCCGGACCCCGAGGTGGGGGAGTGCAGAACTGCAGTCTGTGCTCCATGTGCACTGTTCCCAGGGCCAGTCCAGTGGGGAGTGGGCTCCAGTGCCATCTGAAGCCCTGCTGTGGTGGCCCGTGCATGCCTGGGTCACCCTGGTCCTGCCTCTCAGGCATCCTGGGGACAAGGCATAGACAGCACGGAGACTGTGGAGGTGGCCCTGTGTGGGTTCAAGGAACTGTTTGTAACCTGTGCATTTCACTGCAGGATCACAGGAGAGTCTTTACAGAGTGCCGACATCACCACAGGCTGATGGCACCTGGTACCCTTCACCCCACCTACTCAAAGCACCAGATGGGCCCTATGTGTTTGGTAGCCATGTCAGGCTAGTGGAAGGCCAGGCCTCACCGTCTTCTAGCTGTGTGGTTTACCTGGGACCTCCATTATCTTCCTGGCCCTCAGTTACCTTATCTGTAGAGTGCGCTTGTGAGGATGAAGTGAAAGAACTTGGCCCAAGGGCAACCCACCAGTGATGGTCCTGTGCGAGTTGTGCCCGGTTGGGCCTGCCCAGGCTCGGCACCCTTGGGTCTGTTGGTTGGTCAGACCTTGGGCAGCACAGGGTTTCCTGTTTGCCACCACAGCTGTATTCCCAAGAGGCTGGGGATCTCAGGCGGGGTGGGAACAGTTCAGATGTGGAGAAAATGGAGAGGCAAGCCAAGGGGCTGCTGGGACGCAAAACTCAGTCTCAGTTCCTTGTTTCAGACCAGCGCTGGAAATCCCCAGCAGTAATTACTCAGGGCCTGGGGGTTTTACCTACACACGCCTGTAATAAAGCGAGGAAGAGGCTGGCCAGTAGCGGGTCCACTCCACTGAGCAGGCCCCAGCTTTGCACTCAGACCCAGTGATCCTATTCACAGAAGAAAAACTCAGACACATGCCGTGGCCCAATTAAAATATTTGCTGACAGGAGTTTGGTTTGAAAGGTGACTCCACGCACCCTGTCGTAGGTAGGTTTTCAGAAGAGTCCAGTGTTCTGGACTCTGGAGGGGTCAGAGGTGTCACTGGATTTCACAGGGCCACAGAGGAGTGCTGCTGGCTGGCCTTTGGGGGAAACCTGGAAAGAAAGTTCTGAGTGGCCATGTCCTGTGGCTCAGCTGTGCCCAGAGCCATAGGATGTGGATTGCAGATGGGAGGGAGGCAGTGCTGACTGGGGCTGGGCAGGTCCTGGAGTGACCGCTGTCCCTTCCCTGGGTTACTGCTGGCTCATTGTTATGTTTCTCCCCTTCTGGGAGAGTGACCTAGCCCCCGCCCCTTCTTGCAGAGTCCTCCCTCCTGGTCTGGGCCACTTGAGGGCCTGTCCTGTCTGTGGTGGTGGCTGTCCTGGCCTCTCCCTGCAGCAGCTGTCGACCTAGCGTGTGCCCCTGGTTCGGGCTCTCTGTGGTTTCCTTTAGAAGAGAGGCGTGAGGACACCTGAGAGTCGGACTGGGATGGACAGCTGGCATGGGTACTCAGAGCTCCCCTCTCCAGCCCCAGGGGTGCCTGCTGTTTCTGCACCAGGTCTGTTAAGCAGCAGCCCAGTACCAGGGTAGTGGAGCTTGGTGAGGGGCTCCTGGGGTCTCACCAGATAGATGGTGTTGTGCAGTTCAAATCAGTTAGGAGGTTTGAGACTTGAGGCAGGCTCACGTGGAGGGAGGTGGCATCCTACCCAGCCCTCGGCCCTTGCTGCCTCACTCAGGGGCCAGATGGTGGACAGTGAAGCCACTATGAGGAGTTGGAAACAGCTATTTGCTCACTTCCCCTTTAGATGGCTGCTAGTCCTTCTAGATCAGTGAACTCTCCCAAACAAATGCTAGGAAATAGATGTATTTTCTCATCTTTATTTGTGACAAATTTCAAGCATAAAAGTAGAGAAAGGTAACCATCCTGCTTCAGTAGATAGCTGCTTACAGCCATGTGACTTTGTTTCACCCGTCCCCCTCCTGTCACTCACCCTAGGGGATGATTCTGTAGCAAATTCCAGATTGTATTATTTCTTCAGGAAAGTGTCACTGAAAGACGAGGATGCGTAGTGGGTCTTTAATAGCTCACAGGGAGCGTGGTGTGCTGTGAAGTCGCACACAGGGTTCCCCACTGCTCCCAGGGTGTGGGAGAATGAGGTGTCTCACACAGCTCCAGGCGCCTGACCCAGGCTGCTTCTGAGGGGTGCCGGCCCCTCCCTCAGGCTGTCTCTGTGCGTGTCCAGCCCCGCCTCCTTCCTCACATTTCCTGTGAGCTGAACAGCACATGTCACCAGTTAGGCTGGCTGGAATTGTGGCTTAGCACAGGCTATGGGGCTCTCCGGGGACAAAGGTGCCAGCCTTTCCAGAAGCCTTTCTTTTTTTTGGGGGGGGGGGCAGTGTTTGGGTTTTTGTTGTTGTTGTTGTTTGAGACGGAGTCTTGCTCTGTCGCCGAGGCTGGAGTGCAGTGGCGTGATCTCAGCTCGTTGCAACCTCCACCTCCCAAGTTTGAGCGATTCTCCTGCCTTAGCCTCCTGAGTAGCTGGGATTACAGGCGCACACCACCACGCCCGTGGAAGCCTTTCTAAGTTCTCATGTGGAAGGATGACCACAAAAGAGCCCTGGGACAGCCAGACCTCCTGTGGTCTTGGGTGAGAAGTTGTCCCCTCCGTGCCCCCATGCGTGTGTTCCTGGGGCATCCCTGAAGTGTGGGGCACCTGTGTGCTGAGGGTTGTGCTGGTGGCCCCGGTTCACCCTCTGCCTGGATGCAAACCGTTTCCTCATATCTATGTATCTCGGTATCTGTGATGCCTATGACCTGAGACCAGGCCTCCCCGCTTGGTTTCTCTGAGATTCCAGAAGGACGAGATTAACATTCACATTCCTGTTGGCCCATGTGTACCTGATCATGCCTCATGGATTTCCATTCTAAGACCTGAAAGTGTTCGGTGTGACAATAGAGTCAGTTCCATCAACATTCATGTCCCAGGCGGCTGGGCTGGACCTGCATGTATACCTGTGCCACACCTGGTCCCACCTGCTAACTTCCTGCCCTGCCTGCCTTTGGAGCAGGCACCTCAGGGAGGTCCCACCTGCTTCCAGAGTGCTCCCTGCTGCATTTACCCCTGCCCTTCTCCTAGTAGCTGCATGGAGGTTCTGCTGTCGACACCCCCGACCCCCACCCAACACCCTTGCCCTTCACAGGCACTTCCCACAGCAATGAAGAGGCCAAACTGAAGCAAATTAAGTGGGCAGGGGCAGTCAGTGTTGGTAGAAAGGGGAGGCAACACCTGTCTTCGTTGATGGTTAAGGAAGTTCAGACCCATCTGCATCTATTGAGGGGTCCCTAGTGGAGAAGTGAGAGGCTGCAGTTCCTGAAGGGATTCCTGTCCCTTTGGGAAAGCCACTTGGCAGGTGTTTTGAGGTTTTTTTGGACTGGGAACAAATCCCAAGGGAGAATCCAAAGGAGGAGGGGGCCTCAGATGTGCCAGGCTATTCCTGACAGCAAGAGGCTGCAATTGGCTATCAGGCCACAGACGTGGCCCTGGCAAGCCCGAAGAGCTGCCCTAAAGCCATCCTTTGAGGCCATCGCCTGGAGCAGCTCCCCATGTGGAGTCAAACTGTGTCTGTGCTGAGATTAGGATCTAGTGTACTTCCCCAGATAGACGGACAGGTGCCAGGGGCATCCCAGAAACAGGGCAAGGGCAGGTGGTCTGTGGGGACAGTGGCTAAGGGGGATAGAAGACAGGTTGTGAAGGAGCCACCTTGGGTCTTTTGGGTCTGTTTTTCCTCCCAGTGTCCTTACCCCGGCCCCTCCCCTGCCGCAGGGCTTTGGTGCTGTCTGGCCAGCTCCCTGCCCATCCTTCTCCAGCTCTTTTCTGCTTTCCAGCGTGGAAGTCAGTCTCCAGCCCAGGTGGACACAGCTCGTTCTGCCACATCCTTTTTTGACCTCCCTGGGAGGCCACCTTAGGTGCTGCCCTCCCCCTGTGGCCTGCCTCCCTGCCCTGAGTGTTCATGCTGGACTTAGCAGGCCTGGAGTCAGAGCGGGAGCCTCCCGTCAGCCAGATACGAGTCCTGGTGTCTGTCAGTCACAGAGGGCCACCTCCGTGAGGGTGGGAGACCTGCCGCTCCTGGGTGGGGGTGAGTTGGTTGTTAAGGCAGGGTCCCTAGGGCCAGGGTCAGAAGCCAGCTCATATTTTGCTCCTATGGGACTAGCACCAATTGGGTGCTAAGTGTTCTTTGGGACAGACTGTGGCCATCTATAAAGATGCTCTGTGGAGCCTTCTGGCTCAGTGTGCCTGGAGTCGGGACCAGGCCCTTTGCAGGGATTCCTCGCTGCATTGCTCAGTGTCTGCCTCCTGGGCCTGGGAGGCCTGTGTCTGGAATGTCCAGGTGGTGCTCTCCACACAGTACTCAGGCTGCTTGACATCAAGGCCCCAGAGGTCGCAGGGCAGGGCAGTCTCACCTTGCCCCCATCTTTAGCTCTGCTGACATCACTGACTGCCTTCTGCTGGCTCCAGGGAGTGGCCACACTGGACACTCACCCTCTCTCTATGTCTTACACAACACACATTTATCATCTCAGGCTCTAGGGCTCAGAAGTCAGCTCCAGTCTCACCGGGCTGGGATCCAGGAAGCAGCGAGCTGCGCTCCTCTCTGGAGGCCGTTTTCTGCCCCTTCAGGTGTTGGCAGAGTTCATCTGTTTACGGCATAGGACTGTGGGTTTCTAGCACCTTACAGGTACAGCAGACGGGCTCCTCTACTCCTCAGGTGAGCAGCTCACACAGTGGGGACAGAAAGGAGACTGCCAAGGCTGTAGCATTTCCCTTGGGGCTCCTAGAGGCTGAAGGCCTCTCTGCACACGCTTAAGCGTGGCTCATAAGGCAGGGGCCAAGGGTAAGGATACCCAGTCGCAGGGCCCTCACACCTTCGCCTGGTGTCCCCAGCTCCCACACAGCTTCCAGGAGACTCTTGGGACTGGCTGTTAGTTCAGCGGTGATTTCTGGGGCACCAGCTCAGTGCCAGACCCTGGGGTTGCCCAGGTGTTCTGTCTCCTCCCTCCTGTCTGGCAGCAGGATGGTGTCTGCCCAAGGATAAGGACACTTTGTGCCACCAGGCTAGTGGGGCCTGGGCAGTGTTCTGCTCTGCAAGGACTGCTGCTTCAGGACTATGTGGGGAACCAGGGCTCCAAATATACCAGGGTGAGGTCAGCAGGATGGAGGTGAAGCCATGTGGCAAGCCCAGGGACTGAGTCGGTGCTGGAGTGCCTGGGGCAGGGAGTGGTTGGCCTTGCTGTCTGTCTAGGACTGGCCTCCTCATGGCACAGTCTTCCCCTGCACTGATCCCTGCCCATTGCGCACGGAGTGTGGACAGGACTGCATCTCCCCTCATATCACCCGTCCACCCCCACCATGACGCAGCTCGAAGCAGGGTTCTCAGGGTCATTTGGAGCCCTGAATGAGAACATTGCAAGGCAAGGCCGTTGTTGCCAAGGAGCAAATGGGCCCCTTGGCAGAAGGGCAGCTTTGTGGGAGTTCTGCGGGGACTGCTGTCGTGGCTTTGCACCTTTACACCCAGAGGAGACAACACAGGGGAAGGGAGGGAGTGGCAGTGGCTGCCTCCCGCTGGAAGTGGGGCAGAAGAGTAGAAAAGCCAGAATCCATGAGGCCAGCAGAATTAACACCCCTCAAGGACGTCCACATTCTAGTCCTGGAGCGTGGGCACATGGTACCGTACATGACAGATGTGACTTAGGGAACAGCCTGGAGATGGGGAGGTGATCCGAGATCATCTGGGCGGGCCCTGCCTAGTCGGGGAGTCCTTAGAGATGGCACCTATCCTGGCTGGGTCAGAGAGATGCAGGATGAGGACTCAGCCTGTAGCTGGCTTTGAGCATAAGGGGAGGGGGTGTGAGCTGGATACAGTGCCCTCCAGAAGCTGGGAATGGCTTTGGATGACAACCAGAAAGAAAATGGGCCTCATTCCTGCAGTGTAAAAAGCTGAACTCTGGGCCGGGTGCAGTGGCTCATGCTTGTAATCCCAGCACTTTGGGAGGCCGAGGAGGGCGGATCACCTGAGGTCATTTCAAGACCAGCCTTCAACATGGTGAAACCCCTTCCCTACTAAAAAAATACAAAAATTAGCTGGGCATGGTGGCGGGCGCCTATAATCCCAGCAACTAGGGAGGCTGAGGCAGGATAATTGCTTGAACCCGGGAGATGGAGGTTGCAGTGAGCCGAGATCGTGCCATTGCACTCCAGCCTGGGTGACAAGAGTAAAACTTCATCTCAAAAAAAAAAAAAAAAAAAGAGCTGAACTCTGCTAACACCTGCACCTGAAGGAGCAGGAAATGGATCCTCTAGAGAGGATCCCAGCCCAGTGAGACCCAGACCTGATTTCTGAGCCCTAGAGCCTAAGATGATAAATGTGTGCTGCGTAAGATGCTAAGTTTACAATCATGTTATGGAAACTCATGCTACGCAGTTTTGGCAAGGATGTGGCCTGGTGGGAATGGAATGGAGCAGCCTCCCCGGGGGTGAGGTGACCACCCTGCATGGATGTAGAGCCCCGGCTCCTCCGTGGCTGTCTGTGCACTAGCCCAGAGTCAGGTCTGTCACTGCCGTCGGTTGCAGCCTTATTTTGTAATGGCGAACGGAAAGTGCCTAAGTGTCCCACAACATTCAAGTCGGGCCTTCCCCACTCTGGAAGGGATGGTGAGCCAAATGAGGGGCTATGTTTGAGGCTGGACATTGCTGATGTTAAGTCAGAAAAGGCAAGAACCACCGTCAGTTTGGTTTTGAAATATGTGATAAGGTAGATGTATACGCCTATATATACAAGGGATATTTTTAGGAAAAAATTTAAGGAAATGGTACAGTGGCTGGGTCAGAGATGCCCATTTCCTTGTGTGCCCTTTTATGCTGTTTTAATTTGTATCATGTGCCCGCTTAACTCCTTTATCATGTTGGGGTGGGGGGAGTTGTGTAATCTACTCACTGTGGTTTCCTCCCCTGGGCTCCCACCCACCAGCCAGCCCACCAGAAACCTGTAGCTGCTGGAGGTGGCGGTTGAGCGGTAGGAATTCTTGTTGTAACAATTAAGGGAGTTAGTAATGTGTGGGAAGTGCTTGGAACAAGGTGTGGCTCCTAGCAAGATCCTAAAAGGGAGGGATTACTTGGTCATGGGATGTGTTCATGTTTCACTCTGCCAGACAAAGCCCAGCAGTCCCCAAAGTCGGCTGTATCCCCAGAAGTACCTAGTGTTGTCAGTGGGGCACGTGTATCATGTATCCGTTTGTGGGTTCAGTTTGAGTTTTCCTGATTATTGATAAAGCTGAGAAGCTGAGCATCAGCACTGACATTTCACTGCCCTGTGCCTGTGCCTGTTCCTGTCTTGTGGCCGCTCTACCCCAGCCTCCTGGTCAGCTGTACTGCCGCACAGGCAATTCTCTGTGTGCTCCAGATACAGCTCCTTGGGGCCTGTGGCCTATGCCTTCTCCTACTTTGTGACTTTCTGCTCTCTTTATGGTGTCTTTGGATTCAGATTGACTAAGTTTATTATGCTTTTTGTTTGTTTGTTTGTTTTTTTACACGGAGTCTTGCTCTGTCACCCAGGCTGGAGTGCAGTGGCGTGGTCTCAGCTCACTGCAGCCTCAGCCTCCCAAGTAACTGGAACTACAGGCGCATGCCAGCACACCCAACTAATTTTTGTATTTTTAGTAGAGATGGGGTTTCACTATGTTGGCCAGCCTGGTCTCAAACTCCTGACCTTGTGATCCGCCCTCGTCGGCCTCCCAAAGTGCTGGGATTACAGGCATCAGCCACCGCGCCCAGCCTATGTATTGATCTTTTAAGCTTTGTGGATTTTATTCGATGAATTCTTCACTGTCTCCTCTCCCACTCCCATCAGATGGCAGAGTAGAGGTCATCTTAAGTATGAGGAGCAGCTCTTGTTTCACAGGCATCCTGGGTTTCAGCAGGTGGGTGGGTATGTACCATGTACACTGGAGGGCTTGGGGCAGCCCTCACACCACACACTGGAGGAGGTCAGACAGTGGGTGAGGATGAGCACTGGGTGCCAGGTTGGCCCAGGGAGCAGGTAGGAGACTACATGGAGTGGGGGCTTCAGGGCTGCCGGCTCCTCTTGCTCTGGGGTTGGGAAGAGACTGGAGCAGGCTGGGGCAGGGTGTTCCAGCCTCCCAGGGGAGAAGGACAGGGACCTGACAAATGGCTTTTTCTTTATTTCCACAGATCCGGAACATGGTGGCGGTGCTGGAAGTCATCTCCAGCCTGGAGAAATACCCCATTACCAAAGAGGCACTTGAGGTGAGTATCCCAGACCCCAGCATTTGGGAGGGCAGAACAGGGGGCAGGGGACAGCACCAACCAGGTCCTTCCCCAGCTTCTGGGAGCGTCAGTGTCTTTGCTTGGGAGGACCAAGAGAGGCGGTGTGCCCTCACAGCTTGTGCCTCGCAATCTTGCTCTCCCATGGGCACTGCAGAGACCAAGTGGTGTTAATCCCATCCTACATGCCCAGCACACTTCGTGGGCACATGGGGACATCAGGAGAGGTATGCTTGGGGGAGGCTCCAATGAGAGGCACCATCCCCAACCCTCCACTTGAAGCCGACCCTCTGTGCTGTCACCTTTGCCACGGCACCCTCTCACCCAGGAAGCCTCTCTGGCAGTGTCCTTAGAGTGGCCTTGATGGTCCACAGCCCCTGGCACCAGGAGCCTGGGTGACAGCACTGCTGAGAAGCCACTTGGGACCCTGAAGGTCTGGGAACTAGGTTTGAGAATTTATATTGTCACAAAGGACCGGAAATCCCCAGAAGTTTTGTGTCAGGGAAGCTGGCAGTTTAGGGCTCAGTGGGAATCGGGTCATTTCATTGTCAGGGCCACTTCCCACCATTTCTGGCTCAGCTCATGGAGAAGTCCCTGTCCCGAAAGTATGTCATCATCTCTCTCTGGTTGTAGGAAACACGACTTGGGAAGCTCATCAACGACGTCCGCAAGAAAACCAAGAACGAGGAGCTCGCCAAGCGGGCCAAGAAGCTGCTGCGGAGCTGGCAGAAGCTCATCGAGCCGGCGCACCAGCATGAGGCGGCGCTGCGGGGGCTGGCGGGGGCCACCGGCTCTGCCAACGGGGGCGCACACAACTGCCGGCCAGAGGTGGGGGCGGCTGGCCCGCCCAGGAGCATCCATGACCTGAAGAGCCGCAATGACCTCCAGAGGCTGCCCGGGCAGCGGCTGGACAGGCTGGGCAGCCGCAAGCGCCGGGGTGACCAGCGTGACCTCGGCCACCCAGGGCCGCCACCCAAGGTCTCCAAAGCTAGCCACGACCCCCTGGTCCCCAACTCATCCCCTCTCCCCACCAATGGGATCAGTGGGAGTCCAGAGAGCTTCGCCGGCTCCCTGGATGGCAGTGGGCATGCAGGCCCAGAGGGCGGCCGCCTGGAGCGTGGCGAGAATGACAAGCACAGTGGCAAGATTCCCGTCAACGCCGTGCGGCCGCACACCAGCTCCCCAGGCCTGGGCAAGCCCCCTGGACCCTGCTTGCAGCCGAAGGCTTCGGTGCTGCAGCAGCTGGACAGGGTGGACGAGACTCCGGGGCCTCCCCATCCCAAGGGACCCCCTCGCTGCTCTTTCAGTCCTCGGAACTCACGGCATGAGGGCTCCTTTGCCCGGCAGCAGAGCTTGTATGCACCCAAGGGCTCCGTGCCCAGCCCCTCACCGCGGCCCCAGGCACTCGATGCCACACAGGTGCCGTCACCGCTTCCACTGGCACAGCCGTCCACACCCCCTGTGCGGCGGCTCGAGCTGCTGCCCAGTGCGGAAAGCCCAGTGCGCTGGCTTGAGCAGCCTGAGAGCCACCAGCGGCTGGCAGGGCCGGGCTGCAAGGCAGGGCTGTCCCCAGCCGAGCCCCTCCTGTCCCGGGCAGGCTTTTCCCCAGACTCCTCCAAGGCGGACAGTGACGCTGCCTCCTCAGGGGGCTCGGACAGTAAAAAGAAGAAGAGGTACCGGCCTCGAGACTACACGGTTAACTTGGACGGGCAGGTGGCCGAGGCGGGTGTGAAGCCTGTCCGGTTAAAAGAGCGGAAGCTCACCTTTGACCCCATGACAAGACAGATCAAACCTCTGACCCAGAAAGAGCCAGTGCGGGCAGACAGCCCTGTGCACATGGAGCAGCAGTCCAGGACAGAGCTGGACAAGCAGGAGGCCAAGGCCAGCCTCCAGAGCCCCTTCGAACAGACGAACTGGAAGGAGTTGTCACGCAACGAGATCATCCAGTCCTACCTGAGCCGGCAGAGCAGCCTGCTCTCATCATCGGGCGCGCAGACCCCGGGGGCTCACCACTTCATGTCTGAGTACCTGAAGCAGGAGGAGAGCACCCGGCAAGGGGCCAGGCAGCTGCACGTGCTGGTGCCTCAAAGCCCGCCCACAGACCTCCCCGGTCTGACCCGGGAGGTCACACAGGACGATCTCGACAGAATCCAGGCCAGCCAGTGGCCGGGGGTGAACGGGTGTCAGGACACACAGGGTAACTGGTATGACTGGACGCGGTGCATATCGCTAGATCCGCACGGCGACGACGGGCGCTTGAACATTCTGCCTTATGTCTGCTTGGACTGACCGGCCTGTCAGCCACGAAGTGCATTCCCATCTTGCAGAAGCCGGGTGGGCGGGCAGGCAGGTGGGCAGGTGGCCGGGGCCCAGCTGCCTCCTGTGCTGGGAACTCGGGGAGTCCAGCCCAGGCGGGAGGGAGGGGGCGGGAGTCACGCGGTCTCTCTGCGCTCTTCCCTCAAAACTCCTTTTGTGAAATGCTGCTACCAGTTTACTAACAAAATTGCGAAGGAAGGACCGCGTGGAAGGAAGGACGGCAAAGTGAGTTCAGAACTCTATAGCAAACCAGCTATAAAAAGCGTTAGTCCCTCACCCCCGAAGAGGTGCGGACACTTTCCAGCACCTGAAAGCTGGGGCCTCGGTTGCAGGCAGGCACAGAAAACCTGTGGGAGAGGTTACCTTTAACACAGCAACAGAAGCACGCATCTCATCTCTCTTGCATTTTCTGTTCTTTAATTTGGCCCTGAGTGTCTGAGACAGTGGGCCATGCCACTGCCTCTGTTTGCTCCCTACCCAGCCACTGTCAGGCCAGTGTTGTCCATCACGTGCCAGAAGCTTCTCAGCTATGGTGAGCCACTAGCATTGGGCAGGGCCAGCTGGCCAGCCAGTGTGACCCACACTCCATGGGCAGCCACCCGTTTATATCTGGTTTCAGTTATAACCTAGTTTTTAAAGAAATGCTGCAAAAATTTAAGTTTTCTCATGTTTATTTTAACAACTCCTCTTCCATCAGACCACCAGACAAAAAAACCTTTCCTTTCTTCCTCCCTTTCCTGTTTTCCCTTCCTGTACACATCTAGAAAACTTCACCTTTCTAGAGTCCCCCCAAAACAACACAAAAGTTACTGTGGGTGCTACTGGTTTTACGCTGTACTGTGGGGCGAGGGGGAAGACCTGTCTGTACGCTGGAAACACTCATAACCATTCCTTTAGATTTGTTTGCCTTATGGTTATTTGTCATAAACGCGATTTGCAAAAACAAGGAGCCTTAGTGAATGTACAGTACCTAGACTTCTGTGTTCTCAGGACGCAGAAGGGAGCAACTTTGCTATTTGGTCCAGTAAGTGGACACCTTGTGATATAAATGTGGAAATAAAAAAAAAAAAACCATTTGCACAAACCAGTCTGAGAATCTTTTCTCATTTGGACCTTCACAACCAAATCAGCCCTTTCCTGGATTGTGGATTAGCCAGGAAGACCCAGACCCCAACAGCTGCAATGCAGGGAGACAGGGCAGGGCACAGCCTTGAAGTCCACCTGTTAGCCTGCTGCTGCATTTGGGAGGACCTCCACATTTTATTCAGGGCCACATTAAGGAATGTTACCTTGTCTCACCCAGACTTTACCTGGCCTAGAGAGCAGCCCTCCGTAGGAGGCTGCATAGCACAGGTCTCAAGTAACTATCCCCACCTCAATAAAATACCTAGTTCTTACAAGGTATGACCCAGAGGCTTAGAGCTGTGTGTGTGTCTGAAAGCCCACCCCATGGCCCTGGCCCCCAGCTGCCTTACTAGCTGGTTGGTGCTGACTCCAAAAAAATTTTTCTCCCTTGACTATAAAGTAATCATCTTTTAATTCCCCCTCGTCCCTGAAACTGTAGGCTAAGACTTTGGTTTTCTAGTTTTTCACTTTGGAATAGGTCATCTTATCCATATCTACTTAATTTCACAAATGAAGAAACAGCTACACCTTAAGACATGCAGTCTCACAGGGCAAACCAAGGATTCCTTCCAGCCTGTAAGACTACAGTCAGTCCAGAGCCAGTTTCAGAGCTAGCAGGGATTCCTGGCAAAAGCTTGGTGCAGAACACACTCCCCTCCCCAACAAAAGGCCATGGGCAAAGTGGCTTTGAGGGCAGGATGAGGTTGAACTCAGGCCTGCCACCCACCAGCTGTGTGGCTCTGAGTTCATCTCTTCACTCCTGTGCACATGTCCCAATTTGGGGGGTGAAAATACCCCAGAGTTGTGAGAACTAATACAGAAAGCATGTCAGTGTGTCAGTGGAAGTATCTGACACTCAGCTGTGCTGTAGGGTGCCTATAGTTATACTTTCCTAAGTTCACTGTGCCTGTGTTTAACAGCTCTGCTGATACGTGGTGTCTCAAGGATGTGACTTTACTCTGACACACACAGGGTACAGCTGGAGGATATTAGGGTGCAGAGCTTGGCCTCCTATCAGCATCTCTAGAGTTTTGGGACAGGCTGCAGCTCCCCCCTACCCCTGCCTGCAGGGACTACCATGCCTGTGTCCATGTATCCAGGAGGGCCTAGGGCCTTTGAGAATGCAAGGATAAGCTAAGATACCTTTCAATATTTGGGGAGCCAAGTTGGGTTGCTGCTTTCTACTTTTCTTTGAGACGGGGTCTCGCTCTGTCACCCAGGCTGGAGTGCAGTGGCGCCATCATAGCTCACTGGAACCTTGACCTGGGCTCAAGCCAATCCTCCCACCTCAGCCTCCCTAGTAGTGGGGACCACAGGCGTGCGCCACCACGCCTGGCTAATTTTTGTATTTTTTGCAAAGATGAGGTTTTGCCATGTTGTCCATGCCATGAAATCCAACTCCTGAGCTCAAGCAATCCGCCCACCTTGGCCTCCCAAAGTGCTGGGATTCCAAGCTTGACTCACTGCACCCAGCTGGTTGCTGCTTCTAATTTGACAAGTAAAAACACTGTAACGGAATTTTAACACCCTTTCCCCGAAAAAGTTGGAGGCACACGATTTGGAGAACAAATTATAGTCCTTGAATTAGTATAAGATCATCTTACGGAAAATCTCATTTTGTTTTCCTCCACTGGGGCCTCCTGGGGCTGGTCCATCCCAGCTGGTCCTTGGACATCAGCCGTCAAGGCCCGGCACCTCCCCCTTCTGCAGAGCCTTGGAGACAGATGTCCAAGGACGCTGCCATGACCACGGTCCCCAGAGTGGCCAGGAAGCCCAAGACAAGTCGCTTCCCCATTCTGGACTTCGGTCTGTGAAATGGGGACAGTGATACCTACCGCACCGTGTTACTAGGATTCAGTGGGGTGATACCAGGGCCAGGCCCGAGAACTGCGCACGTCGCGGTGGTTTCCAGAACATGATTCCAGGGATCTGGTGCTCCGGAATAGTCCCACTGCCAGAGTTTGGCCACGAGCGTGCGCCTCCAGTTTGCAGAGTGAGTTTAGCCCAAGAGCTTTTCACAACTGGTTTCTTTCCCCAAAAGGTCTTTTACCTTCAGTGTCAGCCGCCGCCAGCCATCAGGAATCAGGAATCTAGTTAGCGGGTGTCCTTGTATCCCTGGTCGAAGCCCTGATGTTTGGCCCACGCACAGACGCCGACGCTGCGAAGCCCTCCGCGCTCCTGCTCGCCCGTCCCGTTCGAGCTCTGGCTCCCGGTCACTGGGACGGCCCACGTCTCAGGTGGCACAGCTTGGATCCAGGTCTGCGTCCCCTTCTTCCGCTTCCGGCCTCGGCTCCGCCGGAAGCGCATCTACAGTGGACTGGGCCTGCACTTGAGACGTGGTGGCTGGCGCGTCGGCCGGCGCGGGGGTATGACGCGCAGAGGCAGCGACCAATGGGAAACGGCGTAGACCGGAGCCCCGCCCCCGCCCAGCCCCGCCCCCGCCCGGCGTCGGGCCGTCGGACGGGCTGGAAGGGGCGGCCGTTCGGGCAGGATGGCGGCGGCTGCGGTGGGCGCGGGCCCTGGCGCGGGGGGCCCGGGCGCAGTGAGCAGCAGTGGCGGCGCGCGCGAGGGCGCGCGGGTGGCGGCGCTGTGCCTGCTGTGGTACGCGCTGAGCGCGGGCGGCAACGTGGTCAACAAGGTGATCCTGAGCGCCTTCCCGTTCCCGGTGACCGTGTCGCTGTGCCACATCCTGGCTCTTTGCGCTGGGCTCCCGCCGCTGCTGCGCGCCTGGCGCGTGCCCCCCGCGCCGCCCGTCTCGGGCCCCGGACCCAGTCCGCATCCGTCGTCCGGCCCGCTGCTGCCGCCGCGCTTCTACCCGCGCTACGTGCTGCCGCTCGCCTTCGGCAAGTACTTCGCGTCCGTGTCAGCGCACGTCAGCATCTGGAAGGTGCCCGTGTCCTATGCACACACCGGTAGGTTCCGCGCCCGGCCTCGGGGGCGGCCGCCGGGCCCGCCGCTTCGGGTTTGGGCGCATGGATAGGAGTGCGCCGCCCGGGGCGCGTCCCGCCGGACTGAGAAGTCAGCAGAGGAGCTGCCAAGGGTTTTGGTAGGGGAGGGACACGCATGGGGTTCTCAGGGAGAAGAGGGGCTGAGAAGAGAGCTGAGAGGTAAGCAGGACAGACCACAACAGCCATGGTAGGAGGAAGCGCTACCGAAAGAGAAGGGGTGAAGTGGTGTGAGGGCCTGCCAAGCCCTCCCATCCTGCCGTGGAGGTGGAACAGGTTGGGCCCTGGAACTCAGGCAGCCCCCTGAGTGCCCTTCCCTCTCTTTGCAGTCAAGGCCACCATGCCCATCTGGGTGGTCCTCCTGTCCCGGATCATTATGAAGGAGAAGCAGAGCACCAAGGTAACCCCGGGCAGGGACTCTGGGCAGATGGGAGCTCCAGGGGGTTCCTCCCTGTTGCCAACTGGTGACGTGGTCAGGATCCTGGTCTGCAGGCTGCCTGGCTTCCTGTCAAATAGGGAAGTCAGTGTAGAGGTCTCCAGTGGCCTTTTACTACTCAAGTTCTAGAATCACCTTGTGAGCAATGGTGTGTGGAGTATGTGTCCCTCTGTGATCTCTGCTGTGTGGTCTTAGGAACACTGTTGTCCCTTTCAGATCCAATTTTCCTCCCCGTTGTGATTCCCTACCTGGGTTTGCTGGTAGGTGATGGGTTGGTCACATCTTGGCCATACACCCCATGTGTGGCCTTTCCAGTGGGACTAGGGATGGATGGATCAGAACGCTGTTAGATAGGTTTTCACTTTTTTTATTATTATTATTATTTTTGAGACGGAGTTTTACTCTGTTGCCCAGCCTGGAGTCCAGTGACACAATCTCAGCTCGCTGCAACCTCCGCCTCCCAGGTTCAAGCAATTCTCCTGCCTCAGCCTCTCGAGTAGCTGGGACTACAGATGTGCACCACCACACCTGGCTAATTTTTTTGTATTTTTAATAGAGACAGGGTTTCACCATGTTGCCAGGCTGGTCTCAAACTCCTGACCTCAAGTGATCCGTCCGCGTCAGCCTCCCAAAGTGTTGAGATTACAGGCGTCAGCCACTGCACTTGGCTAGGTTTTCACTTCTTTACAAGAGAGATCTGTCAGGGGACCTCTGGGATCAGAAGCCAGACATGATCAAAGGAGTTCGATCTTGG
This sequence comes from Hylobates moloch, assembly GCF_009828535.3. Classification (NCBI taxonomy): domain Eukaryota; kingdom Metazoa; phylum Chordata; class Mammalia; order Primates; family Hylobatidae; genus Hylobates; species Hylobates moloch. Next base: position 49,619,374 of record NW_026652287.1, on the reverse strand, counting down.
CAAAATCCAGCAAAGTCTTAGAAATTAAAACAGCCAGAAGTTGTGATGGTCTGGGAATGGAAGCGAAAGTGGCACACAGGACTCAGGGCTGCATAAGGAGGATGCTTTGGGCACAGTCCAAATTCTGTTCAAGATGCCAAGCCAGGGTATTTCCTGGTTTGGGGCAAGAATAGCCATGGCTTTAGCCAGAGACAGCTTTATCCCGTATCCTTAAGTGGAAGTTGGGCGCCTGTTGTCCCAGCTGGAATCCATTTCATGCTGATGCTGGACACCGTGCCTCTTTTCCAAGTGGTTGGTTTCTGGCATGTTGTATTTTATGTAACTCAGAGAGGCAGTGCCCTGGATCGGCTTATAGAAATTGGGCCACCTATGGCTGATTATTTTTTATTCCCGCCTGTCTTTGTCCCAGCAAGACCTGTGTGTGCTCTGTAGCCCTGCTCCCCCAAGGTGAAGTCAGGCTGTGACTTGGCTCCTGAGAAGTCAGAGTTGTCCCGGAGGTGTTTAGCTGCATCACCAGATATCATCGTGTTTATCAGGTTTCCCTGTTGTACGGGACATTGTACCCAGCTTGGGCAAGGAGCCGGAACTTCACACAGTGAGGAAAGACTGGGAATTGGCCCGGTTAGGCAGCCAGACTAATTATAATGACATCATAACTTCTAGGAACCTGCCCTGCAAGGCAGATAAGGCCGGTAGTCATCATTCCTGATCTCAGGTTTTCCTGAGATGTACTGAGAGGGGAGAATCATGTGCCTGAGGGCCACAGCCCGGTATTGGGGAAGCTGGAATTCAGGTCCATAGCCCTCAGTCTGCCCTCCCTGTGGCATGACCACTCCCTCCTAAAATCTCCACCTCTCTACCTCTCCTTAAGAGTGTTTGTTTGTTTGTTTGTTTTTCTGAGACAGAGTCTCACTCTGTTGCCCAGGTTGGAGTGCCCTGGTGCAATCTCAGCTTACTGCAAGCTCCGCCTCCTGGGTTCAAGCGACTCTTGCCTCAGCCTCCGGAGTAGCCGGGATTGCAGGCACGTTCCATCACTCCTGGCTAATTTTTGTATTTTCAGTAGAGACAGGGTTTCACCATGTTGGCCAGGCTGGTCTCGAACTCCTGACTTCAAGTGATCTGCCCTCCTCAGCCTCCCAAAGTGAAGACTGTTCTTTGTAGGACAGGATTGAGCCGAGAGTCAGAAGAGCTGGACATGGCGGGAATGGATCCTGGTGGATCCTGGAAGTTGGGAGTTGTTTAGCCCCACATGCCAGACCTTCTAGAAGGCTCTCTGTCACTATGTTTGGTACTCGTTCATTCAGCTAGTGGCTGTTGAGTGCCTCTGTGTGCTAGGCACCAGGATAAAGCAGCAAACAAGGACCTGCTCTAAGGTTGTACACTAACGGGACCGGATGATGTAACAGACAGAGTGGGTGGAGAGGCCGGGCACGGTGGCCCGTGCCTGTAATCCCAGCACTTTGGGAGGCCAAGGTGGGCAGATCACGAGGTCAAGAGATCAAGACCATCCTGGCCAACATGGCAAAACCCCATCTCTACTAAAAATACAAAAATTAGTTGGGCGTGGTGGTAGGCACCTGTAGTCCCAAGCTACTCGGAAAGCTGAGGCAGGAGAATCGGTTGAACCTGGGAGGCAGAGGTTGCAGTGAGCCAAGATCATGCCACTGCATTCCATCCTGGTGACAGAGAGAGACTCCGTCTCAAAAAAGAGTGAGTGGAGAGCTCTCTGCTGGGGAAGCCCAGGCAGTGGCCCTGGGAACACAGCACAGGAGCCTCCCAAGGTGGAGGTGGGTTGGAGAAAGCTCTCCTTGTGAAGGCAGGAGGTCACTGGCAGGAGAAGGCATCAGTGGAGTGTCCCAGCCAGGAGTAACCACACTGGAAGAGCCTGAAGTAAGAGGGAATGGGGGCTGGGCGCGGTGGCTCACACCTGTAATCCCAGTACTTTGGGAGGCCGAGGTGGATGGATGACATGGGTCAGGAGTTCAAGACTAGCCTGGCTAACATGGCAAAATCCTGTCTCTACTAAAAGTACAAAAAAAAATTGGCCGGGCATGGTGGCACATGCCTGTAATCCCAGCTACTGGAGAGTCTGAGGCAGGAGAATCACTTGAACCCGGGAAGCGGAGGTTGCAGTGAGCCACGATTGTGCCACTACACTCCAGCCTGGGCAACAGAGCGAGACTTGGTCTCAAAAAAACTATTTTTTAAAAAGAGGGAACAGGGGAGCCTTATAGAGGATCAGAGCTTCAAACCCTGGTGCATCAGTGGCAGCTGAGTAGATCTGTGGAGTTAGGACCAGCCCTGGGCTGTGGCCCTGAGCAGAGGCTCTTAATGGGGGTGATAGTATGGGGATGGGGCTACCCACAAATAAGCCCTGCCCCTGGCGCTCTGATAACCACCTGCCCCCAGCCACCCCCCGGAGCATCACTGGCACAGCAAACACCATTTTCAAAGTGTTCGGTTGTATCCCTTTGCTGAGGGAGGAGAGGGGCTCTTCCCTGGGCATCTGTGGCATGCGGCCCAGCTCTAGTCTGGCCTCTGAGCCCTTCTTGATGACCTCTTCCTGCAGGTATACTTGTCACTCATCCCCATCATCAGCGGTGTCCTGCTGGCCACCGTCACCGAGTTGTCTTTTGATATGTGGGGACTCGTCAGCGCCCTTGCCGCCACGCTGTGCTTCTCGCTTCAGAACATTTTCTCCAAAAAGGTATTTGGTCACCATGAGCAGACCTGCATGGGGTTTCAGGGGTGTGTGGGCAGCAAGCTGGTGGCATTGGGAAAACAGGCAGAGTAGAAATGTCTTTGCTATTGGAGCAGAAAAATCTTGATTGCCATTCTGCTGATTTTCTGTTTGTCATTTTGCTTTTTAAATTGTTTGTTTTTCTGGCCAGGCACAGTGGCTCATGCCTATAATCGCAGCACTTTGGGAGGCCAAGGCCGGCGGTTCACTTGAGGCCAGGAGTTCAACACCAGCCTGACCAATATGGCAAAACCCCATCTCTACTAAAAACACAAAAATTAGCCAGGCACGCATCTGTAATCCCAGCTACTCCAGTCACTGAGGCACAAGAATTGCTTGAACCCTGGAAGCGGGGGTTGCAGTGAGCTGAGATTGCACCACTGCACTCCAACTTGGGCAAGAGTGAGTCTCCATCTCAAAAAAAAAAAAAAGTTTTTCTATTATAAAGTTAATGTGCTCAATAAGAAAAAAATAAAGAAAAGCTCTTTTATTGAGACCAAGGGTCACTGTCGCCCAGGCTGGAGTGCAGTGGCACGATCATAGCTTACTGCAGTCTCAGTCTTCGAGGCTCAAGTGATCGTCACACCTCAGCCTCGCAAAGCACTGGGATTACAGGCATTAGCCACGAGGCCTAGCTAAAAACTTCAATTTAAAACAAGATTTTAAAACTTGTTGAAGCCTAGTGCAGTGGCTCACATTTATAATCCCAGCACTTTGGGAGGCCAAGGCAGGAGGATCACTTGAGCCTAGGAATTTGAGACCAGCCTAGGCAATAGGAATAGAGTGAGACCCCGTCTCAAAAAAAAAAAAAAATTATTGCTCTTAACTCCTGTGGTAATCACACACTTTTCAGGTACCACGGTTAATGCAGTTTCTCTATTGGAAATACCAGTTATTTCTAACTTTTCATTGTAATGTAGAAACAATCATGTGTGTGATGTTTTCCTGTCTCAGTTGTTTCATTATGATAGGCTTACAGTTCTCAGGTTAGAGGGTATGAAACGTTTATCACTCTTAATATAGTTTGTCTGGTCATATTTTAGAAAGGTTATACCAATTTAGCCTCAAACCAGTGGAATTTCAGAGTGCCTACTTCACTTCATCCTCACCAGCACTGAGTGTTACTGTTTTATTTTTGTTTTCTTTTCTCAGTCGTTTATGCGTGGAGCATGGTGCTTGTTTCAGGCCTGTGCTGTGTATGTCCTCACAAATGCACTTGCAGGTTTGGTGTTCAAGCTCAGATGTCGGGGTTAATGTCCAGTCACTGTGTTTGAGGCCTGAGTCACTGGAGCCCTTTTTGCCACATACGGTTTTAATCACCCTCTGAAGAGGCTTTCCCTTTCCAGGTCTTGCGAGATTCACGGATCCACCATCTCCGGCTGCTCAACATCCTGGGCTGCCACGCCGTCTTCTTTATGATCCCCACCTGGGTTCTGGTGGACCTCTCGGCTTTCCTGGTCAGCAGCGACTTGGTGAGTTGGACCGCACCAAGAACACGTCGTTTTCTTGGCTAGTTCCAGAATAGGTGCTTTGTTGAGGAGCTGTAGCTACATGTTAACATTGGGGTGTTTTTTGGGCACCTGACAGCCAGCGCTTTCAGCAGTCAGCCCTCCGTAATGACTCACGGTGACGGTGCACGCCATCGAGGAAGTGGGTTTCCTGTGCCTTTCCTTCTCTGGTGTGCTTGATCCCAGGTGCTGATAGCTGCTGTGTATGCGCCAGTAGCGTCAAGGAAGAGAAGGTGACTCTTTCACGTCCTGACAGTATAGTCCAGATCTCACATTGACTTTTTATTTTTACTCGTTTTTTATTTTAAATGTTTATTTTTTAGAGACAGAACCTCACTCTGTTGCCAGGGCTGGAGTGCAGTGGCACAATCATGGCTCACTGCAGCCTTGACCTCAATCCGGGGCTAAAGCGATCCTCCCACAGCCTCCCGAGTAACTGGGACTGCAGGCGAGTACCACTATGGCTGGCTAATTTTTTTTGTTTTTTTGTTTTGTTTTGTTTTGTTTTTTTACTGTTTTTTGGAGAGACAGGGTCTCGCTATGTTGCCCAGGCTGGTCCTGAACTCCTGGCCTTAAAAGATCTGCCTTGGCCTCCCAAAGTGCTGGGATTACAGATGTGAGCCACTGTGCCTTGCCAGCCCTGGAACTTTGAAAACTATGCGCTGACCAAAAAAAAAAATAATAAAAAAAGGCCGGGCACAGTGGCTCATGCCTGTAATCCCAGCACTTTGGGAGGCCAAGGCGGGCAGATCACGAGGTCAGGAGTTTGAGGCCAGCCTGGCCAATATGGTGACACCCCGTCTCTCCCAAAAATATAAAAATTAGCCAGGCATGGTGGCTCGTACCTGTAGTCCCAGCTACTCGGGAGGCTGAGGCAGAAGAATCGCTTGAACCCGGGATGTGGCGGTTGCAGTGAGCCGAGATGGTGCCACTGCACTCCAGCTTGGGTGACAGAGCGAGACTCCGTCTCAAAAAAAAAAAAAGAGAAAAACGTGCACTGCCTGGATGCAGTGGCTCACGCCTATAATCCCAGCACTTTGGGAGGCCAAGGTATGTGAATCATTTGAGGTCAGGAGTTCGAGACCAGCCTGACCAATATGGTGAAACCCTGTCTCTACTACAAATACAAAATCAGCCAGGCGTGGTGGTGCATGTCTGTAATCCCAGCCACTTGAGAGGCTGAGGTGGGAGAATCGCTTGAACCCAGGAGGCAGAGGTTGCAGTGAGCTGAGATCGCACCACTGCACTCCAGCCTGGGCAACAAGAGTGAAGCTCCGTCTCAAAAAAAAAAAAAAAAAAAAAAAGAAAGAAGGAAAACTGTGTGCAGCTCAGTTCCTCCCTGGTCTCTATTTCCATTTACTCCACATCGAATCTTTCTGCCACCTGCAGGGTCTGCCTTCGGAGAATGTGTTATAAATGAATGCAAGTGCCTGCGGTGAGGAGGAGGCCAGTGCAATTCTTCCAGACTCGAGTTAGAAAGGAAAAGTAAATATTTATTGAGGTCTTAATGTGGTCTAGCTGGATTTGTGACATTTCTTATCTTTAATCCTTGGCTCCACCTGCTGAAGTAGTGGATATTACCTCTATTTTCCCAATCAGTAAACCATGGCTCACTTTTCTAACTTTCCTTTCACATTGATAAGCTGTAATTCTTCTATGAAGAACTTTGCATCTTCCAGGACTAGTTTGTTACCTTGAAGTATGGTACGAGAAAGGCAGTTTAATGCTTAACTGTTCCTTTTGATGACTAATTTTCAGGATAGAGAGTTGGAGCTTACTCCAAATGCTGACCAGAGTTGAGGGTTTGTTTGGGGGTAGGGAAGGGGTTCTCTTTTTTTCTCCAGCATCATTGTGAACTTTTATGTGTTTGTCAGTTGCATGAATTATTCGTTTTCCTAGTCAAATTGTCCTGTCTTGGCCAGGCGCAGTGGGATTACTCGAGCCTGTAATCCCAGCACTTTGGGAGGCCGAGGTGGGCAGATCACTTGAGGTCAGGAGTTCAAGACCAGCCTGGCCAACATGGTGAAACCCCATCTCTACAGAATATACAAAAATTTGCCAGGCATGGTGGCGCACGCCTGTAATCCCAGCTACTCAGGAGGCTGAGGCAGGAGAATCGCTTGAACCTGGGAGGCAGAGGTTGCGGTGAGCCGAGATCGCACCACTGCACTCCAGCCTGGGCGACAGAGCGAGACTCCATCTTAAAAAAAAAGAAGAAAAAGAAAAAACAATTGTCCTGTCTTAGCCATTGGAGCCCTTCTGATTGGCTCCCTGCCCTTATAGCACTGTGGGTCAGCGTTTCACCCAGCGGGATGCCCGCCTTCACCTTGTGTACTTTCCATCCCAGAGCTGCAGTCAGCCCCTCCTTCAGGACTCCAGGTGCCGTTAGTGGGGAGCAGTGTTTAGAGACACAATCCAGGTGCCGTGGGTGCTTTTAGCTGCTGGGTCGTCATTGTTGTTAGGCCTTTACTGTGAAAAAATTAGGAAGTACACACTTGGGGCAGCAGCAAAGAGTTCCTAGCAATGAGTGTCACTTTCAGTTGAACAGTCCAGATCTTTGCTGTTTTGAATTTCGTATTTGGATTTCATTACTGGTATGCTTGGTTCCGCTCCTCATTTCTTAGTTGCTTATTCTACCCCAGTTATTCACTGATGTTATTCTACTGTACACTCACTCATATAATCGCTTCAGAGTGAGCATTCCCACAGCACAATTGCAACTAGAGTGCTGAGAGAAGGTTAGTATTTCTTTGCAGGCTGGGTGCAGTGGCTCACACTTGGAATCCCAGCACTTTGGGAGACCGAGGTGGGTGGATCCCTTGAGGCCAGGAGTTCGAAACCAGCCTGGCCAACATGGAGAAACCCCATCTCTAGAAAAAATATAAAAATTAGCTGGTGTGGTGGCATACGCTTATAATCCTAGCTACTAGGTATGCGGAGGTTGCAGTGAGCCGAGATCACGACACTGCACTCCAACCTGGGTGACACAGCAAGACTGTGTCTCATAAAAATAAAAAAAAAGAAGTCTGGCTATGATTCCTCTACCCTCCAACCTGTCCCCTCCCCAACCATGGATAACATTTCTTAGGCTCCTAGTTCACCCGTTCCATATTTTTGCAAATATAAGCAAATTTGCATATGTAATCACCCTCTGTCCTTCTTACACACAGAGTAGCTTTTTATATTTTTATTTTATTTTATTTTATGTTATTTTATTTTATGTTATGTTATTTTATGTTATTATTTTGTTATTTTATGTTATGTTATTTTATGTTATTTTATTTTATTTTATTTATTTTATTTTATTTTATGTTATTCTATGTTATTTTTTGAGATGGAGTTTCGCTCTGTCTCCTAGGCTAGAATGCAGTGGCATGTTCTCGGCTCACTGCAACCTCCGCCTCCCGGATTCAAGCAATTCTCCTGCCTCATCCTCCCGAGTAGCTGAGACTACAGACACCCACCACCGCGCCCAGCTAATTTTTTGTGTGTTTTTAGTAGAGACGGGGTTTCACCATGTTGGCCAGGCTAGTCTCAAACTCCTGACGTTAGATGATCCACCCACTTCGGCCTCCCAAAGTGCTAGAATTATAGGCGTGATCGACCACACCCAGCCCAAAAAGTAGCTTTTTAAATATACAGGTCAGGCACAGTGCCTCACACCTGTAATCCCAGTATTTTGGAAGGCAGAGACAGGCAGACTGCTTTAGCCTTAGGAGTTTGAGACCAGCCTGGTCAACATGGCGAAACCCCATCTCTACGTAAAACAAAACCAAAAATTAACCCGGCATGGTAGCACATGCCTGTAGTCCCAGCTACTTGGGAGCCTGAGGTGGGAAGATCACTTGAGCCTGGGAAGGTCAAAGCTGCAGTGAGCCATGCTTGAGCCACTGCACCCCAGCCAGCATGACAGAGCAAGACCCTGTCTCAAAAGTAAATATAAATATACAGTCATCCTTCCATATCTGTGGATTCTACACTAGTGGATTCAACCAACTGCGAATTGAAAATGTATGGTAGAAAAACAAACAAAGTATTACAATAAAGAATAAGACATTTTAAAATAATACAGTATAACAATTATTTGTATAGCATTTTTATTGTATTAGGGATTATAAGTAATCTAGCAATGATTTCAAGTATATGGGAGGATATGCATGGATTACATGCAAATACTAAACCATTTTATAAAAGAGACTTGAACATCTGTAGATTTTGGCATCCGCAGGGGTCCCTAGAACCAGTCCTCTGTGGATACTGAAGGGGAGCTGAACTATTCTGCACCTTGTTCATTTCATCTCATCGTCCTGGAGAGCTCTTCATAACGACATAGAAGGCCTTTCTCATTTCTTGTACAGCTGTGTAATAGTGTCAGTGGGTCTCCTGTCAGTTCCTCTGCTATTCTGTGTTACAGCTCATTAGAGTATGTGTGTGTCCACACATGGACAGGAACATGTAGGCTTTTGCTGTGGTCTTTTGTCTTTGCTTTTCTTGCACTTAGGACATTTTGTGTTGTTATTGTTGTTCTAGTCATTATCTTTTTTGTTGTTGTTGTAATACCTTAAGTAACCTTTTTTTTTTTTTAGTTGAGGCTATGTATGTTATGTTTGGTGGTGTTTTGTTTGTTTGGTTTTTTTTTTTCGTAGAGACTGTCTCCCACTGTTGCCTAGGTTGGTCTTGAACTCCTGGCCTTAAGCCATCCTCCCGCCTTGGCCTCCCAAAGTGCTGGGATTACAGCTGTGAGCCACCACACTTGGCCCATATGTTTTTTAACATGAGCATGACTTTGTATATTTAATAGCAGCCCTAGGCACACACCGTATTCACTAATGTTGCAGTCTGAAGATGGGGTTCCCACATGTCTGGGTTCCCCCTCTTTGTCTTGTGTCTGCCACATAGACTACACAGACAGCAAGTTAGTTAGCACCATCGCAGTCGTGTTCTCCAGAACAGGCGGGAAGAGGATGAGATGGGAGAGTGTCAGCTGGTGTCTGCTGCTCTCCAGTCTACCAAGAATCAAAGGCTGGAGCGGGCAGTTCCCAGAGACTCCTGGCCCAGTTGCCAAGTGGCTTGGCAAAAGACAGGCGGGGATTCCTAGACTCTGGAGCAGGTGGCCTGGTTTCAAAACTTGGACAGAATGCACGAAACAGCTACTTGAGAACTGAGAAGTAAATGGTAGCAGGCAGATGGCTGGGGGAAAGACCAGAACTCAGAGTGTCTTGGAGCCAGCGGTGAGTTTGTCATTCTTCTTCCTTCTGCGTCTTCAGCCTGGACATGAGGCAGCTCAGAAGGTAGATGCGGGCACTGAATGAGAACAGAGATGTTCTCTGCTTGGAGTCTAGAGAATGGGAAAGGAGACTCCTAACCCTCAGAGAGAATGGAGGAAATCCCCGGTTAGGCTTGCTTTTTCTTTTCCTTTCTTTTTTTTTTTTTTGAGATGGAGTCTTGATCTGTTGCCCAGGCTGGAGTGCAGTGGCGTGATCTCAGCTCACTGCAACCTCTGCCTCCAGAGTTCAAGAGATTGTCCTGCCCCAGCCTCCCGTATAGCTGGGATTACAGGCATGTTCCATCACGCCCAGCTAATTTTTATGTATTTTTTTTTTTTTTTAGTAGAGATGGGTTTCACCATGTTGGCCAGCCTGGTCTTGAACCCCCGACCTCAGGTGATCTGCCCGCCTCGATCTCCCAAAGAGATAGGATTACAGGCGTGAGCCACCACACCTAGATGCCTCTTAGGCTTTTTCTCTTTTTTGTTGTTTTTTGTTGTTGTTTGGTTGGTTTTTTTTTTTTGAGATGGAGTCTCGCTCTGTCACCCAGACTGGAGTGCAGTGGCATGATCTTAGCTTACTGTAACCTCCGCCTCCCAGGTTCAAGCGATTCTCCCACCTCAGCTTCCTGAGTAGCTGGAATTGTAGGCGCGCACCACCACTCCCGGCTAATTTTTGTGTTTTTAGTAGAGACGGGGTTTCACCATGTTGGCCAGGCTGGTCTTGAACTCCTGACCTCAGATATCTCCCTGCCTCAGCCTCCCAAAGTGCTGGGATTACAGGCGCCAGCCGGCACGCCCAGCTGTCTGTTAGGTTTTTTTCTATTTTCTTTTTTGCCTTCATCTCTTGCTTCCCAGGCCCCTGACAATCCTATGTTGGTGGCAGCAGCAGCAGGTTCCACAGCCACCTAAAACCCAGAGAGAGGGGATTCTTCCTCTGCAGTTTGAGGAAATATAGTCCTCGGAGGATGGGATGAGCCCTTCTGCAGCTTGTTCTCTCTCTGTACTGTCACTGCTTGACCCTCAAATGGGGGTGTAGTCACAGGAAGTGAACAGCAGAGTGCGGTGATTAAACCTCAGCTTTCTGACTGGAGGGCCATGAAAGGGAGGGACTAGGAAACTGGAAAGTACTCAAGAGATTGTGTGGAGGGAGGAGCTGAGGACAGCGACCTCATAAAGTCGCCCATGGAATCCCAGGCTCGAACCTGAGCATCACACATATGAGGATCAGATCTTAAACAGCATACCAAAGACTGAGAACAGAACTGTGGGAGAGACCACCACTCAGCTTTCAGACTGACCACGGGCAGCTCAGACTCAGGACAGAGCCAAATACCACTGGAAAGGCTTTGAAAACATAACTGACATTGGAACCACAACCCACAGAAGGCTAGTCAAGCCTGCAGCCTGAACCCAGCATCATCAATTGCCTGCTAAAACAAAACATCAACATTCTTCATAGGATTTAACTAAGACCCAGACTTTTATAATATGCTAAATGCCCGGGATGCCAGCCCAAATTACATAGTTTACGAAGAACCAGGAAATTCCAGATGGTTGGGAAAAGACAACCAACAAGGGCCAACAGTGCAATGACATGGATGTTGGGATTATCAGACAAAGACTTTAAAGCAGTGATTACCATCGTGCTCCAAGGAGCAAAGTAAAGACTCTGGAAACAAATGTGAACAGATAGAAGATAGAGTGAAGAACCAAATGGAAATCTTTTAAATTCCTTTGAGACAGGGTCTCATTCTGTGCTCAGGCTGGAGTGCAGTGGTGCAGTCACAGCTCACTGCCGCCTCAACCTTTCTGGGCTCATTGATACTCCCACCTCAACCTCTTGAGTAGCTGGGACTACAGGTTCACACCAGCATACCTGGTTAACTGTGTGTGTGTGTGTGTGTGTGTGTGTGTGTGTGTGTGTGTGTGTGTATGTATTTTTTGTAGAAAGAAGGTTTTGCCATATTGCCCGGTCTGGTCTCAAACTTCTGGGCTTAAGCGATCCACCCGCCTCAGCCTCCCAAAGTGCTGGGACTATAGGCATGAGCCACCAAACTTGGCTAGAAATTTTCTTTTTTTCCCCTTAGACAGAGTCTTGCTCTGTCACCCAGGCTGGAGTGCAATGGCGTGATCTCGGCTCACTGCAACCTCTGCCTCCCAGGCTCAAGTGATTATCCTACCTCAGCCTCCCGAGCAACTGGGATTACAGGCGCCCGCCACCACCCCTGGCTAATTTTTATATTTTTAGTAGAGATGGGGTTTCACCATGTTGGCCAGGCTGGAGGCCAGGAATTTTTAAATGGAAGACAGTAAATTAAAAACTCATGGGATTGGCTGGGCGTGGTGGCTCATGCCTGTAATCCCAGCACTTTGGGAGGCCAAGGCAGGTGGATCACGAGGTCAGGAGTTCAAGACCAGCCTGACCAACATGGAGAAACCCCATATCTACTAAAAATACAAAAATTAGCTGGGCGTGGTGGCACGTGCCTGTAATCCCAGCTACTCAGGAGGCTGAGGCAGGAGAACTGCTTGAACGTGGGAGGTGGGGGTTAGAGGGCGCAAAGATCCGCCCTCCCCCCCCCCCCCGGCACAATGGCGGGAGGCCCCCTCTTCAAAAAAAAAAAAAAAAAAACTCAAGGGATGGACTCAAAAGGGCAATGGAGGTAACAGAGGAAGGAGCTAATAACTTGAAGATAAATCAGTCTACATTATCCAGTTTCAACAACAGAGAGAAATTAGATCAGAAGACAATGGACAGATGGCCGGGGGCAGTGGCTCATGCATGTAATCCAATCCCAGCACTTTGGAAGGCCGAGCCAGGCGGATCACTTGAGGTCAGAAATTCGAGACCAGCCTGCCCAATATAGTGAAACTCCTTCTCTACTAAAAATACAAAAATTAGCCAGGTGTGGTGGGGCACACCTGTAGTCCCAGCTACTCGGGAGGCTGAGGCAGGAGAATTGCTTGAACCCGGGAGGCAGAGGTTGCAGTGAGCTGAGATTGTGCCACTGCACTCCAGCCTGGGTGACAGAGTGAGACTCCGTCTCAAGAAAAAATAGGCCGGGCACGGTGGCTCCCACCTGTAGTCCCAGCACTTTGGGAGGCCGAGGTGGGTGGATTACCTGAGGTCAGGAGTTCAAGACCAGCCTGGCCAACATGGTGAAACCCCATCTCTACTAAAAATACAAAAATTAGCTGGGCACAGTGGTGGTTGCCTGTAACCCCAGCTACTTGGGAGGCTGAGGCAGGAGAATCGTTTGAACCCGGGAGGCAGAGGTTGCAGTGAGCTGAGATCGCACCATCGCACTCCAGCCAGGGTGACAAGAGCAAAACTCCATCTCTAAAAAAAAAAAACTTCACCATCCTGGCTAACACGATGAAACCCCGTCTCTACTAAAAATACAAAAATTAGCTGAGCATGGTGGCGGGCGCCTGTAGTCCCCGCTACGTGCGCTGGAGGCTGAGGGAGGAGAATGACGCAAACCCGGGAGGCGGAGCTTGCTGTAAGCAGAGATCCCGCCACTGCACTGCAGCCTCGGTGACAGAGCGAGACTCCGTCTCAAAACAAAACAAAACAAAAAACTTCAGTACGTGGAATGTTACACACAGTGGAGCATTACTCAGCAATGAAAAGGTACCAACTCTTGTTCCTCACAACCTGGATGAATGGCAGAGTTGCTACACTGAGTGAAAGCAGCCTGTCTCTGAAGGTTCCGAGCCATGTGATTCCTGTTCCATGACAGTCTCCCAAGGAAGGACACACGGATCATGACAGAAAATATGGATGGTTGCCAGGTTTAGGAGGAGGGGGTTAGGACAAAAGAGAAGCCCCCCAGGTGTGTCCTAATGTCCGATAGTCGTGTTGGTTCCATGAATTGATGCATTTGTTAAAATGCCTGGAATTGGCCGGGCGCAGTGCTCATGCCTATAATCCCAGCACTTTGGGAGGCTGAGGTGGGTGGATCACCAGGTCAGGTGATCGAGACCATCCTGGCTACATGGTGAAACCCCATCTCTACTAAAAATACAAAAAATTAGCCGGGCACGGTGGCGGGCGCCTGTAGTCCCGGCTACTTGGGAGGCTGAGGCAGGAGAATGGCGTGAACCTGGGAGGCGGAGCTTGCGGTGAGCAGAGATCGCACCACTGCACTCCAGCCTGGGCGACAGAGCAAAACTCTCTCAAAAAAAAAAAAATGCCTGGAATTGTGCACTGTGCGAACAAATCAGTCCGTTTTATTATGTATCTTTTTTTGTTTTAAGCCAGATTGGTTGGGTTCCTTTCCCGGAAGATAGATATCTATGCAAGCGGGAAGAAAATAGCATGGAAGTCCTAACCCATCACCTTAGGGAGCGACCCCTGGGAGAACAGGCTGGCCCAACATGAAGGCATCCTGGTGGGCTCGTATATATTACAGGGGCTATTCCTCCAGTGAGGTTTCCCGCAGAAGCTGCAGGGTGTATGGCACAGGTAAATGGATTTGCATTTGGAAGTTCAAGTCTTGAGTTGGTTGACATTGAGCTGGTCGCCTAAGCATGTCTTCCTTGCATTTGAGAGGACCGTGTGATCCTTCTCTCTTGGAGTGCAGTGGAGATGGAGTCAGGTGGACATCCTGCAGCTCGAGCAGGGCCGCCAATCACAGTTGCCCTGGGCTGAGCCAACTCTGTCCTCCTGTGGCCAAGGTCAGCGTGGCCTGGAAATTGGCCTACGGGGCGGTGCCTACCTGGTTCTCACCTGTCTGCCTGTCCTGGGACCAGCCTAGGCTCTTTGGGGGATTCCATGGCCCTGATGTCTGCTAGTTGTGATTTCTTGATTTCTGGATCCCTTAATCAGAATGGCCTCATTCTGGTCAGGGTCAGATGGTAAAGTTTTGTGGGGTTTTTTTTGAAACAGTGTCTTACACTGTTGCCCAGGCTGGAGTGCTATGGCGCCATTGTAGCTCACTGCAGCCTTGAACTCCTGGGCTCAAGCGATCCTCCCACCTCAGCCTCCCAGGTAGCTGGGACCACAGGTGTGCACCACCATGCCTGGCTAATTTTTTTTTTTTTGTAGAGACAGGGTCTCACTGTGTTGCCCAGGCTGCCCTCGAATGATTTTTCTTCCTTAGCCTCCCAGATTTCTGGGATTACAGACATGAGCCACCACGCCCAACCTAAACTGGTTTTTTTGTTTGTTTTTTTGAGACGGAGTTTTCTTCTTGTTGTCCAAGCTGGAGTGCAATGGTGCAATCTCAGCTCACTGCAACCTCCACCTCCCAGGTTCAAGAGATTCTCCTGCCTCAGCTGGGATTACAGGCATGCGCCACCACACCACACCTGACTAATTTTGTGTTTTTAGTAGAGACACAGTTTTACCATGTTGGTCAGGCTGGTCTTGAACTCCTGACCTCAGGTGATCTAGCTGCATCGGCCTCCCAAAGTGCTGGGATTACAGGCGTGAGCCACTGCACCTGGCCTCAGCTGTTGATGGTAACATCACCTCTTGTGTTTGTTTGGCTTGAGATTGTTGTAAAGCACTTCAAAAGCCATGATTCTGTTTCATCCTCGCAGCAATAGGTTCAGACCCGTGGCTTTCATATTACCAGATACTTCGCAGGCTCAGAGCCACCTTCCCAGGACCTCCAACCCTGTAGAATGCATTGTGTCCAACAAGCAGACCGCTGCTTTGCCAAACCCAGAGTTCCTGGCTGTTCACTGCCGGGGAAGGCCTTGGCTTACGTCTTGCTTGGTGCCCTTTGGGGACCTGGTTTCACCTGTTTCCTTGGCAGGAGACGGCGGGTGATTCCCGTGCTGTGTGGTGTCGTGAGGTTCTGAGGTCATGGACGTAAAGCACCTAGTGTCTGTTGGTGACACACCTGGGCTGGCTGCCTGTGGACCATGACGCTCCAGACAAGCCCCTCCGCATCCCTTCCCCTAACCCTGCCAGGTGGATACAGGGAGGCAGGGTCACCGCCGCCCACTGAAGTGCTGTCTTTACCTTCCGGTCTCTGCAGACCTACGTCTACCAGTGGCCCTGGACGCTCCTGCTCCTGGCTGTCAGCGGCTTCTGTAACTTTGCCCAGAATGTTATCGCCTTCAGCATCCTCAACCTCGTTAGCCCCTTGAGCTACTCAGTCGCCAATGCCACCAAGAGAATCATGGTCATCACGGTGTCCCTGATCATGCTGCGCAACCCAGTCACCAGCACCAACGTCCTGGGCATGATGACCGCCATCCTGGGGGTCTTCCTCTATAACAAGGTGAGAGTGGGGGAGGCTGGGCAGGGAAGGAAGCCGGCCCCCCAACACCCAGGAAGTCAGAAAAGGAAAGGCCTCCTGAGCGCTCGAGGCTAGGGCTGTACATCGAAGCTTTGCCACTGACTGGTTTATGATCTTGGCGCAGCCCCATCCCAACTCTGGCTTCCTTTTTCCTGCATAGGCAACCTCAGGTCCTCAAATCATTCCGGCTGTGTCTCAGCTGGGGTTTTCCCTCCCTCCTCTCAAAGGCTCTGTTTAGTGCGGTGTAAGCACATAGGATGGCCAACAGGGAGGGCTTGCCTTCCTTTCCTTTTTTTTTTTTTTTTTTTTTTCGAGACGGAGTCTCGCTCTGTCACCCAGGCTGGATTGCAGTGGCACTCCATCCCAGCTTACTGCAACCTCTGCCTCCCGGGTTCAAGCGATTCTCCTGCCTCAGCCTCCCGAGCAGCTGGGACTATAGGCGCCTACCACAGCAGCTAATTTTTGTATTTTTAGTAGAGATGGGGTTTCACCATGTTGGCCAGGCCAGCCTCCAACTCCTGACCTCAGGTGATCCACCTGCCTCGGCCTCCCAAAGTGTTGGGATTACAGGCATGAGCCACCACACCTGGCCTCTTCATTTGTTTCTTAACACGTGTAGATATGGGGTCTCTCTATTTTGCCCAGTCTGGTCTCCAACTCCTAGCCTCAAGTGGTCCTCCCGCCTGGGCCTCCCAAAGCACTTGGATTACAGGCATAAGCCACTGCACCTGGCCAAGAACTTGTCTTCTGAGTCTGTCCGTGCACTGTGGTCTGGTCCATTCATGTCTGCTTTCCTTGCTCAAGCCCTATGACTTATGCCAGCCCCAGAGGTTAACTGACTTTTTTTTGAGACAGCATCTTGCTCTGTCTCCCAGGCTGGAGTGCAGTGGTATGATCCCAGCTCACTGCAACCTCCGCCTCCTGGATTCAAGCGATTCTTGTGCCTCAGAACTCCTGAGTAGCTGGGACTACAGCATGCGCCACCACTCCCGGTTAATTTTTTGTATTTTTAGTAGAGACGGGGTTTTGCCATGTTGCCCAGGCTGGTCTCAAACTCCTGAGCTCAGGTGATCCTCCCGCCTCAACCTCCCAAAGTGCTGAGATTACAGGTGTGAGCCACCGAAGCCAGCCAGTTGATTGACTTTGAATTATGAGCTCTTCCTTATGCCCCGGCATGTCCTGTCTCATTGCTCTCTTTCTGGCACAGACCAAGTACGATGCAAACCAGCAAGCCAGGAAGCACCTCCTCCCGGTCACCTCAGCGGACCTGAGCAGCAAGGAACGTCACCGGACCCCACTGGAGAAGCCCCACAACGGCCTCCTCTTCCCCCAGCACGGGGACTATCAGTACGGCCGCAACAATATCTTAACAGACCACTTCCAGTACAGCCGGCAGAGCTACCCAAAC
Organism: Hylobates moloch; assembly: GCF_009828535.3. Lineage (NCBI taxonomy): Eukaryota > Metazoa > Chordata > Mammalia > Primates > Hylobatidae > Hylobates > Hylobates moloch. The sequence goes on along the minus strand of NW_026652287.1, from coordinate 49,602,195 downwards.
TCGTACAGTTTGAACCGCTATGATGTGTAGAGTCCAGAGGACAGGACCAGACTGTTCTGTAACTCCTTCCCTGGCCCCCACAGCAGTATCAGAAACTTCTGACAATCAGTGAATGTACAACCCAGCCGAGGGGATGGTGCATAACTCTCCTTCAGAAGCCCTGGGGTTCCTGGCCCCCCGTGAGCCGCAGGAGGATGTATTGCCTGCAGTGCAGACGGCTGTGAGCTCTGGGCAAACCTAAACAGAGACCGGTGTCTCATGCTCTTTCTTCCTGGAGTCTGTCATCTGAGGGCCATGTCCCTGCGGAGATCTTGGCCACGTTGTACCTTTCCATGTGGAATTATTCCCCAAGCAGTGTAGCTCAGAGCACTTGTGTCTGCATTCCAGATAACATTCAGGACCCTGTGTGAAAAGCTGGGGTCACTGTGGCTGTAGACCATGAGCTGGCAGTGGGGGTGTCCAGGGCGGTACTTGAGAACGTCAGACTGGCTACTTTAATTCCCTGGCGCAGATACGCATGGGACCAACAGGGTCACCAAGCAGACAGGGAGCCCGTGAGAATCCATTCAAAACATCCCCAGCCACAGAGATGGATCCAGTTTCCTGGTCATCCCCTTAGCAGTTCACAAGTTCCTGGAAAATGTTCCAAAGCAAAAAGCGATTGCAATTAGCATCCAGTTCCTGCAGCCTGGTGCTCTGCCCTGCACGTCAGGGTTGGCATCCACCCAGATCCAGATGGAAGGGAAACTGCTCTCTTCTTTGCCTCCTCTTCCCTCACCAGAGCAGGGCGCTTCTCTTGGGGTGGTGAGAAGGATCTTCGAGAAATCGTGTTCAGTATTTTAAGCTCTATTTCTGTGGCACGTGTCTTTTGAGAGGCGTCGTCACCTCTTCTGTGATGACTTGGTAGGTTGTTTGGTAGAGAGATCTTGATTTTCGGAGGATCTTGCATTTTTCTAGGGAATATTTTGTAGTTTGTGTGTGTTTTTGCCTTGGTCCCCACTATGGGATGCATTAGGACTGGCCTATGCATCAAAAATCTTTTTGTTTCTAAACATTTAAAAACAAAAGTTCCCCGGCCAGGCACGGTGGCTCACACCTGTAATCCCAGCAGTTTGGGAGGCCAAGATGGGCGGATCACGAGGTCAGGAGTTCGAGACCAGCCTGGCCAACATCGTGAAACCCCACCTCTACTAAAAATACAGAAATTAGTCAGGCGTGGTGTCGCGCGCCTGTAGTCCCAGCTACTCAGGCTGCTGAGGCAGGCGAATCGCTCGAACCCGGGAGGCAGAAGTTGTGGTGAGCCGAGATTGTGCACTCCAGCCTGGGTAACAGAGCGAGACTCCATCTCAAAAAACAAACAAACAAAAAAACCAAGTTCCCACTGGTGATGCCTGTGTGACACATTTGGGTATTTAGTAGGAAATAATGAAGTGTTTTGAAGCTTCGAGAGAAGCTTCAAAATTGTCACAATTGCTGAAAACAGAATTAATCGTGAACATTATCTCAATATTTTGTATAATAAACAAGACCACAGTGTTTTGGTTCCCTGACCTGTTTTTGTGTTTATGTTAGGATCTGAATCATGTTCTGGGTAAGGGGACGAGGAGCAAACACTGCACTAAGATTTGGTTTGCCAAATCAGATTCTTTGGTCGAGTCAGTTTGGGGCCAGGCGTGGTGGCTCACGCCTGTAATCTCAGCACTTTGGGAGGCTGAGGTGGGCGGATCACTAGAGTTTGAGACCACCCTGGCCAACATGGTGAAACCCCATCTCTACTAAAAATACAAAAATTAGCCAGGCATGGTGGCACCTGCCTGTAATCCCAGCTACTTGGGAGGCTGAGGCAGGAGAATCACTTGAGCCCAGGTGGTGGAGGTTTCAGTGAGCTGAGATCACACCACTGCACTCCAGCCCTGGTGACAGAGTGAGACTCTGTCTAAAAAAAAAAAAAGGGAATCAATTTGGGTCTTGGCAGAAATCAACGTAAGGAATATGACAGGACCCCAGTAGGTAACCTGAGTGCTCAGGTCTGAGCTGTGGTCTCTTTTACGGCTTCATGAAAGGACTGTGCCCTCATGGAGGGGACCACGGCTTGGCTTGTGGGGTCTTAGGTGATGGCTGCCTTCTTTCTTCATCACCACACCCAGCTTCTTGCTGGCACTTAGGGGAAGAGAGCAGGAAATGAGAGGTTTACCTTTTATCTCCCAGCGAACGAGATGTTTCCCTGTTCAGAGAGGAAGTAACATCGCTTATGCTTGACTCGTGTTTTGTTGTTGTTGTTGTTTGTTTTTCTTTCAATTGGAATTCTGTATTTAAGATGTTATGTCAGCTGACACATGGGACACTCCTCAAGAGGTGACCAGCCCCCCACCCTGTTTGGCGGTGAGTTTCCGCACCACCGGCCTCAGAAGTGTCCCTTTTGCTTCGTCTCTTGTTCACTTGGTTTGTAAATACTTTGGTCCCAAGCTGAGACAATTGCTGTGTAAAACGTGAAGAGTCAATCCCAAAGGGTGTTATTTGTCAGAAGAACTTGCCGTGTGCCTTCACCGAAGGCAGTCAAGTCTGCAGTTGGATTTTTCTCACTGGTGAATGACAAGAAACAGGGATAATTTTGCACTGCGGAGATATTACGGGAGTTGTCTATATGATTATAGTACCTGATTCTTTGAATATATCATTGAACTCCAAAATGAATTCAACCTCCATTCAGGCTTCATGAAATCTCTGAAGTTGCTGAAATTTGTATATTATTTTCCTTTTCCAATGCAAGATTTGCTGGTGAGGGGAAATGACTGTCTGGTTTTATTATGGTTTATAAATTAATAAATGGGCTATTTAATTCTGTATATAAATTTACAGCAAGTACGTACACTGGAATGAATGAGGCAATCACGTTACACCAAATCAGCAGATCAAAAGACAAACACACATTTCTGAGACTTGGAGGTCCACATCCCCCGCCCCCCGCCGAGACAGAGTCTTGCTTTGTTGCCCAGGCTGGAGTGCAGTGGCGCAATCTCAGCTCACTACAACCTCCACCCCCGCCCAGGTTCAAGTGATTCTCGTGCCTCAGCCTCCCTAGTAGCTGGCATTACAGGCATGCACCACCACACCTGGCTAATTTTTTGTGTTTTTAGTAGAGACAGAGTTTCACCATGTTGGCCAGGCTGGTCTCAAACTCCTGGCCTCAAATGATCCACCCGCCTTGGCCTCCCAAAGTGCTAGGATGACAGGCATGAGCCACCAGGCCCAGCCTGATTGACAATGGCCTCTTGAAGGCTGGTTTTTCCCAGCCGGACAGTGCCCGCCCGACATGCCCCACTCCCACGCTTTCATCTGCAGGCCTGCCTTCCTCTCAGTCTCCTCACTGCTGGGCTCTGTGGTAGAGAATTTTCTTTACCCATCCAGGGTATGGTCTGGCTGGTAACACTGACTCCAACCCAGCTCCTTCATTTTATAGAAGGAGGCATTTCTGAATCATGTTTGTTCACCATGGCGAGACTCACTGCAGAATTTTTAACCACCTTATTTTAAGTCATTCATTCTAGGAACAGTCAAGCCCCTATCACAAAGGGGACAAGCCAGATCCGTTCAAGTGACGAAGCACTTGCAGTTTCTGAATTTTGCTGTGTATTTGTCCTACGTCACCCAACAGGCCCTTTGCTATAGCTGGGACATTACCAGACCCCAATACCTTAAGGTCTCACAGCCTGAAGGACACAGAACATTAAATTATTAAAAGACCTGAACATCTTACAATTTTTTTTCAATTGTCACCTGTTTTCAAGACTTAAATGCTATAGACTTTTCTGCAGGAATGACGTGTATATTCCTCACTGGCATTTACCAAAAATAAATGATGGTTTCCAGGGAATCAAAATTTGTCCCAATTTGTCAGCGAGGGTCTCTTTTTGAGTGACCCTGTCTTCAGTGTGCCCAGCAACAAAATGTGGAAGGAGGAGAAAGAGCAAGCCAACTTGGTCGTCACGTCTGGATTTACTGCAACCTTTGTTTTTTCTTCTGAGCCAAAAATAAGGACGTGCGATTTGTGAATTGATTAGATGATACAATGAAAATAGGATCACAGCTAAATTAATGATGTGACTTTATTGAACAGAATAACATGGGAAGTCCAGGAACATTGTGGCAGCTGTGCTTATGAAACTTTTTTTTTTTTTTGGTATGTTTCATGTTTTTTGACACAGGATCTCATTCTGTTGCCCAGGCTGGAGTGCAGTGGTGCAATCCCGGCTCTCAGCAGCAACAGCCGCCCAGACTCAAGGGATCCTTCCGCCTCAGCCTCCCAAGTAGCTGGGATACAGGCACGTGCCACCAAACCTGGCTAATTTTTGTATTTTTTGTAAAGATGGAGTTTCACCTTGTTGCCCAGGCTAGTCTCAAACTTTTGGGCTCAAGCAATCTGGCCTGTTATGTTTTTGGTTTAAGAGATAGGATCTCACTTTATTGCCCAAGCTGGACTGCAGTGGCAGAACCATAGCTTACTGCAGCATCAAACCCCTAAACTCCAGTCCCCTGCCTCAGCCTCCCAAGTAGCTGAGACGGGTGCACACTACCACACCCAGCTAATTTGAAAAATATCTTTAGAGATGGGGCTCTATGTTGCCCGGGCTGGTCTGAAACTCCTGGGCTCAAGTGATCCACCTGCCTTGGCCTCCCAAAGTGCTGGGATTACAGGTGTGAGTCACCGCACCCGGCCTGAAGCCATTTTTGAGTATTGACAGCCGAGACTGTGTACCTGCTACATGCCCAGCTCAGTGGTGAGCTTTATTAGCCTTGTTTTTCAGGTGAAAATGAGGCCCAACAGGGTCAAGTCACTCATCTGGGAGTACATAGCTGCTTAAATCGGGCTCCAGAACCCATTTTTCCCCATTACTTAAACCATCCCCAGCAAAGGATTTCTTTCAAACAGAAAGGGTTTGAGTTTCTGCTGAAACTATTGCCCATGTCCTTTTCATTCATAATCTTTTTGTTTAGTGATTTACTAAGCACTGACTGTCAAGCGGCAGGAAAGAGATATGTAAGCCTCCTACCTTCAAAGCATTCAGCCTAAATGACAGGTATGTAACTAAGTAGCACATGGGAGCCACTTAGAAATGCTAAGACCCAGGGGATGGGGGACTGGGGGGAGGCGGCAGGGCTTACACCTGTAATCCTAACATTTTGGGAGGCCAAGGTGGGTGGATCACCTGAGGTCAGGAGTGCGAAACCAGCCTGGCCAACATAGCGAAAGCCTATCTCGACTAAAAATACAAAAACTAGCCAGGCATGATGGCGCGCTCCTGTAATCCCAGCTACTTGGGAGGCTGAGGCCAGAGAATCGCTTGAACGTGGGAGGCAGAGGTTGCAGTGAGCCGAGATCACGCTGCTACACTCCAGCCTGGGCGACAGAGCGAGACCCTGTCTTCAATAAAACCCCACAAAACTTTAGTTACCATCTGACCCTGACCACAATGAGACCATTCCGATTAAGGGGTCCAGAGTCAAGAAATCACAACTAGCAGACGTGGGCCACAGAAACCCCTCAGTGCACCTGGCCCTCCACGTTGCTTCTTAGGTGAGTCCCTTCACAAGGCTCATCTCACTCGGGGTGTCCACTTTACTTGCTGGAGAGTATCTGCAGCAGCCAGTCTACTAGCTTTATACTGCTTTCATCTGACCAGTGGATTCTGATTTGACCCTTTGAAATGAGCTTGGTAGAGGCCCCTCTGAGGCTTATATTTTCCGTCTCAGATACATGGCTTTTTTGTTTCCGTTTTTGTTTTGAGACAGAGTCTCGCTTTGTCGCCCAGGCTAGAGGGCAGTGGTGCAATCTCGGTTTGCTGCAACCTCCCCCTCCCAGGTTCAAGTGATTATCCTGCCTCAGCCTCCTGATTAGCTGGAATTAAAGGCACCTGCCCCCACGCCCAGCTAATTTTTGTATTTTTAGTAGAGACGGGGTTTCACCATGTTGGCCAGGCTGGTCTCGAAATCCTGACTTGAGTGATCCACCTGCCTCAGCCTCCCAAAGTGCTGGGATTACAGGCATGAGCCACCACGCCCAGCAGCATTTTAAACTATCTGAAACAAATGTATGAAAGTAGTGACTGTCGGTGTACTACCTTTCTAGAAGGTAGCTGAGCAATATCAGTATTGAATTTGCACACCCTTTGACTCAACACAAGGTTTATATCTACTAAGACACTTTTTTTTTTTTGAGACAGAGTCACTCTGTTGCCCAGGCTAGAGTACAGTGGTGCAATCTCGGCTCACTACAACCTCCACCTCCAGACTCAAGCGAGTCTCCTGCCTCAGCCTCCCGAGTAGCTGGGATTACAGGCACGTGCCACCATGCCCGGCTAATTATTTTTTAGTAGAAATGGGGTTTCTCCATGTTGGCCAGGCTGGTCTCGAACTCCTGGCCTCAAGTGATCTGCCCGCCTTGGCCTCCGAAAGTGCTGGGATTACAAGTGTGAACCTCCATGCCCAATCCTATATACACTAAGACACTTAACAGTGGCCTAAAAATGGAACCAAGCCAGGAGACTAGAGAGTCTCACTTCAATAAGTTGTGGTGAGTCCACACCATGGCATCCTATGCAGCCTCAAAAATCACAACACCGCCAGGGCGCAGCAGCTCACGTCTGTCATGCCAACACTTTGGGAGGCCGAGGCGGGTGGATCACGAGGTCAGGAGTTCAAGACCAGCCTGGGCAGCATGGTGAACTCCTGTCTCTACTAAAAATACAAAAATTAGCTGGGTGTCACGGCACATGCCTGTAATCCCAGCTACTCAGGAGGCTGAGGCAGGAGAATCCCTTGAACTTGGGAGGCGGAGGTTGCAGTGAGCCGAGATCATGCTACTGCCCTCCAGCCTGGGCAACAGAATGAGACTCTGTCTAAAAAAAAAAAAAATGACAATACAGATTCATTAACCTGTTCTGATTGAGGAGCCTATTAAGAATCCTGTAAATGCTGTGTATCTTCAACCCTTGAAAAGGCATTTATTTTGCTATCAATCTTGTTAGTTCATGGTTCTCTGAAATCTCTCCATTGGAGATCCCCAGTTAAAACTCCTTGATGTAGCCGGGCACGGTGGCTCACACCTGTAATCCCAGCACTTTGGGAGGCCGAGGCAGGTGGATCACCTGAGGTCAGGAGTTTGAGACCAGCCTGGCCAACATGGTGAAACCCTGTCTCTACTAAAAATATAAAAATTAGCTGGGTGTGGTGGTGTGCACCTGTAGTCCCAGCTACTCGGGAGGCTGAGGCAGAAGAATTGCTTGAACCCAGGAGGCAGAAGTTGCAGTGAGCAGAGATCACACCACTGCACTCCAGCTGGGTGACAGAGCAAGACTCTGTCTCAAAAAAAAAAAAAAAAAAAAAATGTAGATTTTACCTGACATGAAAAGTGCCCACACTCTGGATTACTGACTGTTCTTTAAACAGTATGGGCCGGGCACAGTGGCTCACGCCTGTAATCCCTGCACTTTAGGAAGCCAGGGCAGGCAAATCAGTTGAGGTCAGGAGTTCCAGACCAGCCTAGCCAACATGGTGAAACCCCGTTTTTACTAAAAATGCAAAGATTAACCGGGTATGATGGCAGGCGCCTGTCATCCCATCTACTTGGAAGGCTGAGGCAGGAGAATCACTTGAACCTGGGAGGCGGAAGGTGCAGTGAGCGGAGATTGAACCACAGCACTCTAGGCTGGGCAACAGACAGGACGCTGTCTCAAAAAAAAAAAAAAAAAAAAAAAATTTAGGGCCGGGCGTGGTGGTTCACGCCTATAATCCCAGCACTTTGGGAGGCTGAGGTGGGTGGATCACCTGAGGTTGGGAGTTTGAGGCCAGCCTGACGAACAGGGAGAAATCCCGTCTCTACTAAAACTAAAAAATTGGCTGGGTGTGGTGGCACATGCCTGTAATCCCAGCTAGTCGAGAGGCTGAGGCAGGAGAATTGCTTGAACCCAGGAGGTGGAGGTTGCGGTGAGCCGAGATCGCGCCTTTACACTCCGGCCTGGGCAACAAGAGCGAAACTCCATCTCAAAAAAAAAATAATAATAATAATTTAAAAATTTAAAATAGGCCGGGCGCGGTGGCTCACGCTTGTAATCCCAGCACTTTGGGAGGCCGAGACAGGCGGATCACGAGGTCAGGAGATCGAGACCACGGTGAAACCCCGTCTCTACTAAAAATACAAAAAAATCTACTCGGAGAGGCTGAGGCAGGAGAATGGCGTGAACCCGGGAGGCGGAGCTTGCAGTGAGCCGAGATTGCGCCACTGCACTCCAGCCTGGGCGACAGAGAAAAAAAAAAAAAAAAAAATTAAAATAGTATGATCCCACACTGTTCTATCTGCCTATTTAGGGTGTTTAGAGCTGGCCCCTTGTTCAGATCATAGTGCAGACCTCACCTCGAGAGCCTTTCCTGACAACCCCATCAGCCTGGGCCCCACCCTCCCTTGTATCATAGTCTCAGCATCCTCTTCTCCTTAATAACACCTTTGAGATGATATATTTGTTTACTGACTTTGGGACTATTTCCCGCCATAGACTGAGTCCCCTGAGAGCAGAGCTGAGATCTGAGTAGTGCATGACTGTATCTATAAGCCACATCCAACTGGCCGCCTGTTTTTGTGAGCGAGGAAGGTTTTTCAAAGGTGAACATGTGCCATCAACAGACGACAGGAAATACAACTGGGAGCCCCAATTAAGTGAAATGTTATCCCCCAAAAGAATTCCACTCTTATGAATAGACTTGGGTCTTAGTCCATTTTGCATCGCTATAAAACAACACCTGAGACTGGGCAATTTTTAAAGAACAGAAATTTATTTCTTACAGTTCTGGAGGCTGATATATCCAAAGTCGAGGGCCTTCTTGCTGGTGAGGACTCTGCAGAGTCTTGAGGTAGCACAGGGCATCACATGGCTAGCAGGCTGTGTGCAAGCTCAGGTCTGTTTTCCTTTTTTTTTTTTTTGGAACGGAGTCCTGCTCTGTTGCCCAGGCTGGAGTGCAGTGGTGCGATCTCGGCTCACTGCAAGCTCCAAACCAGTCCCACTCCCATGATAACCTATTTATCCATTAACACATGAATGGCAGGACCTCATAACCCAATCACCTCTTAAAGGCCCCACCTCTTAATACCGTTTCACTGGGGATTAGGAACAAACATTCAAACTGTAGCAACTTGTATTTAAGAAACTACTCAGTTATCATATTTTGATTTTCACCAACAAAAATTTTATGAACTTTTCTTTCTGGTTATAGAAATACCTAAATAAGGCTGGGTAGGGTTGCTCACACCTGTAATCCCAGCACTTTGGGAGGCCAAGGCAGGCAGATCATGTGAGGTCAGGAGTTCAAGAGCAGCATGGCCAACCTGGTGAAACCCCATCTCTACTAAAAATGCAAAAATTAGCCGGGCGTGGTGGTGCGCACCTGTAATCCCAGCTCCCCTGGAGGCTGAGGCAGAAGAATTGCTTGAGCACGGGAGGCAGAGGTTGCAGTGAGCTGAGATCACACCACTGCACTCCAGCTTGGGCGAGAGAGAGCAAGACTGTGTCTCAAAAAAAAAAAAAAAAAAACAAAAAAAAAAGCCTCTCGATTCTTCAGAAAAAATTAAGAACAGGAGAAAAAAAAAAAAAAAAAAAAAATCCTTGATCTTGCCTTCTGACCTGCAGAGTCTAAAATATTTGCTTTCTGTCCCTTTTATACAAAAAGTTTGTTGATTCCTAGCCTACAGCAACACTTGATGTAGAGTTGTCAATCCATAAGCGTCTGGTGGAAAAATGCTGTAACAATAAAAAATGAAACTAATCTAAAATACATGTGCATTTATTTGCACAGAAAAAAACAGGCTGGGTAAAGTAGCTCATGCCTATAATCCTAGAACTTTGGGAGGCCGAGGCGGGAGGATTACTTGAGCACAGGAGTTCAGGGCTAGTGAGCTATGATTATGACACTGCACTCCAGCGTGGGCCACAGAGCAAGACCTTGTCTCAAGAAAAAAGAAAAAGAAAAAAAACGGATAAAGGAAAAAAAAGCGGGGGCGGGGGGGGGGGCAGGTATAGCCAACTAAGCATTAACCATCTCAAGAGGATCAGTTTATATTGGACGTCCACAGCAGAAATTTGCTGCTTCTGGCTATCTTTTCCCCACAATTAGCAAGGGTTAGCTTTATTATTTTAGAGGAAACCCAACTGCATCTTTTAGAAAGGTGCTGTGCCCTCTAGGCCAGCAATTTGAGGGTATGGGTTGGGGGGTACCCCGTCCCAAAGTCTTCCTGACCAAAGAGTGGAGCGGAAGAAAGCGAGCAGGAGGATGTTTTGAACCTAGATACGACCAGCTGCAATCCCTGTCAAGCTCGTCGCCCCCAGTTCTGCTCCACCTCCGGTACGGCCGTGGAGAATGTGACAGTCGCCGCAGCCCGGGATCCGCCCGGACGCACCTCACCTCGTAGTCTCCTCACTGTGCCCGCGAAAGGAAACAGAGACCCTGGCCCAGGCACGACGTCCCCAGGCCCCTTGTCGCCCGGAGGTAGCAACCAGCCAGCCCGTCGGGCTGCGACGCCGACCGAAGGGCACGCCGCCCGCCCCCCCGTCTCGACTAACAGCCACCTGCGCCGTTCCAGCCTTCCCGCGGCGCCGCGCGACTGAGACCCACTGCGCAAGTGTCAGTAAACTTCTGCGCGTGCGCCTCGCTAGCCCCTCCCGCGCGCCAGGCATCGCGCGGCTTCTTCCCGCCTGCCTCCCGCTCTCACTTCCGGAGTTTCCCAGCGACGGCCGTAAGTGGCGGGCGGAAGCGGCCCTAGAAGCCCGCCGTAAACGGCTCCCTCGCGCCACTTCCGGCCGGCTTCTGCAGACGGCGCTGGTGGTCGATCGTGTGGCGCCGGAGGACGTTCCCCGCGGCCGGAGCCATGGAGATGCCGCTGCCCCCCGATGGTGAGACCCAAACCGGCCGAGAGACCGTTTCTCTCTCCCCGGAACCTCTTGTTGGCCGGCCCCGCCTCCCAGAGTCCCCGGGCCTGGGAGGGGGCGGGGCTCGGCCTCGCGGCTTCGCCTGCGGCCTCTCCCGTGGGTCCCCGCACTCCCGGCGAGCGTGTGGCCCCTATCGGGACCCGTACAAGGGCAGCCTCTTCGGGGCCCACCCCCTTGGGGTCCCCGGCAAGGCGGACAGGGGCTGGGGCGCCGAGTCCCCCGGCTTTGGGCGGTCCTCGTTGACGCCCCGCATGGCCTTTTCTCCGTTCTCCAGACCAGGAGCTTCGAAATGTCATCGACAAGCTCGCCCAGTTCGTGGCTCGCAATGGGCCCGAGTTTGAGAAGATGACTATGGAGAAGCAGAAGGACAACCCCAAATTCTCGTTTCTTTTCGGAGGCGAATTCTACAGTTACTACAAGTGCAAGCTGGCACTGGAGCAGCAGCAGCGTGAGTCCCCCTCCGGCACTCAGGCCGCCCCATCGAGCGCTTCCTTTCTCGGATTCCAGTCCGGGCTCTGCCACAAACCTCTTTTTTTCGGGTCTTTTACTCTCTGAAGTGGAGCAGCTCGGTCCACACGATCCCTCTTCCGCTGTTCCCACGGCCCTGCACAGAGCGGCTGCTGGGTGCCACTGTAATGGAGAGCAACGAGGTTTTCGATCCTCCTCCTGGGCTCTGGATCAGGGATCTTGCTGTTGTTTTGCAGACTGATGACGGATTGTTTTAGTAGGAGTAGCGTGATTGTTTTAGTGTTTTCTAGGGAGGAAGTGATAGAGGCCGGATGGGAGCCCATGGGACAGGCACTGTCCAGCCCCCTTTGCCGTCTCCCTGTGGGTCTAGCAAGGTTTTGTGCATTTCAGATGCCTGCAGCACAAATCAAAAAGAACTATCCCTCTGAGTTTTAGTTATTGGCAAGTGTTTATCAGTGTTTGTTCAGTGGGGCAACAGGATTCCAGTCTTGCTCTCAAGAAGTTTAAGGTTAGGAAGCAGAGGTGGCCTTTGAATAATGGATAGTCACCAGGTGGTGCGGCTGCTCAGGGCAGGTATCACATCTGTCACGTTCAGTACCCAACCCCGTCTCTAGATTGTTTAAATGAATAACTAGGAGTTTGCCAGGTAGATAGACATTGAGAGGTGGTTGTCCCCTGTTTAATCGAACACCAACTGTGTGTTATGTATTAAGGTAACGTGACCCAAACAAGGTCTGTTTGGCCTTGGCGAACGTGTAGTTCAGGGGACTACATGCTCGCCTTGTATTAAGGTACAAGGTCATTGTACCTTAATACATAACACACAGTTGGTGTTCGATTAAACAGCTTGAAAGGAGGCCTGTTGCAGTGGCTCATACTGTAATCCCAGCACTTTGGGAGCCCAAGGCGGGCAGATCACTTGAGGTTAGGAGTCTGAGAACAGCCTGGCTAACATAATGAAAGCCTATCACTACTAAAGTTACAAAAATTAGGTGTGGTGGCACACGCCTGTAGTCCCAGCTACTGGAGAGGCTGAGGCAGAAGAATCGCTTGAACCTGGGAGGTGGAGGTTGCATTGAGCCGAGACCACACCATTGCACTCCAGCCTGGGTGACAGAATGAGACTCCATCTAAAAAAAAAAAACAAAAGCTTGAAAGGACGCCAGGCCCAGTGGCTTGTGCCTGTAATCCCAGAACTTTAGGAGGCTGAGTCGAGTGGATCACTTGAGGTCAGGAGTTCGAGACCAGCCTGGCCAACATGGTGAAACCCCATCTCTACTAAAAATACAAAAAAATTAGCCAGGCATGGTGGTGGGCACCTTTAGTCCCAGCTATTCAGGAGGCTGAGGCAGGAGAATCGCTTGAACCTGGGAGGTGGAGGTTGCAGTGAGCCAAGATCATGCCACTGCACTCCAGCCTGGGAGACAGAGCGAGACTCCATCTAACAAAAAACAAAAAAAAAACTTGAAAGGCTGAGAGAGTAGAACATTGCAAAGGTGCAGTTTCTTGAACAAGAGACAGAGAAAGAGAGAGTTGGTGTGTGTATTGCCAGGCACAGTGGCACACACTGTACCCCCAGCTACTCAGGAGGCTGAGGCTGGAGGGTTGCTTGAGCCCGGGAGTTTAGGGCTGTAGTGCGCTATGTCGATTGAGTGGTTGCACTAAGTTCAACGTCAATATGGTGACCCCCTGGGAGCTGGGGACCACTAGACTGTCTAAGGGGTGGTGAACTGGCCCAGGTCAGAAATGGAGCAGGTCGAAACTCCCGTGCTGATGAGTAGTGGCCTCGCGCCTGTACATAGCCACTGCACTCCAGCCTAGGCAACATAGTGGAGAATCTATTTAAGAAAAGAACGTGCTTGTATGAGAGAGGAGTTTGATCTGGAGTGTTAACTGCCAGGGGAAAAGTTTGGGTTTTCTCACTCAATCCACGGGTTTTTCTGATGCCTATTTAGGTTCGAGATGCGGGGGCGGGGTGGGCAGGGAGAGATCAGCTGCCTGAAATCGTAAGCAAAATATTGTATGTGCTTATGTGTTTCTAGAGCGATCCTTCCTTAGCCCCAGCACACCAAGTTTAAAACCGTTTCTAAAGGCAGCGAGAAGCCACAAGAGTTTTAAACAAGGGAGAGAGTGGCTTGGGGTGTGTGGCCGGTGGTGTAGGACAAGGTAGAGGGACCCGCCTGGGGAGCAGTGAGGCCTGCAGGGGAGCGAACAGGGCAGTTGCTCAGGTGAGAGATGGTGGGGTCTGAATTAAGTCAGTGGGTTGAGCCTGAGGGAGGGAGTGTGGGGGGCAGGTGGGGTGAAGGTAGAATCCATGAACTTGGGCACCAGTTGGATATTGACGACCTGATGGTGTAGTGAGCAGGGGAGGAAGACACCTCAGACCGTACTTTGACTTGGGTGACTGAGCTGAGGGCTGCTTTCCCTTTCTGGGGGGGCCACTTGGAAGCTGGTGCCATTATGGGGAAGGAGAGGGTGCTTATGCTTATAGCCCAGGAAGATTGAAGCCAAGAAGTGCTTTCTTTTTTTTTTTTTGGAGATGGAGTCTTGCTCTGTCGCCAGGCTGGAGTACAATGGCACGATCTCGGCTCACTGCAACCTCTGCCTCCCGGATTCAAGCGATTCTTCTGCCTCAGCCTCCCAAGTAGCTGGGACTACAGGCGTGCGCCACCACACCCAGCTAATTTTTGTATTTTTAGTAGAGACGTGGTTTCACCAGGCCAGGATGGTCTCGATCTCTTGACCTCATGATCCACCCACCTTGGCCTCCCAAAGTGCTGGGATTACAGGCATGAGCCATCGCGCCCAGCCAAGAAGTGCTTTCTGGCCGGGCGCGGTGGCTCACGCCTGTAAGAGGGGGGATCAGGGTCAGAGATCGAGACCATGATGAAACCCTGTCTCTACTAAAAAAAAAAAACAAAAAAAAATTAGCCGGGGTCCAGCTACTCGGAGAGGCTGAGGCAGGAGAATGGCGTGAACCCGGGAGGCGGAGCTTGCAGAGCCGAGATTGCGCCACTGCACTCCAGCCTGGGCAACAGAGCGAGACTCCGTCTCAAAAAAAAAAAAAAAAAGAAGTGCTTTCTGTGGGTGATGATATATTGGCTAGATCTAAAGGATGTGTTGGTGTTGGCCAGGTGAAAACAAGGGGAGAAAAGTGTTCCAGGCAGAGGAAGGAGCGCTTGGAGGGAATGGGGGACCCGGAGCTTAGGGTGGCTGAAGCCCAGAGTAGGAGGGGTTCTTGGAGTGGCCAGAGGTGGGGATGCAGAGTTGGGGGCCTGGCTTGGGGAGGAGTCGGGGGCCTGGCTTGGGGAGGAGTGAGGAGTGTATCCTGGAAGCGTGGGAGAGACTCGTGGAAGGTTTTGGTCTGTGTTCTGAAGCTGGGTTAGCCACAGTACAGCCAGTTCTGCACCCCACTCCTTAAAGCCTGGGCCTCAACTGTTCTAGAATGGAGCTTCACGAACTCTGGTGAAGAACCATTTTGGTTTTTGTTTTTTTAAGTTTCTAACCTGTTTTGCTTTGCAAAACTTTTGCAAAGCACAGTAACAATGTGGACCGTGAACCATCACGTGGCTAGAAAGGTTTTGAAATGCTCACTTTCTGGTTCCATAACTGTCTGTCACCCCTGGGTAGCCCACTCCTTAAGTGGCAATACCATGACTGCCATGTCGAAAAGAGGTAGAGGGGTGGGACCTGATGCAGGAAGACAGGTTCCGGGGTGACACAGGTGACAGTGGATCCATGGTGGTGACAGTGGGGACACAGACTGATGGGAGTGATGTCTAGGAGGCTGCCTTGACACTATGTGGCTCATCAGTGGGAGGCACATGCGCCTTCTGGCCTGGGTTTCTGGGCACATGGTGGTGCCAGCCATGGTGCGGATATCAGTGTAGGGTGTGAGAGGAAACACAGGCCCCTTGGAAACTCAGAGGGCCATGCAGTTGGTGGTCAGGGCCAAAGCTCAGGGAATCCAGAATGGAGATGATGGATTTAGGAATCACACTGTGCAGCTGACAATCGCAGCCGCAAGAATGGATAGCTCATGTTCCCCGGGGGTTGCATAGAGCGGAGGACAAGGCTCAGAACACAGGCTGTGCACCCCAGCATCTGAGGGTCCGACGGGAGAGGGGTTGGTAAAGGGGGAGAAAGGGACTGAGGGGGCAGACACATGGAGGCCAAGGGAGGCAAGCACCTGCGACAGGCCCGTGGGGCTGAGTTGAGTGAGGGTGCCTCAGCTGCCTGGGGGAAGGGGTGGCCTCAGGGAGTGGCACACAGGCACCAGGCTGAGATAAAGGGGAGGTGAAGATCTGGAGTGAGTCTTGGCTGAGAAATCGTTTAGAGAGGGATCATGGGGTGAAGGGAGAGGTTTGCAACCCAGAATATTCTGATGTGTTTATTTACTTTTTTTTTTTTTTTTTTTTTTTTTGAGACAGAGTCTCACTCTGTCACCCACGCTGGAGTGCAGTGGCACCATCTCGGCTCACTGCAACCTCCATCTTGCGGGCTCAAGCAATTCTCCTGCCTCAGCCTCTCAAGTAGCTGAGATTACAGGTGCCCACCACCACACCCGACTAATTTTTTGCATTTTCAGTAGAGGCAGGGCCATGTTGGCCAGGCTGGTCTCGAACTCCTGACCTCAGGTGATCCACCCTGAGATGGATCCTCTCAAAGTGCTGGGATTATAGGCGTGAGCCATCATGCCCAGCCCGATGTGTTTAGATACTGCTGGGGAGGAGTGGGTAAAGAGGGAGGAGTTGGAGAAATAAGAGAGAGAGAGAGAAGAAATATCAATAAGCAGTGTCCCTCGGACGGTAGGAGGGGTGGGATTCGGTGCAGAAGTTAGGGGTCATCCTGTAGAGTGTCTTTGGGTGCACAAACTGGAAGGCACAGTCAGCCCCAAGACTTGACTTGAGCGCTCAGTGAGGGGCGACACCTTCCACCCGACACCCCACACCCCTTATCTTTGGCTTTGTCCTGGTCCCCTTGGAGTGGGGCTCTGGAGGGCTCCAGGGGTACATGGTTCCATTTAGACCAGGTGACCCCAAGACGGAGAGAGAGGTGGGTCATCTTGTCCAGGGCCTCCTTATGAGCAGGGTCCCTTCCTCAGAGACCTCACCACCCGCCCCATCTGGCCAGAGTTGGGACCTGCGCCCACCCTGACCCAGGCTTCTGCTGGCAGAATGGGTGTCTCACTGCTGCCTCAAACCGTATGCACCCCTGAATGCAGAGGGGTCTCTGTCCCCAAGGGCTGGAGAAGTAAGGAGAGTCAGTAGAAGGACAAGGCAAGTGTAGGGGAGGCCGCCGTGTGCGCTCGGGGGTGCGGCTTCGTGCCTTTCTGGCCAGATGTGCAGAGGCCCGGTGGCTGTGACATCTTAACAGTCAATGGGTAGCTTAAGTGGCAGAGGTCAGCAAGTGGCTGAGGAGGTCGGGGGATGAGAGGTGCCGAGGCCTGGGTTCTGCATCAGGTGGGGCCTAGGTGGGTGAGGAGGTGGGCAGGCTCAAGCTTAGCTTGTACCGGAAGGACACTGTGCAAGGACTGGATGGTGCTGGCAAGAGAGTGGCCAGGGGACTTCCTAGGTTCTCTGAGGAGGGGACAGCCCGAAGATGGAAGGATGAAGCTGGGATCCTGTGAGAGGGAGGGCAGGGCCCGAGAGTAGGAGGAGCTGGTCTGTGTGGGCACGAGGCTGTGAACAGGCCCTCGTGGATGGTGAGTCCCTGGGGAAGGGGAGGCCCCTGTGGCTGAGAGGTGGCCAAGGGGACACCTAGATCCCCATCTGCATTCTCACGGGGCACCCCTCCTCTCCCTCCAGTCATCTGCAAGCAGCAGACCCCAGAGCTGGAGCCAGCCGCTGCCATGCCGCCCCTTCCACAGCCCCCACTGGCCCCCGCCGCCCCCATCCCGCCGGCCCAGGGTGCGCCATCCATGGACGAGCTCATCCAGCAGAGCCAATGGAACCTCCAGCAGCAGGAGCAGCACTTGCTGGCACTCAGACAGGTACGGGCCCGCCCCCTCCTCAGCCAGACACCAGCAGCTCCCCTGTGCCTCTGTTTTTGCGTCTGCTCATCAGAATGAATAACAGGTGTCAGTGAGGACAGGGCCTGCCCTGCCACCCAGGGCTTGGTGCATGTCAGCCACTGTCACCTGCAGCCCTGATGCCAGACACGGAGGCTGCTTCTTATCTCAGTGAAGCCACTGGACATGTGTGCACCCATCACCCTGGGGTGGACTCCCCTAGTGGGACTGGGGCACGTGTGAACCTTGAAGCTCCCTAACAGCTGTGGCCAGACAGCCTCTGGTGCCTACCATTGGCCCCACCACACAGTAGCTAGGTCACCTGGAGCTGTTGGTTGGGGAAGGACCCCCCCCTTTTTTTTTTTTTTTTGAGTCTTGTTCTGTCACCCAGGTTGGAGTGCAGTGGCGCGATCTCGGCTCACTGCAGCCCCCGCCTCCCGAGTTCAAACGATTCTCCTGCCTCAGCCTCTGGAGTAGCTGGGATTACAGGCATGCATCACCACACCCAGCTAATTTTTGTATTTTTAGTAGAGATGGGGTTTCACCAGGTTGGCCAGGCTGGTCTCAAACTCCTGATCTCAGGTGATCCACTTGGCCAGAAGGACCCTTTTGTCCTTCCTGGTCCAACAGTTTGATAACGTTTGCCAAATGGAATAAAGGTGCATTGACTGGGCGTGGTGGCTCACACCTGTAATCCCAGCACTTTGGGAGGCTGAGACGGCGGATCATGAGGTCAGGAGCTCGAGGCTAGCCTGGCCAACATGATGAAACCCTGTGTCTACGAAAAATACAAAAATTAGCTGGGCGTGGTGGTGCACGCCTGTAATCCCAGCTACTTGGAAGGCTGAGGCAGGAGAATTGCTTGAACCCGGGAGGAAAAGGTTGCATGAGCCAAGATCACACCACTGCACTCCAGCCTGGGTGACAGAGCAAGACTCAGACTCGGAAAAAATAAATAAATAAAAGACTACAGGTGCATTGCCAGAAAAACGAGAGGAATAGAATACCAAACCTCCAAAACACCAGCCCTATGCTTAGTACTAGGTTCAGGGCATAAAATCACACTGTCATATTGCTCTCAGAAAGTTCCAGCTGGGAGCAGTGGGCTCAGCCTGTAATCCCAGCACTCTGGGAGGCCAAGGCAGGCGGATCACAGGGTCATGAGTTTGAGACCAGCCTGGCCAATATGGTGAAACCCCGTCTCTAATAAAAAATACAAAAATTAGTTGGGTGCGGTGACAGGTGTCTGTAGTCCCAGCTACTTGGGAGACTGAGGCAGGAGAATTGCTTGAACCTGGGAAGCAGAGTTTGCAGTGAGCCGAGATCATGCCATTGCACTCCAGCCTGGGCGACAGAGTGAGATTCCATCTCAAAAAAAAAAAAGGAAAGTTCCAGAATGCTCAACCTCAGCTTGCTTCTGTTCATCATGGAGTGGGAGGCCTGCCTCGACCAGCCGTAACTGACCGCTGGTCCCCATGGCAGCTCTGTTTTTACCAGTCGCACTTTAACCTGTGTTTCCTCTTGAGGAATGAGATTGTCCCCTTCTTGCTTCACTAGAGGCCGTGGGTGTGTCCTCTTCCTCTACTGCCTGTTCACGCCATCCCTCATTTTTCTTTTTTTTTTTCTTTTTTGTTGTTTTGTTGTTGTTGTTAGAGACAAAGTCTTGCTCTGTCACTCAGGCTGGAGTGCAGTGGTACAGTCGCAGCTTACTGTAACTTTGAACTCCTGGGTTCCAGCGATCCTTCCGCCTCAGCCTTCCAAGTAGTTGGGAACACAGGCACACACTACCATGCTCAACTGATTTATATTTTATTTTTTGTAGAGATGAGGTCTCGCTATGTTGCCCAGGTGGTCTGGAGCTCCTCGGCTCAAGCGATCCTCCCGCCTCAGCCTCCCAAAATGCTGGGATTACAGGCATGAGCCACCGCGCCCCGCCTTTGTTTTTTGTTGAGTTGGTTTGCAGAGGTTGTTTGTTCCTCTGGGCTGCAGTGTTTTCCTTGGTTACCTGGAGGGCAGGTGTTGTCTCCTGGTATGTGCTGTCAGTGCCCTGCCCACTCCGGGAGGGATTGTCACAGATTCACGGCAGGCATGACAGACAGAATCTCCTTGTGCTGGGGACAAGCAAGGGAGCTGATGGCCAGAGCAGCCCAGAGTCCGGGCATCGCCACCATGTCCCCACCCCACCCCTGCTGAGCCAGGCCGGAGGGCTCGGGCTGCAGGTCCCTCCTCATGTGCTCTCGGCCCCACTGACCCCCCCGCAGGAGCAAGTGACAGCGGCCGTGGCCCACGCGGTGGAGCAGCAGATGCAGAAGCTTCTGGAGGAGACCCAGCTAGACATGAACGAGTTTGACAACCTGCTGCAGCCCATCATCGACACGTGCACCAAGGACGCCATCTCGGTGAGGGGCCGGCGCTTCCCAGAGCCCAGCTTCCCCCTGGTCCCGCCCTGAGGCAGGGCCTGCCGCAGCCAGTCTGGGCTAAGGGCTGTTACGATGGGTGCCTTTCCCTCCCACCTTGAGCACCCTCCTGAGGCTGTGGGACCCTGTGCCCCCCACCCTTATGGTGTGTCCTTCCCTGGGCTGATGGTGACACGCTCTCAGGGATGCAGTGGGTGCCTGGGGGAGCCACGGCCCTGCTCACTCATCATCGGCTCGGTTGTTGCAGGCCGGGAAGAACTGGATGTTCAGCAATGCCAAGTCCCCGCCGCACTGTGAGCTGATGGCCGGCCACCTCCGGAACCGCATCACAGCTGACGGGGCGCACTTCGAGCTGCGGCTGCACCTCATCTACCTGATCAACGACGTGCTGCACCACTGGTGAGCGCCACCGCCCCGTGCCCAGAGCGCCACTTCCTCACGCTCCTTCTCCTCAACCCCTCCTGGGCGGCCGCTTGCTCCAATCAGCTTGGCTTGGCCTGTCCTGAGACTAGGGGGCACTTGTCCAGGGATCCCGGGTCGGAGGGGTCTCTGTGAGCCATCAGGCTTCTGTCTGCAGGACTGCGGGGTCTAGGTGTCCCATGCACCTTCACTGCATGCCCTGTCCTCTCCCCTAGACCCCAGCCGCACCTGTCACATTGCTGTCTTCTGGGGGCCACTGTTCCCTGTGCCCCTTGCTCTCTTGGCGTTTCCTTGTTGCCTTCTCGGCCACAGCCTCCTTGGCTTCTGTGTCTTTCTCTTGCCCTCGTCACTGATTTGCACGCACACACACACACACACACACACACAGTCACCTGACTTTGCTCAGCCATCAGGACCCTCCTTTGGGGTCCCCTTCTCCAGCCCTGACCCATCTCTCAGGCTTCAACAGAGCCACCTCTGCCCACCCTCTATCCCCACCCAGCCCTCACCCTTCCCACTGTTGCTGTCTCCACCCTCCCCAAGGTTGGGCGGGTATTTCCTTCTACAGGGTCACCGGGGCTCTTCTCACAAAAATTAGAAAAAGAACAAAACAATAGAACCCCAGGCCAAAGGCCCACACTTGGAGGAGGAGACAGGCATTGCTACTGAGCCTAGCGGGCAGCAGTCCTGGCCGGGTGCCTTGTGTGCCTCTACACTGGGCCAGTCTGCCAGCACCCATCTCGCCCTATCTACCACATGCAGCACTGCCTGAGTCCCTCTTCCCTCCCCACCTCAGTGCCTGTTTCTCTCCTGCTGGGAAGTGAGCTACGGCTCGGCACCACCTCTGCCCTTCTGCTCCTCCTCGTGCCTCCTCTTCTCCCTGCCTCTGAGTCAGGGGCACCTTGCACGGATGCATAGTTTCCCGCATTCTCCAGCCACGTGCCTCTCTAGCTCCACTCTGTCCGAAGCCAAGTGCTGCTCACCCGGCCCAGGCCCTTGCTCCCCTGAGCTCCCTGCGGCAAGCTGGGGGCTGAGGGGCTTCCAGCTGCTCCCCTCCTGTCCCGCGTCCCTCCCCGGGGGCAGCCATCTCCCTGCGCAGCTGCAGGGGCCTCCCAGGCCAGGTAGGCACAGTGTCCTGTGCAGCACTGCACAGCGGTCCTGAGAGGACATGGGCCCAGCGCCTCCCCCCGCTGGGCATCCAGTCACTCTTCTAAAGCATCTTAGGTGCCTGAGGGACTGGGCACCCTCCCTCCTCCTCCCAAGAGGCCTGGCCTGGGCCGAGGTTTCCTTGTGCCTAGCAAGTGACGAAGACAAGACCCCCACTCCGCAGCAGTCCCATCCCGCCCATCGCACACAGGCAGGGGCTCCCGAGGGCCCATGTCCCTTCATCCTCAGTGCCACCCAAGAGGGAAGGAGGGAAGGTTATTTCCTATCTAGGGGACTGGACCAAAAGGCCTTGCTCAGAACGGCCCCAGGCACGTTCTCTCCTTCCCCTGCTTGCTGTTTTTCCATCCGTCCCTTCCTCGAGCCCAGGCACCAGCACAGGTCTCGTGGGAGCCCATCCATCTCCCTGACCGGGTTGGGGACCCGATTCCCGAGAAGGCAGAGGGCGCTGAGGCTGGAGCCACGATGGTAACGGGCGCGTGGCCGGGTCCCGCCCCAGGGCCCTGACGCGCGGAAAGTCTCTCCCTCACAGCCAGCGCAAGCAGGCCCGGGAGCTGCTGGCCGCCCTGCAGAAGGTCGTGGTGCCCATCTACTGCACCAGCTTCCTGGCCGTGGAGGAAGACAAGCAGCAGAAGATCGCTCGGGTTCGTGGGCCCCGGGCCGGGGATTGGGCGAGACCGGGACACGCAGGGCTCCCCCTCCCCACTGACCCGGCCTCTCTCCCCTCCCACCCCCAGCTCCTGCAGCTTTGGGAGAAAAATGGCTACTTTGATGACTCCATCATTCAGCAGCTACAGAGCCCGGCCCTGGGGCTTGGTCAGTACCAGGTGAGTGTCCCTGTCCACCCACACCTCACCCCAGAGCTAGGGCGGGTGCCCCAGGAGGGTTTGGGAATGTGAGGACAGCAGCTGCCACCCCAGCAGGTCCCAGAAGCCAGACAGCCCATGTCCCCTGCCTGTGCTAGGAGTAGCCAGTGGGTGTTGACCAGAGAGTCCCAGGTGACATTTCCGAGGCCTTAGGTGTGTCTCCCTGACTTTCCTGGCACACTAGAACCAGGCGGCCTTTCGGAGTCACTGCACATGGCCCATTTGCTCTGGTGGTCAGGCATGTTCCAGCGTGATGGAAGCGTGAGGAAGCCCAGACGTGGCTTAGGCTGTGGCAGCCCCTCCTGCTGAGAGCCACATGGCGAGTGGGAGGCAGAGCCCATGAGCGTGTCCCAGAATGTTGGTGGGCAGTGTTCGCTGAGCAGCCACGCAGCGGCCAGGACACGGCTGTCATTGCTTGTTCCTGTTAACAGGGAATCGTAAACCACACTGCAACGAACATCCTCATCCCCAAATCTGTGGCCAAATCCCAACGCACACTCCGGTTGCCCAGACTGTGTTGGCTGTTTCACATGACGGTTCCCTGTCCGCCTGCCCCAGGTCCCCCAGGCTCTGCTGCTTTCCAGGCGTTTGTCCTCTGGCGCCAGGCAGCGAGCCCCAAAGCCGCGTACTGAGCAGCGGGTGCTCTTCTCTCTCCCAGGCCACCCTCATCAATGAGTACTCCTCGGTGGTCCAGCCGGTGCAGCTGGCCTTCCAGCAGCAGATCCAGACCCTCAAGACACAGCACGAGGAGTTCGTCACCAGCCTGGCCCAGCAGCAGCAGCAGCAGCAACAGCAGCAGCAGCAGCTCCAGATGCCGCAGATGGAAGCTGAAGTCAAGGCCACGCCTCCGCCACCTGCCCCACCCCCGGCCCCAGCACCTGCCCCTGCCATCCCGCCCACCACCCAGCCTGGTACGGGGCTCCCTCAGCCCAGCCTGCCCCCAGGAAACAGCCCCCAGAGGCTGGGCACCGAGTGTAGTCAGAAAGCAGTCTGCCACCCTCCAACACAGTTCTGGTTCCCTTGTCCCAGGCCTGCTCCTAGGCCCAGGTTTTCATCCATTTACAAGCACAAGCCAGGTGACCTTAGAGTAAAACTCCAACCATCCCATTCCTGAACAGCAGAAGATCTGTTTCCTGTTCCCAGAGAAGAGAATACCCAGATCATTCCCCAAGACTAGGGTAACTATTACATCAGGCAGGAAGGACAATGCACGGACTGAAAATATAATTGGCCAGGTGTGGTGGCTTACGCTTGTAATCCCAGCACTTTGGGAGGCCAAGGCGGGCAGATCACTTGAGCCCAGGAGTTTGAGATTAGCCTGGGCAACATGGTGGAACCCCCTCTCTACTAAAAATAGAAAAATGGTGCTCACCTGTTGTCCCAGCTACTTGGGGACTGAGGTGGGAGGATCACTTGGGCCCATGAGATTGAGGCTGCAGTGAGCCATATTTACACCACTGCACTCCAGCCTGGGTAACAAAATGAGACCCTGTCTCAGAAAATGCAATCTAGTGTCCCTTCTGAAAAAGACACAGAAATACTGAAGGAAATCTTAGCAGAATCTAGCAAAGGATTTTGTTTTTTGTTGTTGTTTTTTTGAGACGAAGTCTCGCTCTTATCGCCCAGGTTGGGCTACAGTGCCGTGATCTCGGCTCACTGCAACCTCCGCCTCCCGGGTTCATGCCATTCTCCTACCTCAGCCTCCCAAGTAGCTGGGACTACACGCGCCCGCCACCACGCCCAGCTAATTTTTTGTATTTTTAGTAGCGACGGGGTTCCACTGTGTTAGCCAGGATGATCTCAATCTCCTGACCTCATGATCCGCCAGCCTCGGCCTCCCAAACTGCTGGGATTATAGGCATGAGCCACCGCGCCCGGCCTAGCAAAGGATTTTAAAATTACATTCTGATCAAAGAAGATTTGTTCCAGGAATATGAGGATTGTATAGGATAGAAAACAGATTGTGGAGAAATGACCTTTTAATTAGATACAGGAAAGGTGTCTAATCAAATTGTGTGGATAGAAATTCTTCAGCAAACCAAGAAGGCAGGAGTGAGGCATGTGTCTTGTAAAGCTTTGAAAAGGACAGATGTGTGTCATGTTCAAGGTCGAAACCTCCCCTCACCCCGTCCCCTTCCTGGAGGCCAGTGATAGTCATGGTTTTAGTAGGTCCTGAAGCGATCCATTGGGCACTAAAAGCTGTAGCCTGGTTTGCTCTGGGGTAGTGTGGAGAGGAGACAGCGCCTCCTGCTGCCAGGCCTGCTCTAACTGCCTGTCACTTGGATTTAGATGACAGCAAGCCTCCCATCCAGATGCCTGGCTCTTCAGAGTACGAAGCCTCAGGAGGGGTCCAGGATCCTGCAGCCGCTGGCCCCCGGGGCCCCGGGCCACATGACCAAATCCCACCGAACAAGCCCCCTTGGTTTGACCAGCCTCACCCCGTGGCTCCTTGGGGCCAGCAGCAGGTATTGATTGGAACCTGGGGTGGGAGCAGATGGGGCACACTTGGCCTGATGGGGTAGCCTCCCCTATGCCAGTTGGTGGGCATTGAGTGGCTTACTGGGGAACAATGAGGGATATTCTGTGACAGAGCTTATGCTGGGTTAGTGACAGCCCTGTCTTCCTGTGGCTCCGGGACAGGTCGAGTGACAGGTCTTCACGTCCGTTCCCCGAGCTTTGATGGTTTGGGCTTCTCTGTAGTCTAGATCCCCATTTTCCTGCGAGTGCAGGGAAGTTTAACGCCACAAGGCATGGCAGGGTGTTCTGTTTCCTGTCCTTAAACAGGTTCAGCTAGTTGAGTGTCAGTGTTTTGTCATCCTGGAAAGAAGAAGGTGCTTTTGTAAGGAAAGGGGGATGTCAGAAATGTCTGGCATGTTGCCCCTGGGAGGCCTCACATGCAGCTTTGCTATGGGTCACATATCCCTGGGCCAAGGCAAGGGCCACTTCATCTGGCACAGCATGGCTGTGAAGTGCCCTGGAGCGTGCTGGGTCCACTTAGAGCACTGAGGCACAGCCCAGGGCCTTCCCGGGCGCGACTTTCCCCCTTGACCATGGGGCCTGGTTGGCTTTGCAGCGTGGCCTTTCCAGGTGACTCCCTGTCTGCAGGGACAGGTGTAAGAATGGCAAGGAGACTGGCTCTGGACTGAGACTTGGTGGTTGTGGCTTTGAGCCTCCCACCCCCAGCTTCAGGACACAAAGCTGATTTAGGTTCAAATCTTTTGAACCTCACAAAAGATTGGACACCCCCATAAAGACAGCTGCCACCTCCGAGTGCTGGCCGGGAGCCAGATGGTGGTGGCTGTTTTGCAGGTACCCTCTGCTGGGGGAGCAGTTCTTGTCCCTGTTCTGTGGGTATGGAAACAGGCCCTTAGTGTCTCTAGGCTCAGTCTTTTCGCAGACCAGAAGGTTGGGCTCAGGACAATGGGCACGCCCCTCACTGAGGGTGCCCGCTAGGCCAGCAGTGCATCCTGCAGTCCACACTGAGAGACAGCAGCCTGGCCTGCTTGACTTGGCCATGTGTGGTCTTAACACTAGAAGTAATTTCTCGAGGCAGGAAGATTGCCTGAGGCCAGGAGTTTGGGACCAGCCTGGGCAACAAAGCAAGACTCCATCTCTACGAAGAGTAAAAATAAGCTGGCATGGTGGTGCACACCTGTCGTCCCAGGTACACAGCGGTCTGAGGCAGGAGGATTGGTTCAGCCAGGACTTCAGGCTTCATTGAGCTATGGTCATGCCACTGCATTCTAGCCTGGGTGACAGAGTGAGACCTTGTCTCTAAAAAAGAAAAGGCTGGGCGTGGTGGCTCACGCCTGTAATCCCGGCAGTTTGGGAGGCTGAGGTGGACAGATCATTTGAGGTCAGGAGTTTGAGACCAGCCTGGCCAACATGGTGAAACCTCACCTCTATTAAAGATAAAAAAATAGCCGGGCATGGTGCCAGGCACCTATAATCCCAGCTACTCGAGGAGCTGAGGCAGGAGAATCACCTGAACGCGGGATGTGGAAGTTGCAGTGAGCCAAGATCGCGCCACTGTACTCCAGCCTGGGCAACAGAGCGAGACTGTCTCAAATTAAGAAAAAGAAAAACAAGTAGTTCCTGATATTTAACATCTGGCTCTCCGGCTTCTCTTGGAAGCCTGGAGAATGTGGCGGCCTGGGCCAGCCTCCCCTTAGTAGGGGTCAGCGCAGTTACCCAGCCGTGACCCTAGACACCGGCCTTCTCATTGGCCTCTGCGCTCCTCCCGTCTCCTGCCCAAGCTGGAGTTTGCCCTCCTGGCTTTAAGTCTCCAGAACAGAAGCTGGTGAGGGAAGAACCTCCCGTCTTCAGTCTACAGGAAGATGCTGGCTTGGTTTGAGGGTCCCCAGAAGCAGACCCCAAGACAAGGATGTGTGTGCCGCAGTGTATCTGCCCAGCAGACGGCTTTTGGGGAGAGGAAGAGTGAGGCAGGGCAGGGGGTGTCAGAGTGAGCCCTGCCCCGTGGGTGACTGGGGTGCTCTGAAAAGCGATACCGTCTGTGCCTCTGCACTATGCCCCTGAGGGACGAGGGAGCTGGCATTTGTCTGGCAGTGGTAGCGGGGAGCACCTCATGGCCTGTGCAGCCTGTGTGCGGGTGCAGCGCGCCCCAGTGGGAGAAACAGCCCCGGGACTGAGATGTGGGTGCAGTGGTTGGGGGTCTGGTCATTTTGCAGCAGCATGTGGTCGGGGCTGAGAGCAGGTGCCCAGCATCCCCGTAGGCGTCAGCGTAGGAGGCGCCCCAATGTGGCCAGGGCAGCGCCTCCATGGTCTGAGCCAGCGCTGTGATGCTGCCAAGCGCTGGGGCCCAGACCGCGCAGGGCTCACACCTGTCCCTTCCCTTGCAGCCGCCAGAGCAGCCACCCTACCCGCACCACCAGGGCGGCCCACCCCACTGCCCCCCCTGGAACAACAGCCACGAGGGCATGTGGGGCGAGCAGCGCGGTGACCCCGGCTGGAACGGCCAGCGCGACGCACCCTGGAACAACCAGCCTGACCCCGCCTGGAACAACCAGTTCGAGGGCCCCTGGAACAGCCAACACGAGCAGCCACCCTGGGGTGGGGGCCAGCGCGAGCCGCCCTTCCGCATGCAGCGGCCCCCACACTTCCGGGGGCCCTTCCCGCCCCATCAGCAGCACCCGCAGTTCAACCAGCCTCCGCACCCCCACAACTTCAACCGCTTCCCGCCCCGCTTCATGCAGGACGACTTCCCGCCACGGCACCCCTTCGAGCGGCCGCCCTATCCCCACCGCTTCGACTACCCCCAGGGGGACTTCCCTGCCGGTGAGTGTACGGGCGCCTGGGTAGGGCCTGGGGGAGGCACCCATGGCTCGCCTGCCGAGCAGGCTGGTGGCGCTGCTTGTGGTCCTGGCGTGCTCCCGAGTGCACAGTGACAGGCACAGGGTCATGGGACGTCCGAGGAGCCCAGCCTGGGTTCTCAGGAAGTGGGGGCACAGACTCAGCTTTGCCGCCCTGATTAGGCCCGGTTGGCCGCAGATGAGGCAGATCCAGTAGGGAAAGGTTCCTGCCGTGGGTGGGCGTGGCGAGGGCAGGGCGGGGCCTCGTTTTTTTTACTGCTGCTGCTTGCTTTTTGCATCAGTTTTCCCGTTGTATTAGTTCGTTTAAAAAATCAATACTTGGTGTGGTGTTGGGTGCCTATGGTCCTAGCTGCTTAGAAGGCTGAGGTTGTGGTAAGCTGTGATCGCATCACTGTACTCCACCCTGGGCGACAGACTCTGTCTCAAAAAAAAACAAAAAACTAGTTTTCTTTTTTAAAAAAATTTTGTTATTTTATTTTAAATAGAGATGGGGTCTTGCTATGTTGGCCAGGCTACTCTCAAACTCCTGGGCTCAAGCAATCATCCCCCCTCAGCCTCTAGAGTAGCTGGGTCTACAGATGTGAGCCACCATGCCCAGTATCTTTGTTATTGATTTTATTATTTCTAATCTTTTAGTACTTTTTTTTTTTTTTTTTGAGACACAGTCTCACCCTGTTGCCCAGGCTGGAGTGCAATGGCGCAATCTCAGCTCACTGCAACCTCCGCCTCCCGGAATCAGGTGATTCTCCTGCCTCAGCCTCCCGAGTAGCTGGGATTACAGGTGTGCGCCACTACGCCTGGCTAATTTTTTGTATCTTTAGTAGAGACAGGGTTTCACCATGTTGCCCAGGCTGGTCTCGAGCTCCTGACCTCAGGTGATCCGCCCGCCTCGGCCTCCCAAAGTGCTGGGATTACATGTGTGAGCCACCTCACTTGGCTTTTTGTTGTTGTTGTTGTTTGTTTTTTTGAGACTGAGCCTCACTGTCGCCCAGGCTGGAGTGCAGTGGCACAGTCTCGGCTCACTGCAGCCTCCTCTTGGGTTCAAGTGATTCTCCCACCTTGGCCTCCTCAGTAGCTGGGATTACAGGCACCAGTCACTATGCCCAGCTAATTTTTGTATTTTTAGTAGATGGGGTTTCGCCATGTTGGCCAGGCTGGTCTTAAACTCTGGGCCTCAAGTGATCCACCCATCTTGGCCTCCCAAAGTGCTGAGATTACAGGCGTGAGCCACCGTGCCCGGCCTTCTCTCTTTAAATACATTTCTGATTATAAATGCATCTTGGAGACCGCTTGGCACATTTATTGCTTTTACTTTTTGGCTTGGGCTGACATGATAAAAGTCCTGCAGCCTGGACGGCTTCAACAGCTGGAATGTATCGTCTTAAGGATCTGGGGGCTGGAGGTCCAAGGTGGAAGTGTGGCGGGTTCGGGTTAGTGTCTCGGAGGCCTGTCTCCTTGGCTCACAGGTGACCGTCTTCTCTCTACGTGTCTGTGTCCTAATCTCTTATTGTAATGGCAACAGTCACATTGGATTAGGGCCACCATGGCTTTATTTTAACTCATTTGTGTCTTTAAAGGCCCTGTCTCCAAATACAGTTCCATCCTGAGCTACTGGGGGCTGGGACTTCAGCGTATGGATTCGGAGGGTCACAACTTAGCCCTCACATTGCAGTTTTGGGGTTTTGTGGTTTTCTTCTGTCAGCCTCAAGCTCCCTCGGCTGTGCCTATGGATGCGGGACAGGCCCCTCGGAGCCTGGCTCCTCTGTGCTTCGCTGCCTGGTCTTAAGCAGTGAGAGAAGGTGTTGGGCAGGCTCCCAGGAGGGGTTGGCCTCCTGGCCCTTCACTGAGCCCCTTCCCTCCAGCACTTGTCACCTGGGAGATCCTGACTGGCCTGTGGTCCTGAGGCAAGTCTCTGTTTTGCAGAAATGGGGCCTCCTCACCACCACCCTGGCCACCGCATGCCTCATCCTGGCATCAACGAGCACCCGCCCTGGGCTGGACCCCAGCACCCCGACTTCGGCCCTCCCCCCCACGGCTTCAACGGGCAGCCCCCGCACATGCGGCGACAGGGCCCGCCCCACATCAACCACGATGACCCCAGCCTGGTCCCCAACGTGCCCTACTTCGATCTCCCTGCTGGGCTGATGGCGCCCCTTGTGAAGGTAATGCCCCACGGCGGGCTCCAAGCTGAGCATGCTTACCACACTGGCCCCCGTTTCTCCTCGTGAAAAGTGAACACACGGGACCGGGTGCCTCCCGGGGCTCCCCTTCCTCATCTCCCATTCCCTAGGGACCCTGATCCGTCAGTGGGAGGTGTCCAAACCGGAGTTGCACGGTGTGGCCGTAAGCGACGCCATGTCTGCCCTGCCCCTCCTATCCCTCCCGCCGCAGGGAGCTTCAGCCATGTGGGGCCAGCTGGGCTATGAGGCTCGAGTCCTCCCTTCGTCCTTTTTGGTCCAGGCCCTCAGAAGCACCTTGTCCCAGGGCTGCTGATGGAGGGAATGTCTTAGAAGGAGCACCTGTGAGCTGTGCCTGCCAAGCACAGAGGGAGGGGGGTGGCCCTGGAGGAGCCGGGCAGGGCTGGCAGCAGCTGATACCACTGTGGGGTGGCCGGAGCATAGGACAAGAGGTGAGGCAAGAAGGGGCCAGGTCTGGCCGGGCGTGGTGGCTCACGCCTGTAATCCCAGCACTTTGGGAGGCCGAGGCGGGTGGATCACGAGGTCAGGAGATCGAGACCATCCTGGCTAACACGGTGAAACCCCATCTCTACTAAAAAATACAAAAAATTAGCCAGGCGTGGTGATGGGCACCTGTAGTCCCAGCTACTCGGGAGGCTGAAGCAGGAGAATGGCGTGAATCTGGGAGGCGGAGCTTGCACTGAGCCGAGATCACGCCACTGCACTCCAGCCTGGGCGAGAGCAAGACTCCGTCTCAAAAAAAAAGGGGGGGCTGGGGGGCTCCAAGGGCATGCTGACCACTGCCACTTCCCATCCCCCCTCAGACACATCCACCTGAAGTCCAGGCAGACTTCATGGAGCCATGGGCAGCAGGGAGAGCTGTGGGCAGGGGCCCCGGCAAGCCAGGCAGGGCAGGGCAGGGCCTCAACAGGAGGACAGAGACAGAGCAGAAGGAGGAGACAGGCCAGCAGCGGGCTCCGGGGCTGGGGCTGAGGCTGAGGCTGTTCTGAGGGAGGGGCCCAGGGTAGGCATTGCGAGCAAAGGGTGACGTGAGGGGCCCGCTGCATGTCTGTGAATAAACCAGGGGGTGTTCATGTCACCCGAGTTTGGAGACCATGTCCCCTGTGGGTGATTTTCTGAAGAGAGAACCCTGTGATTGTCATCAGCCTTAGAGCAGCTGTGACCCACCACGGTTGGTGTGGCTGAGGTCCTGCAAGAGAGTGGGTTCCCCAAGAGGGAAGCATGAGGAGCTCTGGTGCCCAGGGTACCCTTGACACTGAACCTGGGCCCTGCCCTGACCCCACTCCCTGCAGACCCTGGGTGGGCCTGAGAGGGTTCTGCCCAGGCAAGGTGACAGCTGGGTTCTCTGCTGCAGCTGGAAGATCACGAGTACAAGCCTTTGGACCCTAAAGACATCCGCCTCCCGCCCCCCATGCCGCCCAGCGAGAGGCTGCTGGCTGCAGTGGAGGCCTTCTACAGCCCCCCGTCCCATGACAGGCCCAGGAACAGGTAAGGGGCCCAGGTTGGTGGGGCGGGCAGGAGGCCTCTGTCCCCTCTCCCGGCTCTCTGCAACCACACCTTCTGCCCAGGCTAGAAAATGTGGCTGTCCCTCAGGAGGAACTGCCCTCCCCCCGCCCCAGAGTGACAAGTGTGTGTCACAGGCACAGCACACACGTGGCCCTCAATGAAGAGCATTTTAATGGAGACACATCAGAAGAACTTAGGGAAGGTGTGGCATGGCGGCACGTCTCAAGCAGCCGGCTGCCACAGGGCCCTCAGCTTACCCTTTCCAGTGGTCACCCCTCCTTCCTATGCTGGGCTGCAGGCCTGTGCACCCATGAGTCAGTGTTCCTGTTCCCCAGTTCCACAGACCATGGGTCCCCACCACCTCAGTGGAACAGCAGGGTGGCAAGGGCGTGGACACTAGAGCCACTGGGCTACAGGAGGACAGCCCTGTGGGAATGCTGAACCAAGCTCTACTGCGCCCATGCTCGGAGTCCACAGCCACAGGGCCATGTACTCTCCAAGGTCCTGTGGATTAACTCCTGATGACTTTTTCACAAGTTCCTTGTGGGTGGGTGTCACGTGGTCACACAGGGAATGCCGTGTCTTACAGTGAAGGCTGGGAGCAGAACGGCCTCTATGAGTTCTTCCGAGCAAAAATGCGGGCCCGGCGGAGGAAAGGCCAGGAGAAGAGGAACAGGTAAAAGCGCAGACGTCTGCAGTGGCCGGGCGGCCAGGCCCCACAGCTTGTGATGGGTGGGAGCAGACCCCAGATAACGCTCATCACGTCCGCCCTCACACAGCCTGTGCCTATGGGGCGGTGTTTTCCACAAGGCCTGAATTCACACAGCAGCAGGCTTGGCCACACTATTTAGGAACTTGATACCATTGCTGTGGCTATGGCGCCATATCCACAGCCAGAGCCCCTGCATCTGGGGCCATCCAGGAACCTGAGGGCCAGGGTGGGCTGGGTGCAGCCCACCCACTGGGGCACCCGATCATCAGGCCTCTCCCCGCAGCGGACCCTCGAGGTCTCGGAGCAGATCCAAGAGTCGAGGGCGTTCTTCCTCCCGCTCCAACTCAAGATCCTCCAAGTCTTCAGGCTCGTACTCAAGGTCAAGGTCACGCTCCTGCTCCCGTTCCTACTCCCGCTCCAGATCTAGGTAGGCAGAGGCTGCCTCAGGAGGGCAGTGCCTGAGGCCTCTTCCTGCGGCCTCCCCACGACGCCTGGCTGCTGCTGACCCTTGGGCACCCTTCCCTGCAGAAGTCGGAGCAGGTCGCGCTCCTCCAGAAGCCGCTCCCGGTCCCAGTCGCGGTCCCGGTCCAAGTCATACTCCCCAGGAAGAAGACGCCGGTCACGGTCCAGGAGCCCCACCCCGCCGTAAGATCCTGTCTTAAGTGCTGCGCTGGTAACGCTGGGAAGCTGCGGTGCTTTGCTGTGAATGTGGAAACATTGGTGGTTAGGAGACTGTGTTAGGAGGCCGCCAGCATTAGCCCAGGGACAGTGGCACCCCTCACCCTTCACCACAATAGTCACTTGGCGAAGCCTGAGGCGGTAGCTGGGGTCTGCTTTCTAACCACCATCGGGGTTCGAGGTGTCCTGCCCTCAGTGCTGAGCATGGGGTGGGGGCCAGCGTCTGGAGCCCCCTTATCTAGCTGAGACAGGATAAACGGATAGAGACGCAAAATCTGCATATAATGTCACCTGGCGACAGCATGCATGCAAGCTGTGGCTGTGAGGCCCTCATCACTGTCATTCCAATAAATGTCTCAGTTACTTCTTAAAAGAATAATTTGTCTCGATTTTAGTTCCTCTGCTGGTCTGGGTTCTAATTCGGCACCTCCTATCCCTGACTCAAGGCTCGGAGAAGAGAACAAAGGCCATCAGATGCTGGTGAAGATGGGTAAGGCGAGGGAATGGGGAGGGCACGGGAAGGGTCCTCACGCGTGCTGGGCCCGGGAGTCACCAGTGCTTTCTCTTCCTCAATGCATGTGGGATGGATGGAGTCAGGCCGGTTCTGACTCTGCCCAGACCCTCTAGACAGGGCCGGCCTGCGGGTTCTCTCTACCCATTTCCCATGTCTACACTGCCTGTCTGGACATTCAGCCCCCCATGTGCACCCCCATCTGCCTCCGTCTTGTTGTGGTTGTGACTGCATCTCTGTCTCCAGGCTGGAGTGGCTCTGGTGGCCTCGGTGCGAAGGAGCAAGGGATCCAGGACCCCATCAAGGGCGGGGACGTCCGAGATAAGTGGGACCAGTATAAAGGCGTGGGCGTGGCCCTGGACGACCCCTATGAGAACTACCGCAGGAACAAGAGCTACTCCTTCATCGCCCGCATGAAGGCCAGGGACGAGTGTAAGTAGGCGCCCATGCCGGGAGCTGCGCCAGTGGCCAGCGGTGCCGGCTGTGGGACCTTCCTGGCTGACTGGCAGTGGAAGATCACAGTGACAGCTCAGTTCTGACACCATCTCCACTTGTGGAGAGCCACAGGAAGAGAAGGAAGACCAGCGCATGCCCAGTGGGAACGCCGTGCTCCATGGCGTGGAGGGCACGGGTGCCACCCACAAACCACACCAAGAGGCGCTGCAGCCACCAGGGCCCCAGGCTCGTTTTCCCTTATAGTAAAGCAAGAAACACAAGACCCTCTACCCCGAGTAAATTCTTCACCCATGAAGGGATGGATGTGCATCTGCCCTAAGTCAGACTGAAGCCTCCTCTCAGGCTCCAGGAACATGTGCAGGAGGGATTGGCCTGGGCCAGAGCCAGCACCCCAGCTCCTTCCTCCAGCTCCTGGCACCCACCAGCCCTGACCCGGCTTCCCCTCGGCTGTGTAGGGACAAAGCTGAGGCCCAGTGCCATGACTACCCACAGATTGAAAACCAGAAACACAAAACTTTGACTTGACTTGCAAAGTGAAGCAGGGTTTTCATTTTTACTCTCCTTGGTTTAGTTCTAGAAAGAAGAATATTGACCTGAGAGGAAGCCCAGTGAGATTCTGAAACCCAATTCTTCGAAGGTGTACTGGCCCTTAGTTCAGTTATTTTAGTTGTTTAAGTTGATATTTTTTTTCTGGAATGTAGTAGCCATTTGCTGTTATCTGGGAAACAATATTCTAACAGGAAACCAGCCTAAGACACTTCAGGTCGAGCGCTCCCTCGGAGTCTGTGCCCGTCGCGTCCGCTGCTTGAGTTTCGCACTTGGAAGAACCCTGCACCAGCTGGCGTGTGCGACGGCCCAGTCCCATCCAGAGCATGGAGCCTGACCCCAGCCAGCGCCTTCCGCTCCATCATTTCATTTCACACCCCCGAAGGGAGGGGAGGCCAGGAGGGGAGCTGCTCCTGCCAGAAGCTGGTGGGTGACCGTTGGGAATCGGCCATACCTGGTGTCCATGGGCAGCCTGGTGCAATGCCATTCACTTGTACAGAAACATTTTTGAAAAATTCTTTTCAATAAGATGCAAAATCTTCCAACTTTTCAACCCACGTGATGAATATTTGATTTTGTTCTAGATTTCCTGTAGCTGTGAATTGTTAAAATGTATGATTCAGGATAAAACGTAAACACGTGCTGTTAGTAATTTCTTGTGGATTTCATTGTTTTGCCTTCAAATAAAGCATTTTTTTAAAGACCTTTCTCCCGCACATGTGTAAGTCAGAAGTGTGCATGGACTGAGTGAGGAGACACGTGTCCTGGTTTGAGCTGTGCAGCCTGGGGTCAGAGGCTGTGTCCAGGGGCTCACATGGCGTCCCCAGCATGCTGACCTGGTCCCATATCCTTATCCTCGAGCAGGGCTTCTGCCATCCACCCTGCCTCCCTCTGGCTCACTGGGATGCCAGGACCTGCCTGGGTGGAGCTGCTCTGCAGAGGCTGGTGGCCCCTGTCCTGCTGTGAGTCAGGACAGCTCCACTGAAACTTTCCACTGGCCTGTGGTGTCACGGAGCTGGGCATGCTGCTGGGAGAGCTGTCACTGAGCTGGGATTTGGCTCAGAGGAGTCTGGGGCCCTCACCGCAGCACCACCTGGCCCACCATGGAATGTCACACCTGGATGCTGACGTGTGTGTGTGTGTGTGTGTGTGTGTGTGTGTGTGTGTGTGTCCATCACCACAGCACCACCTGCCCCCACCATGAATGTCACACTTGGACACTGATGAGCTCTGTGTTTGTGTGCCTGTGTTGTGCACATTGAGTACACAGGATGGGATACCTTTTGTTAGATGTCACGTCAAGCTCCACCTGCTGGTGCTCACAGCTCCTTGTTCACCTCCTCCAGGGCGTCCTCCATGGTCAGTGGGGCAGGTCTGTGGCACCTAATGTACTGTCAGGCAGAGGACAGACCACACCATCACCATCGTCACCTCAGTACACTCTTGAGACGGTGCTGGAGGAGGGAGTGGAGCCGGCACCTGTCCCCAGCAGGCTCCTGTCGGGGTGACTGACAAGCATAAAACCACAGGATGTGTGTGACAGGTTGGCACACGGGGCTGTGGGAACACTGAGGGTAGAGGGACATCCAGGTCAGCCCCGCGAGGGGTGAGCCCTGACAGAGAAAGGGAGGGGTGCCTGTGAGTGCCCTTGGAGTGGCTGAGATCAGGGAGAAGCGCCTGGAGCAGAGAGCTGGGAGCTATGGTGGGCTGCAGCCAGGTGGCACAGTCAGATGGCTTCTGCCTGCATCGGATGGGTTGATGGACGCCCAACAGAGGCACGAGTTCAAAGCCCCCAGAGCGGTGCAATGAGCAAAGTTGAGATTGTAGAGACCCGTGGGACTCACAACCTGCCCTCTTCAGCAGATAAACCACAAGGAAACGAGAGGCCTGGCGTGCAGGGGACTCAAGAGGGCACAGTTCCAAAGCAGCGTCCCGGGGCATGTGGGAGAAACGCCCAGCCCCAGACCTGCCCCGCCTGCTTGCGGGCCTAGCATCGCTTTCACGGGGCTTCCAGGGGATCCCCAACCGCTCAGCGTTGAGAACCGGTTGCTGCTCTAGATTAAGAGGCTCAAAGGACACATCGGGTAGTATGGACTTTGGATCCAGATTACAAAATCGGAACAAAACACAACTTTAAATCAGACAAACAGAAATCTCAACACTGGATATTCCTTGATACTTAGTAAATTTGGTTTGTGTATTATCGTATTATGGTTGTTTGTTTGAGACAGAGTCCTGCTTTGTCCCTCACTACAGCCTCAACCTCCCCAGCTCAAGTGATCCTCCTACCTCAGCCTCCCAGAGAGCTGGGACTACAGGCACACACCACTATGCTAGGCTAGTTTTTTTTGTATTTTTTGTAGAGATGGAGTCTTGCTATGTTGCCCAGGCTGGTCATGAACTCCTGGGCTAAAGCGACCCACCCTGCCTCAGCTTCCCAAAGTGCTGGGATTACAGGAGTGAGCCACCACACCTGGTCTTTAACATCACTTTTTAGAAATAAACATTGAAAAATTTGTTACGTAAAATGTTTAAAGCAGGGGGCGGTGGCTCACGCCTATAATCCCAGCACTTTGGGAGGCCGAGGTGGGTGGATCACCTGTGGTCGGGAGTTCAAGACCAGCCTGACCGAAATGGAGAAACCCCGTCTCTACTAAAAATATGAAAAATTAGCTGGGTGTGGTGGTGCGCACCTGTAATCCCAGCTACTCAGGAAGGTGAGGTAGGAGAATCACTTGAACCCGGGAGGCGGAGGTTGCAGTGAGCTGAGATCGCACCATTGCATTCCAGCCTGGGCAACAAGAGCGAAACTCAGTCTCAAAAAAAAAAAAAAGTTTATAAATAGATCACCATAAAGGACTGCATATAGTATAACGCCATTTCTATATAGAAATACATGGGCCGGGCGCGGTGGCTCACGCTTGTAATCCCAGCACTTTGGGAGGCTGAGGCGGGCGAATCACGAGGTCAGGAGATCGAGACCACGGTGAAACCCTGTCTCTACTAAAAAATATAAAAAATTAGCCGGGCGTGGTGGCGGGCGCCTGTAGTCCCAGCTACTCGGAGAGGCTGAGGCAGGAGAATGGCGTGAACCCGGGAGGCGGAGCTTGCAGTGAGCCGAGATTGCGCCACTGAACTCCAGCCTGGGTGACAGAGCGAGACTCTGTCTCAAAAAAAAAAAAAAAGAAAGAAATACATGGCCAGGCATGGTGGCTCGCACCTGTAATCCCAAAAATTAGCTGGGCATGGTGGCAGGCGCCTGTAATCCCAGCTACTTGAGAGGCTGAGGCAGGAGAATTGCTTGATCCCGGGAGGCAAAGGTTGCAGTGAGCCGAGATCACACCACTGCATTCCAGCCTGGGCAACAAGAGCAAAACTCCATCAAAAAAATAAAAAAAGAAAAAGAAATACGCATACTATGGTTCATACAAAAGTCTGAACGAGTATATTATTATCAACCTGGTAATAGTTACCTCTGAAATTAAGGAGAACTTGCAGGTTACACATCTCTGTAACAAGATTTTCAAAAACAGCCACGTAATTTTTGGTAATCAGATCGTTTTTTTGAGACGGAGTCTTGCTCTGTCACCCGAACTGGAGTGCAGTGGCACGATCTCGGCTCACTACAACCTCCACCTCCCAGGTTCAAGCGACTCTCCTGCCTCAGCCTCCTGAGTAGCTGGGACTACAGGCACCCGTCACCACACCTGGCTAATTTTTGTATTTTTAGTAGAGACGGGGCTTCACCACGTTGGCCGGGCTAGTCTCAAACACCTGACCTCAAGTGATCCCGCCCATCACAGCCTCCCAAAGTACCAGGCGTGAGCCACCGCACCCGGCTGGTAATCAGATAAAAATTCTTAGAGGGTAAAAAAAGAGGTGAGGGTGATTGCTGAGGAGAACAGCTGGGCCGCCTCTGGCCCCATCTCGGGGATGTCTCAGGAGGCTCAGGGAAAGGGACAGGACCCCTCCCATGGCAGAAAACAGTGCCACGAACAGTAGGTCACACAGCCCAGGTGGGGCTGGCTACAAGGTGCGGGAGCTCAGCACCCCACCCTGTACCAGCTCTTGCCACAGGGTGGCAGGAAATGAGGCTCCCTCCACAGGGAGAGAAGGTGATGGCCCCAATGCATCTCTGCAGCCCTGGGCTGGGCGCTGGAGCCTAGACCCCGGCCCACATCCCCTCAGCCCGGCATCTGGGAGCTGCCGCTCCCCTACCGCCCTGCCCCTGCCCGTGGGGAGCTGCACTCACCTCTTTGGCTTCCTCCAGGGTGTGGTAGTGGAAGGAGTCCGTGTCCAGGGAGCGCAGGAGGGAGGCGTGCAGGTGCCGGCTGGCCTGGATGAACTGCTGCGTCAGGCTCAGCTGCTGCTTCAGCACATCATGGAGCGCCAGCACGGCCGGGCTGTAGGCGGTCAGGGCTGCCCCAGCTCCGCGTTACTCAGTGGCTTCGCTGGGGCCCCACAAATTCTGCAGCCCCCCCCACCGCTCAGGTGCCAGGCTGCTCTCTGAAATCTTTTTTTTTTTTTTTCTAGAGACAGGGTCTGATTCTGCCACCCAGGCTGGAGTACAGTGGTGCCATCACAGCGCACTGCAGCCTTGAACTCCTGCGTTTAAGCAACAGTGGCTCACGCCTGTAATCCTAGCACTTTGAAAGGCCGAGACAGGCGGATCACGAGATCAGGAGTTCGAGACCAGCCTGGCCAACATAGTGAAACCCCGTCTCTACTAAAAATACAAAAAAAAATTAGCCAGGTGTAGTGGCAGACACCTGTAGTCCCAGCTACTTGGGAGGCTGAGGCAGAATTGCTTGAACCCGGGAGGCAGACGTTGCAGTGAGCCAAGATCACGCCACTGCACTCCAGCCTGGGTGACACAGCAAGACTCCGTCTCAAAAAAAATAAATAAATAAAAAATTGAAAAGGGAAAAAAATAGTAAGTACCAGATGGACCCCTACGTGTATCACAAGGCTTTAGTGGCTCCGCTGGACTCAGCAAAGACCAAACTCTCTAAGATGGCTGTTGGGGCCCCTTCCTCATGCCTCAGGCTAGACTGGAGCCTTTCTGAGGGCCACAGAGACTCAGCCCAGGAGGCAAGGGGCATGTCTACCCAGGCTGTGCAACTCAGTATCAGTCAAATAAATGTCTTCAGGGGAAATAAACTATGGCTTATTGATGTAATGCCACCAAGGGGAACATACAAAACAAAAGTGGCCTTGTGCCAGGCAGGGTGGCTCATGCCTGTGATCCCAGAACTTTGGGAGACCGAGGTGGGCAGATCATTTGAGGTCAGGAGTTCGAGACCAGCCTGGCCAACATGGAGAAACCCTGTCTCTACTAAAAATACAAAAATTAGCCGGGCATGGTGGCACATGCCTGTAATCCCAGCTACTCGGGAGGCTGAGGCAGGAGAATCGCTTGAACCCAGGAGGCAGAGGTCGCAGTGAGTGGAGATCACGCCACTGCACTCCAGCCTGGGCAACAAGAGCAAAACCCCGTCGCAAAACAAACAAACAAAAAAAGTGGCCTTGTTGGGGTGCAGGGCACATAAGCGTCACTCTTCACCCTCTTGTTTTGTGTAACATTGCTGTCCCTTTGCAAGAGACAGAAGGTTCAAGGGCATCCACACCTTTTCTCTCCTCATGGCAGGTGCCCGTGGCTGCAGTAATCCCCGTCCAAGGGACCCCTGGAAGCAGCATGCAAGGGGGGCCACACCTCCAGAGTGGGTGTGAATCTGCAAGTGAAATGAGTCCTGAAAAATGTGACAGGAAGGATCCCGAGCCGGGCTGTTACCTTCTATTGCATCCGCGCTGATAACACGATTGGCGATGGGTGTCGGGTCCACATAGGCGCCTCCCAGGGCAGGCCCCATGGCTGCCATGCCGGCCACTATCTCAGGGACGAAGAGAGGGGTAAGCAGGCAGGACACAGAGAAATGACTTTCGGGTCCACAGATACAACCCTGGAATAAACTACATGACCTTGTTCTTTCCTCTTTCTGAAGGTGATCGCCACTCTTGCATTTTTTTTTTTTTTTTTTGGTTTGAGACAGGGTCTTGCTCTATTGCCCAGTCTGGAGTGCAGCAGCATGATCACAGCTCACACTACAGCCTCCCGGGCTCATGTAATCCTCCCATCTGTCTCCTAAGTAGACTACAGGTGTGCCACCCCGCCTGGCTAATTTTTAAAATTTTTTGTAGAGACAGCGTCTCCCTATGTTGCCCAGGCTGGTCTTGAACTCCTGGGCTCAAGCAATCCTCCTGCCTCAGCCTCCGAAAGTGCTGGGATCACAGGTGTGAGCCACCGCACCTGGCCCTTCTTTGCTTTTTTTACCCTCTTCCCCTTTCAAGTATTTCCCAAGGCTGCCTCCATTTTTCTGCTGGGTTTTCTTGGCTCAAGGCACAGGCATCCTAGCTGAGTGCAGTGGTGGCTCCGGCTCACGGTGGCTGGAGTTGAGAGCAGTGGAGGATGTGCTTTCCCAGCCTTTCTTCTAAGGGTCACTGTTGACCTCGGGATGTTGCGTGTTCCCTGGGCTCTGAGGCCAGCGTGTTCATGGCTGCTGTTTTTTCTCTCTCCTTTCCCTGTCAGGCCTAGTCTAGGAAAACAGCCTTGCCAGTGTTTCATGAAAGCATCCCTAAATTGCCAAAAATATGGACAGAAATGCAGACAGACACAACAATTCTGAGCCCAGATCCCAGGTTGAAAATACCATTTAACACCCCCAAGGTGATTTTACTCAGTCAATGTGATTGACTTTCCTTCCTGAGAAACAGACACCAGTCACCCCTCTCCTCGGGGGGGCCAGTCAGACTGATGTTAGGTTAAGCCCCCAGATCAAAACAAATAGATCCAGTGAGAATTACATTGCTTTTCTTTTCTTTTTTTTTTTGAGACGGAGTCTCACTCTGTCGCCCAGGCTGGAGTGCTATGGCACGATCTCAGCTCACTGCAACCTCCACCTCCTGGTTTCAAGTGATTCTTGTGCCTCGGCCTCCCGAGTAGCTGGGACTACAGATGCGCGCCACCACACCAGGTTAATTTTTGTATTTTTAGTAGAGACGGGGTTCCACCACACTGGCCAGGCTGGGAATTACATCATTTTTCACATCCAGTCTACCTTGTCAAGAGCCATATGGATGAGAAAAGAGAGATTAAAAGGGAATGTTTATTAGCCAGGTGCCTCTAGTCCCAGCTACTGGAGAGGCTGAGGTGGGCGAATCGCTGAAACCTGGGAGGTGGAGGAGGCAGTGGGCTGAGATTGCACCACTGCACTCCAGCCTGGGCAACAGAGCGAGACCCCATCTCATAAAATAAAATAAAATAAAATAAAATAAAATAAAATAAAATAAAATAAAAAATAAAATAAAATAAAATAAAATAAAATAAAATAAAATAAAATAATAACATGGGAATGTTTAAAAGAATGGGGCCTTTCCACCAGCAAGAGCCAAGACTGAAGCTGGGAATGAGAGAAATACCCGAAGGCCAGGCATGGTGGCTCATGCCTGTAGTCCCAGCACTTTGGGGAGTCAACATGGGCAGGTGGAAGGATCACTTGAGCCCAGGCATTCAAGACCAGGCTGGGGAACATAGGGAGACCCTGTCTCTACAAAAAACATTCTAAAATGATACAGGGGTCCAGGCGTGGTGGCTCACACCTGTAATCCCAGCACTTTGAGAGGTCGAGGCAGGCAGATCACGAGGTCAGGAATTCGAGACCAGCCTGGTCAGCATGGTAAAACCCCATCTCTACTAAAAATACAAAAATTAGCTGGGTGTGGTGGCACATACCTGTAATCCCAGCTATTCAGGAGGCTGAGGCAGGAGAATCGCTTGAACCCGGGAGGCGGAGGTTGCAGTAAGCCAAGATTGCACCACTGCACTGCAGCCTGGGCAAGAAAGCGAGACTCCATCTCAAAAAAAAAAAAGATACAGGGCCGGGTGCAGTGGCTCATGCCTGTAATCCCAACACTTTGGGAGGCTGAGGCTGACAGATTGCTTGAGCCCAGGAGTTTGAGACCAGCCTGGGCAATATGGCAAGACCCTGTCTCTACAAAAAATATAAAAATTAGCCACGCAGGGGGGCGCATGCTTGTAATCCTAACTACTTGGGAGGCTGAGGTAGGAGGATCACCTGAGCCTGGGGAAGTTGAGGCTGCAATGACCTGTGACTGGGTCACTACACTCCAGCTTGGGTAACAGAGCAAGACCCCATCTCTAAAAACAGCATGAGAGAGAGAGAAATATCTGGAAAGTCACCCAGGGTGTTTGTTCTCCAGGACAAAGGCATCCTGTGCACTGCGGGGTGTGGAATAGCACCCCTGGCCTCCACCCAGCAGATGCCGATAGCATTTCCCACCCCGAGTTGTGACAACTAATAATGTCTCTAGACCTTGCTGGAGTCCCCCCGTGACAGAATCATCCTGTGGGAGCTGCTACCCTAGTCCTTGGTTCTGACCCTTCTGAATGCTTCAGGGCTAGGAAGACATCGGGACACACCAGGGCAGCTGCCCCTCGTCCATGGAAGAGGAAATGGTGAGCCAAGGTCCCTGTGTGATTTTTTTTTTTTTTTTTTTTTGAGACAGAGTGTCATTCTGTCACCCAGGCTGGAGTGCAGGGGCATCATCTCAGCTCAATGCAACCTCCGCCTCCTGGGTTCTTCTCATGCCTCAGCTTCCTGAGTAGCTGGGATTACAGGAACACACCACCACAGCCAGCTAATTTTTGTATTTTTAGTAGAGATG
Organism: Hylobates moloch; assembly: GCF_009828535.3. Classification (NCBI taxonomy): domain Eukaryota; kingdom Metazoa; phylum Chordata; class Mammalia; order Primates; family Hylobatidae; genus Hylobates; species Hylobates moloch. The sequence goes on along the minus strand of NW_026652287.1, from coordinate 49,559,198 downwards.
GGGTTTCTCTGTGTTGGCCAGACTGGTCTTGAACTCCTGACCTCAAGTGATCCTCCCGCCTCGGCCTCCCAAAGTGCTGGGATTACGGGCGTGAGCCACCGTGCATGGCCAACTCTTGGTGATTAATAACAAGAGCCCAGATCTTGGGAAACTGAGCTCTCCCACGTGTCTCCCAGGATGCTGTAAACCACACACTGAGCTCCTGTCCCGGCGGCCCCGGCCCCCGCGGGCCCCAAGGCTTACCCTTGGTCCACTCGTAGGTGAAGGCAGGATCCGGCGTCTGCACAGCTGTGTCCTTCACAAGCACTCTTGTCACGTGCCTGCCCGACTTTTTCCTAGACTCGGCTGTTTGTCGAAGGTCTGTCTTCACACTTGAAGAGGATTCAGACAGAGCGTCCAGTGTTCTGTCAAGAGACTCCTTGGCACGGGTGGTTGGCTCGGATGCTGTCAGACTTGGAGAGTTTTCAAAATCCTCCGAGTAAGCTGAGCTGACTGTGTTCACCATGGGAGCTTCAGATGGTGGCTGCATGCCGGAAGTGCTGTCCTGCTGAATGGCAGAAGCCGAGCTGGCACCGAGATGCTCCGAGACCTCGCTCTTATCCCCCTCTGCAGAGGCAGCCTTTCCCTGTGATGCCCAGCTCCTCGCCTGGGCCTGCCTTGGGGCATCCTGCCCAGTGGATGCCTGGGCTCTGAAGATTTTGCCAGCTGTTTTTTCTCTCTGAGCACTTTCCTCCTAAAATGAAGAATGGCAGAGGTGGCTGGGAAGTGTTTTGGAAATATCAACATGCTAGGAACACTGCACTCCTAGGAGCTGGGGACCTCCGGCACTCCTGCAGGCAAGGGGATACACCAGGTCCTCATCAGATGTGGGCACAGAGTATTCTAAACAGAACTGTGGCGTCTTCAGCACGGCATGTCCACGGGGCTGCAGGAACCCTGATGGTGTGACGCATGCTTAGGTGGCACATGGATGGCATTTAACATTTCATCATGGACTTAAGGACTTTAGGTGGTTGAGGCGGTAGGATCCTTTGAGCTCAGGAGTTCAAGACCTGCCTGGGCAACAGAGCAAGACCTTACCTCTATAAGAAAAAAAAATAATTAAAAAATTAAGTTTCAGCCAGGCACAGTGGCTCATGCCTGTAATCCCTGCACTTTGGGAGGCCAAGGCGGGCAGATCACCTGAGGTTGGGAGTTTGAAACCAGCCTGACCAACATGGAGAAACCCCGTCTCTACCAAAAATACAAAATTAGCCGGGCATGGGTGCACACCTGTAGTCTCAGCTACTCAGGAGGCTGGGCAGGAGGATTGCTTGAGCCTAAGACATCGAGGATGAAGTGAGCCATGATCCCCCAACTGCATTCCAGCCTGAGTGACGGAGTGAGACCTGTCTCAAAAATAGATACATTGGGCCAGGCATGGTGGCGCATGCCTGTAATCCCAGCACTTCGGGAGGCCGAGGTGGGTGAATCATCTGAGCTCAGGAGTTTGAGACCAGCCTGGCCAACATGGTGAAACCATCTCTACTAAAAATACAAAAATTAGTGGGGTAGGGTGGTGGGTGCCTGTAATCCCAGCTACTCAGGAGGTTGAGGCACAAGAATTGCTTGAACCCAGGAGGTGGAGGTTGCACTGAGCTGAGATTGTGCCACTGTAGTCCCAGCCCGGGCGACAAAGCGAGATTCTGTCTCAAAAAAATAATAATAAGGCCCGGTGTGGTGGCTCATGCCTGTAATCCCAGCACTCTGGGAGGCTGAGGCGGGCGGATCATGAGGTCAGGAGATCGAGACCATCCTGGCTAACACGGTGAAACCCCGTCTCTACTAAAAATACAAAAAAAATTATCCGGGCCTGGTGGTAGGCGCCTATAGTCCCAGCTACTCAGGAGGCTGAGGCAGGGGAATGGTGTGAACCCGGGAGGCAGAGCTTGCAGTGAGCTGAGATCGCGCCACTGCACTCCAGCCTGGGCAACAGAGTGAGACTCTGTCTCAAAATAATAATAATAATAATAATAATAGGCTGGATGCAGTGGCTCATGCCTGTAATCCCAGCACTTTGGGAGGCCGAGGCGGGTGGATCACTTGCAGTCAGGAGTTGGAAACCAGCCTGGCCAACATGGTGAAACCCCGTCTCTGCTAAAATATACAAAAATTAGCTAGGCATCGTGGCAGGGGACTTAATTCCAGCTACTTGGGAGGCAGAGGCAGGAGAATCGTTTGAACCTGGGAGGTGGAGGTTGCAGTGAGCCGAGATCGAGCCATTGTACTCAAACCTGGGGGATAACAGCGAGACTTCTCTCAAAAAAAAAAAGTTTAAAATAAAAAAAAATAATAAAATAAAAATAATAAATATTTTAAAATAAAAATAAAATGTCATCACTGTGTATCACCAACACATGTATCTGACAGTGCCAGTGGCCACCAGGACAAAAATCACAACAGAGTGTGACTGGATACAGCTGGTGAAGTGCTGCCTCCGTGCAGATGTTGTCACGGGTGGCTTACGTGGGATGTGTTTAATCACCACCTAACCAAGGTAGCTTCATCCTGTTAGCACCTAAATCAGGGTCTCTCACCTACTGCACTCTTGACATCAGGGGCCACAACATTCTTTGCAGCTGGGGGCCACCGGTGCATTACACAATACGGAGCAGTGTTCCTGGCCTCCACCCACTCACAATGCCAGTGGCACCTGTCACCCACCCCCTAGTCATGACAGCCAAAATGTCACCAGACATTGCCAATGTCCCCTGGGGAGAAGAGTTGAAAACTATAGACCTAAATGAAACATTACTTGCTTTTCCACATAAGAATCGACATTGGGCCAGGCATGGTCGCTCACACCTGTAATCCCAGCACTTTGGGAGGCTGAATCGGGAGGATTGCTTGAGCCCAGTTTGAGGACGGCCTGGGCAACATAGTGAGACCCTGCCTCAATTTTTAAATTTTTTAAAAATTAAAAAAAAATGTTTAAGCCAAAAACAATCGACAATGAAAAATGACTTTGTTGTACTTACTTCCTGTTCCAAATCGGAGTTCTCGCTGACAACTGGAGCCAGATCATCAAGTGATAAAATATTTATTCTAAACTCTGTAATTAAAAAATTAGTATAGCATTTACATTTACTCCTTTATTTACTCCATAATTTTTTTTAAATCTTCCAAATTTCTTTTTTCTTTTCTTTTTTTTTTTAAGATAGAGTCTCACTCTGTCACCCAGGCTGGAGTGCAGTGGCACGATCTTGGCTCACCACAAACTCCGCCTCCCAAGTTCAAGTGATTCTCTCACCTCAGCCTCCTGAGTAGCTGGGATTACAGGTGCCTGACACCTCACCCGCCTAATTTTTCTATTTTTAGTACAGACAAGATTTCACCATTTGGCCAGGCTGGTCTCGAATTCCTGGCCTCAAGTGATTCGCCTGCCTCGGCCTCCCAAAGTGCTGGGATTACAGGTGTGAGCCACTGTGGCCAGCCTAATCTCCCATAAATGTTTAGAAAGATATGAAGACATGGCCGGGCGTGGTGGCTCACACCTGTAATCCCAACACTTTGGGAGGCCAAGGTGGGCGGATCACAAGGTCAGGAGATCGAGACCATCCTGGCTAACAGGATGAAACCCCGTCTCTACTAAAAATACAAAAAATTAGCTGGGCGTGGTGGCGGGCGCCTGTAGTCCCAGCTACTCAGGAGACTTAGGCAGGAGAATGGCGTGAACCCAGGAGGCAGAGCTTGCTGTGAGCTGAGATCGCACCACTGTACTCTAGCCTGGGCGACAGAGTGAGACTCCGACTTAAAAAGAAAAAAAAGGCCGGGCGCGGTGGCTCACGCTTGTAATCCCAGCACTTTGGGAGGCCGAGGCGGGCAGATCACGAGGTCAGGAGATCGAGACCACGGTGAAACCCCGTCTCTACTAAAAATACAAAAAATTAGCCGGGCGTGGTGGCGGGCGCCTGTAGTCCCAGCTACTCGGAGAGGCTGAGGCAGGAGAATGGCGTGAATCCGGGAGGCAGAGCTTGCAGTGAGCCGAGATCGCGCCACTGCACTCCAGCCTGGGTGACAGAGCGAGACTCCGTCTCAAAAGAAAAAAAAAAAAAGATATGAAGACATGCAGTCCCTGTCCTCAGAAAACCAACCCAGGGGTCCACACACCTTTTCTCTATAGGACAAGGCAAGGCAGTGGTTCACACCTATAATCCCAGCACTTTGGGAGGCTGAGGCAGGAGGATCGCTTGAGCCCAGGAGTTTGAGACCAGCCTGGGCAACACAGTGAGACCCCATCTCTACAAAAAAATTAAAACATTAGCCTGGCATGGTGATGTGCACCTATAGCCCCAGCTGCTCAGGAAGCTGAGGCCAGAAAATCTCTTGAGACCAGGAGTTCAAAGCTGCAGTGAACTATGATCACACCACTGCACTCCAGTCTGGAGCATAGAGAGACCCTGTCTCTAAAAAATAATAATAATCATCGGGCGCAGTGGCTCACACCTGTAATCCCAGCACTTTGGGAGGCCGAGATGGGCGGATCAACTGAGGCCAGGAGTTCAACACCAGCCTGGCCAACATGGTGAAACCCAGTCTCTATTAAAAATACAAAAATTAGCCAAGTGTGGTGGCATGTGACTGTAGTCCCAGCCACTCGGGAGGCTGAGGCAGGAGAATCGCTTGAAACCGGAGTCGGAGGTTGCAGTGAGCCAAGATCACGCCACTGCACTCCAGCCTGGGTGACAGAGCAAGCCTCCATCTCAAAAATAATAATCATAATAAATAATAATAATAATGATAAAAAATAAAAGGCTAGCTGGGAAATTTCCAGCTTTTGGGGACAGACTGTCTGTCGTGACTACTCAGCTCCGCTGGCATAGTGTGAAAGCAGCCCTAGACAATGTGTAAAGGAAGGAGCGTGGCTGTCTTCTGAGAAAGCTTTATAAAGACAGAAGACAGGCTGGGCGCAGTGGCTCACGCCTGTAATCCCAGCACTTTGGGAGGTCAAGACGGGTGGATCACCTGAGGTCAGGAGTTGAAAACCAGCCTGGCCAACATGCTGAAATCCTGTCTCTACTAAAAATAGAAAAATTAGCTGGGCGTGGTGGCGGGCGCCTATAATCCCAGCTACTCAGGAGGCTGAGGCAGGAGAACTGCTTGAATCTGGGAGGCGGAGGTTGCAGTGAGCCAAGACCATGCCATTGCACTCCAGCCTGGGCAACAAGAGCAAAACTCTGTCAAAAAAAAAACAGACTGGCCGGGCGCAGTGGCTCACACTTGTAATCCCAGCACTTTGGGAGGCCGAGGCGGGCGGATCACGAGGTCAGGAGATCGAGACCGCAGTGAAACCCCGTCTTAGCCAGGGTGGTGGGGGGTGTGTAGTCAGTATCAGAGATGGGGGCAAGAATGGGTGAACCGGAGGTGAGTTGCAGTGAGCCGACGGCCATCCAGCCTGGGCAAAGGGGTCCGTCTCAAAATAATAATAAAATAAAATAAAAATTAAAAAAAAAAAATATATGTAGACAAAAGACAGGGCCAGGTGCAATGGTCATCCTGTAATCAGATTTGGACCTGAGAAGGCAGTCATGAGGTCAGGATTCAAGTCAGCCTGACCAAGTAAAAATACAAAAAATTAGCCGGGTGTGGTGGCACGCACCTGTAGTCCCAGCTACTCGGGAGGCTGAGACAGGAGCATTGCTTGAACCTGGGAGGCGAAGATTACAGTGAGCTGAGATCGCACTGCTGTACTCCAGCCTGGGTGACAGAGCAAGACTCCATCTCAAAAAAAAAAAAAAAAAAGACAGAAGACAGGCCTGCTAGCCCCTGGTCTAGACAGATTAGCAGCTGATCAGAGTGCACTGTTGGAAGGTGCTGAGAAGTACGTGTGTGGTGTCAGGGGTGGGAGGTGGCAGGGCACCCAGCCAGCTGGGGGAAACGGGGAAGACTGCAGAGCAGGGGCAGACCTGAGACATGGCCCCAAAGCATCCTATGCTGTCATTTACAGCAAGTTAATAGACTGTGAGTTCTGAAAAAAAGAATTCTAAAAAAAAAGAAATAGTGCAGCAAGTCAAAGGCACCGCAGAACCTTAGGACGGAGGCCAGTGCCTGAACCAAGTGTGTACCGGGACCCAGGAGTGTGGGGTTCTCTGTGGAGATTCTGGTGCTCCAACAGGTTTTTGGGTTTCAAAAAAATTTTTTTTTAGAGATGGAGTCTTGCTCTGTCACCCAGGCTGGAGCGCAGTGGTGTGTTCATAGCTCACCGCAGCCTCCAATTCCCAGGCAGGCTCCAATTCTCAGGCTCAAACGATCCTCCTGCCTCAGCCCCCCGAGTAGCTGGGACTACAGGTGCGCACAACCACACCCAGTTAATTTTTGTATTTTTTGTAAAGACAGGGTTTCACCATGTTGCCCAGGCTGGTCTCAAACTCCTCCTGCCTAAGCTTTCCAAAGCACTGGAATTGCAGGCGTGAGCCACCAGGCCTAGCCTCCAACAGCTTCCAACAGGTTTAAATTGACTCAAGAGATGAGTTGGTAAGCCAGGTGTGGTGGCTCACACTTGTAATTCCAGCACTTTGGGAGGCCAAGGCAGGCAGATCACCTGAGGCCAGGAGTTCAAGATCAGCCTGGACAACATGGCGAAACCTGGTCTCCACAAAGAGTACAAAAATTAGCCTGGTGTGGTGGCACACACTTGTGGTCCCAGCTGGTCAGGAGGCTGAGGCAGGCGGATTGCTTGAGCCTGGGAGGTCGAGGCTGTAGTGAACCCTGATCATGCCCACTACACTCCAGCCTGCGCGACAGAACAAGACCCTGTCTCGGAATTAAATAAATAAATAAAGATAGCACAAAAATCTGACTTGGCCCCTCAACCAGACAAGAAAGTTAGAAAGCTGAGTGTGTGATGTGACTCAAAATTCCCTGTCTGTGGCAATGCCCCGTGACCAATGCATCGGGGACTCTAAAGGTGGCCGCACCCTTCCTGCCCAAAGTACTGGCTTTGCACCGGGACTGGGATTACCGTCGAGGCTGTCATCAGCACCTTCTGAGACTGGCTCATCCACAGGCTCAGCCTCACTCCTTCCAGGGCAGGATGCAAGCTTGAGGTGCCCCATCTTTAAAGACACTGATTTTGAAAAGGCGCCTGTGATGGAAACTGATGGCGTCTGGGAGGCGGTGTCACCAGAAACATGACTCTGTGGGGAGTCTGCTCTTGAACGAGTGCTGTGAAGGGTTCTGTCTGCTGCCAGGGAGGTTGGCAGGTGTGATGTCTGAGAAGGCTTTGCGCTGGAGAGTTCCACACTGGGTACAGTAAATGCTCTCGGTTGAGATGGGACCTGATATAAAACACTTGAAATTAACAAACTTATGACAACTAAGTTTTTTTTTTTTTTTTGTGAGACAGGGTCTCACTCTGTTGCCCAGGCTGGAGAGCAGTGGCTCAATCATAGTTCACTGCAGCCTCCACATCCTGGGCTCAAGCAATCCTCTCACCTCAGCCTCCCAAGCAGCTAGGACTACAAGCATGTGCCACCACACCTGGCTAATTTTTTTTTTTCTGAGATGGAGTCTCGCTCTGTTGCCCAGACTGGAGTGCAGTGGCGTGATGTCGGCTCACTGCAACCTCCGCCTCCTGGGTTCACGCCATTCTTCTGCCTCAGCCTCCTGAGTAGCAGGGACTACAGGCGCCCGCCACCACGCCTGGCTAATTTTATTTTATTTTTTGTATTTTTAGTAGAGATGGGGTTTCAGCGTGTTAGCCAGGATGGTCTCAATCTCCTGACCTCATGATCCGCCCGCCTCGGACTCCCAAAGTGCTGGGATTACAGGCGTGAGCCACCGTGCCCAGGCTTTTTTTTTTTTTTTTTTTTTTTTTGGTAGGAATGGGTTTTGCCATGTTGCCCAGACTGGCCTTGACCACAGCTGAACCAATCTACCCACCTAAGCTTCCCAAAACCCTGGGATTACAAGTGTCAGCCACCATACCTGGCTGATACATAAGTTTTTATGGTTCAACAGATAGTGCAATTAGTGGGGAGCATGAGACCAAGACCGCAGGGATCACATTTTTCACCTACTGCATCCCCTTTCTCTCTTCATTTCTGAAAGTCATAGTACAATATTTAGATAAGATAATGTTGGGAGTAGAAAATATTCCACAAGGCTGGGCGTGGTGGCTCATGCCTGTAATCCCAGCACTATGGGAGGCCAAGGCGGGCAGATCATGAGGTCAAGAGATGAAGACCATCATGGCCAACAGGGTGAAACCCCGTCTCTACTAAAAATACAAAAATTAGCTGGGCGTGGCGGTAGGCGCCTGTAATCCCAGCTACTCGGGAGGCTGAGGCAGAAGAACTGCTTGAACCCAGGAGGCAGAAGTTGCAGTGAGCCGAGATCAGGCCACTGCACTCCAGCCTGGCGACAGAGCGAGACTCCATCTCAGAAAAAAAAAAAAAAAAGAAAAGAAAAGAAAGAAAGAAGAAAATACTTCACAAATAGGCCAGGCACGCTGGCTCATGCCTGTAATCACAGCACTTTGGGAGGCTGAGGTAGGCAGATCACCCGAGGTCAGGAGTTGGAGACGAGCCTGATCAACATGGAGAAACCCCGTCTCTACTAAAAATACAAAATTAGCCGGGCATGGTGGCGCATGCCTGTAATCCCAGCTACTCAGGAAGGCTGAGGTAGGAGAATCAATTGAACCCGGGAGGTGGAGGTTGAGGTGAGCTGAGATCACGCCACTGCAGCTGAGATCACGCCACTGCACCCTAGCCTGGGCAACAAGAGCAAAAATTGGTCTCAAAAAGAAAAAAAAAAAAAAAAAAAAAAAATTAGCCAGTCACCGGCCAGGGATGGTGGCTCATACCTGTGATCCCAGCACTTTGGAAGGCCAAGGCGGGCAGATCACCTGAGGTCAGAAGTTCAACACCAGACTGACTAACATGGAGAAACCCCATCTCTACTAAACACACAAAATTAGCCAGGCGTGTTGGCGCATGCCTGTAATTCCAGCTACTCGGGAGGCTGAGGCAGGAGAATCGCTTGAACCTAGGAGGCGGAGGTTGCAGTGAGCAGAGATCATGCCATTGCACTCCAGCCTGGGCAACAAGAGCGAAACTGTCGCAAAAAAAAAAAAAAATTAAATTAGATAAATAAAAATAAATTTACCAAAAAAAAAAATCTTACCGAAAATAGTTTTCTTTCTTCTTCCTCGCCGACGTTAGCGCTGCTGGAGCCTTGATTCGTGTTTTCTTCTCTAGAAGAGTCCATCAAGCTTCCTAGCAATACTTTCATTTCTTCTTCGTCACTGTCTGGAGAGTCAAATGTTCTAGCAGGTTCTTTCTGCTTGGGGGTTTGCGAAGTCCTCTCTTTCCCAACAGGTGCTTCAAGGGATATGTTTTCAACAAGTACTTGTTTCTTCTTTAGAAATCTACTGACCTTCGCGTTCTGTGCATTATTTTCGGCGACAGGAAATTCACGGGCTTGACTCTGGGAAGTTTTGTCTGTGTTCTGGGACGCAAGTTCGAGTGCACCCCCGGAGAGGATTCTGTCAGCTCTCTTTGGAAGACTGGCATCGGTGGTCATTGAGTCAGATTCCGTGTCAGACAAATTCCTCTGCAGCTTCCGATTCATGATCCGGGTTTCCAGCTGGGCCAGCTTCGTGAGTGCGGCATTGGCTCGGATCCTGGAGGCAGTGGTGGGCGGTCTACATGAGGCAAGCCTGGGTCCACTCCCCAGCACAGGGTTCTCTTTCAGGAGTAAGTGTTTCTCATCTAGAGTTCGGTTTCTTTTTAGAAATCTGCTATGACCAGGTGCTATTTTGGTAAGATTTCTACTGATCTGGAAGTTTCTGATTTCTTCCATTGTTGAATCTTCCAAGGAAATATCACTGAAGTCACCAAAAACATCACGCATGGGACGGCTGGCTTTCCTTGCAGAAGCCATTCTGTGGAGGAAGAGGAGCAATTCTGCATAAGAGTACCTGCTGTTTGTATTGAGCATTCAATGGCTCCTACTTGGCTAAAGCTCACACTGTCTTTTGCAACCCAGCCACAGTCTTCCCTTCAAGCCCAAGGATGACAATGAAAATGACCAGGCTGGGTGCGGTGGCTCACACCTGTAATCCCAGCACTTTGGGAGGCCGAGGCAGGTGGATCACGAGGTCAAGAGATCGAGACCATCCTGGCAAACATGGTGAAACCCCCTCTCTACTACAAATACAAAAATTAGCTGGGCGTGGTGGTGCACAACCTCTCAGGCTCAAGTGATCCTCCTGCCCCAGCCTCCTGTGTAGCTGGGACTACAGGCGCAAACCACCATGCCTACCACTGCACTCCAGCCTGGGCTACAGAGTGAAATCCTGTCTAAAAAAAAAAAAAAAAAAAAAAAAAGAAAAAAGAAAAGACAAATTACCTGAAAGAGCAATAAGATGAAGTGTGAAAATCGAGGTATCCCTGTATTTAACGAGCCCCCAGAAAATCAGATTTCACTTAGTGTAAGAACCATTATCCATGGCTGGGCTCAGTGGCTCACACCTGTAATGCCAGCACTTTAGGAGGCCAAGGCAAGCAGATCACCTGAGCCCAGGGGTTCGAGACCAGCCTGGCCAACAAGGCAAAGCCCCATCTCTACTAAAAATACAAAAATTAGCCAAGCGCCGGGTGCAGTGGCTCATGCCTGTAATCCTAGCACTTTGGGAGGCCGAGGTGGGTGGATCACGAGGTCATAAGTTCAAGACCAGTCTGATCAACATGGTGAAACCCCGTCTCTACTAAAAATACAAAAATTTGCCGGGCCTGGTGGCATGCACCTGTGGTCCCAGCTACTCAGAAAGCTGAGGCAGGAGAATCGCTTGAACCCAGGAGGTAGAGATTGCAGTGAGCCGAGATCACACCACTGCACTCCAGCCTGGACAACAGAGCGAGACTCTGTCTCAAAAAAAAAAAAAAGGAGAACCACTACCCTGGGAAAGAGGGGGGCTATGGACAGGCACGGCTCCCCAGCAGCCCAGCAAATCTTTACCATATGTGTATATTTTTCTGGGTAGAAATATCAGAGCTTTCATCATATTCTCAGAGTTCCCATATACCCCTGAAAGAGTATGAACAACCCACTGCAAGACTTACAAAGGCTTCCGAAGATTACAAAGACTTTAAAAGATAAAAAACTACAGGCCGGGCGCGGTGGCTCATGCCTGTAATCCCAGCACTTTGGGAGGCCGAGGCGGGTGGATCACGAGGTCAGGAGATCGAGACCACAGTGAAACCCCGTCTCTACTAAAAATACAAAAAAATTAGCTAGGCGCGGTGGCGGGCGCCTGTAGTCCCAGCTACTCTGGAGGCTGAGGCAGGAGAATGGTGTGAACCCGGGAGGCGGAGCTTGCAGTGAGCCGAGATTGTGCCACTGCACTCCAGCCTGGGTGACACAGTAAAACTCCGTCTCAAAAAAAAAAAAAGAAAAAAAAAAGATTCTATACAAGAATGAATTATGATTCCTATTTAACAATCTGTTTCCCTAATAAACTTGTTTGCTTGTTCCTATCTTAATTACCCTGTACTAGGAGTGCCCAGCACAGGACTGACCACAGGGGTCAGAGAACAGAAAAACATGCCTGGCAGAAATAATGCAGACTTCCTGGTCTGTGTGACCCTGGGCAAGTTACTTAACCACTCTGTGTCAGCCTGCTCATCTGTAAAAATAACAATTACTACCCTCATAGGATTCCTATATATTCTGTGTGGGACATGAAAAAGTGCTCAGTAACATTTAAATGCCAGTAACAGACTAGGCGTGGTGGCTCACACCTCTAATCCTAGCACTTTGGGAGGCCGAGGCAGGCGGTTCACTTGAGGTCAGGAGTTTGAGACCAGCCTGCCCAACATGGTGAAACCCCATCTCTACTAAAAATACAAAAATTAGCTGGGCATGGTGGCACACGCCTGTAATCCCAGCTACTTGGGAGGCTGAGGCAGGAGAATCGCTTGAACCCAGGAGGTGGAGGTTGCAGTGAACCGAGATCACACCACTGCACTCCGGCCTGGCGACAGAGGGAGACTCCATCTCAAAAAAAAAAAAAAAAAAAAAAAAGGCTGGGCGTGGTGGCTCACGCCTGTAATTCCAGCACTTTGGGAGGCCAAGGCAGGCAGATCATGAGGTCAGGAGATCGAGACCATCCTGGGTAACATGGTGAAACCCCATCTCTACTACAAACACATAAAATTAGCCAGGCGCAGTGGCGGGCGCCTGTAGTCCCAGCTACTCGGGAGGCTGAGGCAGGAGAATGGCGTGAACCCAGGAGGTGGAGCTTGCAGTGAACCGAGATAGCGCCACTGCACTCTGGCCTGGGCGAAACAGTGAGACTCCATCTCCAAAAAAAAAAAAAAAAGAAAGAAAAGAAAAAAACCATGAGGAGCTACTACTTCACATCCCCTAGCATGGCTATAATCAAAAATACACATAACAAGTGTCAGTGAGGAAGTGAACAGATTGAAGCCCACAGTGGCTCACACCTGTAATCCCAGCACTTTGGGAGGCCAGGATGGGAGGATTGCTTGAACCCATGAGTTGGAGACCAGCCTGAGCAACATAGGGAGACCCCATCTCTACAAAAAATGAAAAAATTAGCTGGGTGTGGTGGCACACACCTGTAGTCCCAGTTACTCGGAAGGCTGAGGTGGGAGGATTGCTTGAGCCCAGGAGTTTGAGGCTGCAGTGAGCTATGATCGTGCCACTGGACTCCAGCCTGGATGATAGGGCAAGACCCTGTCTCTAAAAAAAATAAATAAAGAAAGAAATTGGAACCCTCATATGTTGTTGGGGGAATTGTAAAATGATGCAGCCCTCAATGTGGAAAACAGTAGGTTCCTCAAAAGGTTAGACATAGAGTTACCATATGATCCAGGAATTCCACTCCCATGTGGCCCAAGAAAAATGAAAATGTATGCAAATGTTTGTAATAGTTTCGTTTTGTTTTGAGACAGGCTCTCACTCTGTTGCCCAGGCTGGAGTGCAGTGGTGTTATCATGGCTCACTACAGCCTCGACCTCCCGGGGTCACGTGATCCTCCCACCTCCGCTTCCTGGGTAGCTGGGACTACAGACACACGTTGCCATGCCTAGCTAACTTTTTGTAGAGACAAGGTCTCACTGTGTTGCCCAGGCTGTTCTCAAATTCCTGGATTCTAGAGATCCACAGCCTCAGCCTCCCAAAGTGCTGAGATTACAATCCCACATCATCACACCTGGCCCCATAATACTTATTACTCCTAGTAGTCTAAACGGGGAAACAATGTAACTATCCATTAATTAGTGAATGGATTACAAACCATGGTCCATCCATACAGTGGAATACTGTTCAGCAATTTAAAAAACAAATACTAATATAACACCATGCAGGAATCTCAAATACATCATGCTAAGGGAAGGTAGCCAATCCGGGCATGGTGGCTCACGCCTGTAATCCCAGCACTTTGGGAGGCCGAGGCGGACGGATCACGAGGTCAGGAGATGGAGACCAGCCTGACCCACATGGTGAAACCCCGTCTCTACTAAAAATACAAAAATTAGCGGGGCGTGGTGGCGTGCGCCTGTAATCCTAGCTACTCAGGACGCTGAGACAGGAGAATTGCTTGAACCCGGGAGGCGGAGTTTGCAGTGAGCCGAGATCGCACCATTGCACTCCAGCCTAAGTAACAGAGCGAGAATCTGTCTAAAAAAAAAAAAAAAGAAAGAAATTGGCCAGACACTAAACTCCACACACCCTATCATTTTATTTGTAAGACCTGTCAAGAAAAGGCAAACCAATAAACTCAGAAAGCAGATCGGGCCGGTGCTGTGACTCACCCCTATAATCCCAGCACTTTGGGAGGCCAAGGCTGGCAGATTACGTGAGGTCAGAAGTTCGAGACCAGCGCGGCAAACACGGTGAAACCCCATCTCTACTAAAAATACAAAAAATTAGCCGGAGTGCAGTGGCATGATCACAGCTCACAGCAGCCTTGACCTCCTGGATACAAGCGATCCTCCCTCCTGCCTCAACATCCCCAGTAGCTGGGACTACAGGCACGTGCCACTACACCTGGCTAATTTTTCATTTTTATCTTTTTTAGAGATGAGGTCTCGCCATGTTGCCCAGGCTGGTCTGGATCTCCTGGCCTCAGGTGATCCTCCCGCCTCTGCCTCCCAAAGTGCTAGGACTCCAGGCGTGAGTCACCGCACCCGGCCTGACGCAAAGTTCTAAAGCTGGATGAGCTGGGTGGTGGCGACGGCTTCACAGCTTTGTAGATTTACTAACAATAACGGAGTAATCAGCTTAAAAGTGGCGAACACTATGGTGTGTAAATGAAGGCTCAATAAAGTTGTTACAAATCAACAAACCAAAATTTGAAAACCCTGGCGCCCCTCAGACCATCCTGCTCTTCTCCCCAGCTATGAAGCGACCCTGGCAGGACCACGCTGCAATAGACCCCAGACAGGTAAAATGAGGCGCGAGACCATCCTGCAGCCGCCCAACCAGCTCATCCCCGGAGAAGGCCCCATTTCCCCGTATCCCCCTCGCAAGCCCGGACGCCCAGCCAGGTCACCTCCCCACCAGCCCTACCGACCTCCTCCCACGCCATCCATTCGTAGAGGCAGCCGCCACACTCAGGCCTGAGGGAGCGGCTGCCGTGGGCAACAGAGCCAGAGCAGAAGAGACTACATTTCCCGGCAAGCACCGCGCCCCGCAGACCAATGGCGCCCCGAATCACAATCGGGGGGTGTCATGGAAGCGGTAGTTCCGGGGCGGGCCCAACGTGCTCCGCGCTGCAACGACCAATGGGACCCTCAGGTCATAATCGCGAGTTGTGACGGGAGTTGTAGTTTCGGGACGCGCCTGAAGAGCCGCAGAGAGAGGCGGGAGCTAAGGGGTGGCGGCGACCGGAAGTGCAGTGCACGCCCCCATGGCCCGGGCTCTGGTCCTGCTTTGGGCCATCTGCATTCTGCAAGTGGCTCTGGCTACCGTCTATTTCCAAGAGGAATTTCTAGACGGAGGTGAAGAGGCCACGCCCGTGGTGGCGGAGGTGTAAGCTCCCCCATCTCCGCCCCCTAAGGCTGGCCAGAGTCGCCACGGGGTCGACGGCAGTGAACCCTCGAATCCTCGAGGGTCCCCCACACCCTTCCCTTATCCCAAATTAACCGTTATCACCTCTAACCAGTGTTATTTCCCCTTCCCCACAGAGCATTGGAGAAACCGATGGGTGCAGTCCACCAATGACTCCCGATTTGGGCATTTTAGACTTTCGTCGGGGAAGTTTTATGGTCATAAAGAGAAAGATAAAGGTTAGTGTAGAATCAGGACCAAATTGAGCCTAACGTTACATCTCCATAGCAACCTCTCTAGATAGTTGTGGCACAGCCAAAACGCTTTTATTCCCGTTTTACAGATGAAGACATTAAGGCAAAGGTAAAACTTAAGAGGCTTCTTTCCTTGTTTTTTTTGTTTCTTCTCTCCTTTTTTTTTTTTCTTTTCTTTTCTTTTTTTTTTTTTTTTTTGAGAGAGAGCCTTGCTCCGTTGCCCAGGATGGAGTGCAATGGCGCGATTTCGGCTCACTGCAACTTCCACCTCCCGGGTTCAAGCAATTCTCCTGCTCCCGAGTAGCTGGGACTACAGGCGCGCGCCACCATGACTGGCTAATTTTTGTACTTTTAGTAGAGACAGGGTCCACGTTGGCCAGGCTGGTCTCGAACTCCTGACCTCGTGATCCACCCACCTCGGCCTCCCAAAGTGCTGGGATTACAGGCATGAGCCACCGCACTCAGCCTCCTCTCTCCTTTCTTTATTGCCGAAGATTACTTTTTTTTTTTTTTTTTTTTAGTAGAAGTCTCGCTCTGTTGCCTAGGCTAGAGTGCAGTGGCACGATCTTGGCTCACTCAAACCTCCGCCTCCCGGGTTCAAGCGATTCTCTTGCTTCAGGCTTCCGAGGAGCTGCGATTACAAGCGTGCACCACCACACCCTGCTAATTTTTGTAGAGACAGAGTTTCACCACATTGCCCAGGCTGGTCTCAAACTCCTGGCCTTAAGTAATCCACCTCGGCCTCCTAAAGTGCTGGGATTATAGGTGTGAGCCATGGTGCTTGGCCTATTGTCATTATTATTATTTTATTACTTTTATTGGTATTAGGTCCCCTGAAGTCCAAGAAGACATATTCGGCTTATTTGGTATAATAAAATCATACTTGAAGCACTGTCAAATATGCAATGGTATTTAACCTTCTTTGGATTATATTTATATGACTGTGTTATTAGTAGGCATTACCAAAATTGCCCCTCTTAATAGACACTAGTCAAGTGCATTTGAGGATCAAGGGCCACGCCCCTCAGAAGGAAAAGGTTAGTGGGTACTTTTTCTCATTTTAATTTTCGCATTAAAAAGAAAAATAGGCCGGGCGTGGTGGCTCATGCCTGTAATCCCAGCACTTTGGGAGGCCTTAGGCGGGCAGATCATGAGGTCAGGAGTTCGAAACCAGTCTGGCCAATACAGTGACACCCTGTCTCTACTAAAAATACAAAAATTGGCCGGGCGCGGTGGCTCACGCTTGTAATCCCAGCACTTTGGGAGGGCTGAGGCAGGAGAATGGCGTGAACCCGGGAGGCGGAGCTTGCAGTGAGCTGAGATCGCACCACTGCACTCCAGCCTGGGCGACAGAGCAAGACTCCGTCTCAAAAAAAAAAAAAAAAAATACAAAAATTAGCTGGGTGTGGTGGCACATGCCTGTAGTCCCAGCTACTCGGGAGGCTGAGGCAGAAGAATCACTTGAACCTGGGAGGCAGAGGTTGCAGTGAGCAGAGATCATGCCACTGCACTCCAGCCTCAGTGACAGAGTGAGACTCTATCTCAAAAAAAAAGAAAAATAGGCCGGGCGCGGTGGCTCACGCTTGTAATCCCAGCACTTTGGGAGGCCGAGGCGGGCGGATCACGAGGTCAGGAGATCGAGACCACGGTGAAACCCCGTCTCTACTAAAAAATACAAAAAATTAGCCGGGCGTGGTGGCAGGCGCCTATAGTCCCAGCTACTCAGAGAGGCTGAGGCAGGAGAATGGCGTGAACCCGGGAGGCGGAGCTTGCAGTGAGCCGAGATCGCGCCACCGCACTCTAGCCTGGGTGACAGAGCGAGACTCCGTCTCAAAAAAAAAAAAAAAAAAAAAAAAAAAAAAAAAAAAAAAAAAGGAAAATATGGTCAGGCACGGTGGTTCACACCTGTAATCCCAGCATGTTGGGAGGCCAAGGCAGGTGGATTATTTGAGGTCAGGAGTTTGAGACCAGCCTGGCCACCATGGTGAAACCTTGTCTCTACAAAAATACAAAAAAATTAGCCAAGCGTGGTGGCACACAACTATAATCCCAGCTAATTGGGAGGCTGAGGGAGGAGAATCGTTTGTACCCAGGAGGCAGAGGTTGCAGTGAACTGAGATTGCGCCACTGCACTCCAGCCTGGGTGACAGAATGAGACTCCATTTCAAAAAATAAAAGAAAAAATACAGAGGTAAACATTACATCTTGTCGCCTGCACATTCTTCAGGGTACAGCACAATGAGTTTTTACTTTTGTACAGGCAGGTCAAGATAAGGCAAGCGAATCACTTGAGGTTGAGACCAGCCTGGCCAACATGGCGAAACTCCGTCTCTATTAAAAATACAAAAATTAGCTGGGCATGGTGGCACACACTTATAATCTCACCTACTTCAGAGGCTGAGGCAGGAGAATCACTTGAACCCAGGAGGCGGAGGTTGCAATGAGCCAAGATCATGCCACTGCACTCTAGCCTGGATAACAGAGCAAGACTCTGTCTCAAGAAAAAAAAAAAAAAAAAAAAAAAAAAATATATATATATATACACAAATATTAGCCGAGCATGGTGGCATAGGCCTGTAGTCCCAGCTACTTGGGAGATTGAGGCAGGAGAATCACATGGACCCGAGAGGCGAAGGTTGCAGTGAGTCGAGATCGTGCCACTACACTCCAGCCTGGGCAACAGAGCAAGACTCTGTCTCAAAAAAAAAAAAAAAAATCTAGCTTCAAGAGAGCTAATTCAAGCTCAAAGTTTAAGGACAACTGTGCGGAAAACACAGATCCCAAAGAATAGAAGTCAGTGTTCTGAAGTGTAGAAGTTTGGGATCATTTGTATAGACAAAGTTTAGGGAAGCTTAACAGAATTTCAGCATCTTTCTAGGCAAGGCTTGATAGATAATGGCCATGATCCCATTAGTCAAGGTGGTCTTTTTCTTTTGAGAAGGTATATTTAACATTTCACCCTGAAGATGTAACAGTCACGGCATCTTTTGTGCCATCTGGTCTGAGTTAGGTACATACAGGTCAGTACCAAAGGCAGTTAATCTGTAACCAAGGTCAGTGGTCACAAATAGAGGAGGCCTGGTCTCTGGTCTGTCCTAGTCATTTGCAGAACAAGAACAATGAGGAAGAAGGTTTATCTATGATTTAAGAAGCAGAGGTTTCACCTGCATGCTACATGACTCAGATCACACATCTTGCTCAAGGCTTTTATTTTATTTATTTATTTTATTTTTATTTATTTATTTATTTATTTGAGAGAGAGTTTCACTCTTGTTACCCAGGCTGCAGTGCAATGGCGCGATCTCTGCTCACCACAACCTCCGCCTCCCAGGTTCAAATGATTCTCCTGCCTCCAGCCTCCCAAGTAGCTAGGATTACAGGCATGTGCCACCACACCTGGCTAATTTTTTTTTTTTTTGAGACGGAGTCTCACTCTGTAGCCCAGGATGGAGTGCAGTGGCGTGATCTCTGCTCACTGCAAGCTCCGCCTCCTGGGTTCACGCCATTCTCCTGCCGAGTAGCTGGGAATACAGGCACCTGCCACCACGCCCGGCTAATTTTTTGTATTTTTTTTTTTAGTAGAGACGGGGTTTCACCGTGTTAGCCAGGATGATCTCGATCTCCTGACCTCGTGATCCGCCCGCCTCGGCCTCCCAAAGTGCTGGGATTACAGGTGTGAGCCACCACGCCCGGCCTAATTTTGTATTTTTAGTAGAGACAAGGTTTCTCCATGTTGGTCAGGCTGGTCTCCACCTCCCGACCTCAGGTGATCTGCCCGCCTCGGCCTCCCAAAATGTTGGGATTATGGGCATGAGCCAGTTGGGATTACGGCCGTGAGCCACTGCATCTGGCCTATTTATCTTTTTAAACGGAGTTTCACCCTGCTACCCAGGCTGGGGTGCAATGGCTCCTCCACCTCCCAGTTTCAAACAATTCAGCTGCCTCAGCTTCCCGAGTAGCTGGGACCACAGGCTTGCGCCACTACGCTCGGCTAATTTTGTATTTTTAATAGAAATGGGGTTTCCCCACATAGGCTGGGCTAGTCTCGAACTTCTGACCTCAAGTGATCTACCCGGCTCAGCCTCCCCAAGTGCTGAGATTACAGATGTGAGCCATCATGCCTGGCCTCTCAAGGCTTTAAATTGTATTTGCTTTCACATATGTGAACGTTTAGGCCGGGCACGGTGGCTCACACCTGTAATCTTAGCACTCTGGGAGGCAGAGGTGAGCGGATCACTTGAGGCCAGGAGTTCAAGACCACCCTGGGCAACATGGTGAAACCCCATCTCTACTAAAAATACAAAAATTAGCCACGTGTGGTGTCGCATGCCTGTAGCCCCATCTACTCAGGAGGCTGAGGCAGGAGAATTGCTTGAACCTGGGAGGTGGAGGTTGCAGTGAGCAGAGAGAATCAGCCTGGGCAATAGAGCGAGCCTCTATCTAAAAAAAAAATTAAAAATTAAAAAAAAAAAAGGAAGGAAGGTCAGTTTAGTGTCCATAAAGTTTCACTGGAACACAGCCACATCATCCAGTCTTTTTTTTTTTTTTTTTTTTTGAGACGGAGTCTTGCTCTGTCACCCAGGCTGGAGTGCGGTGGCGCAATCTCAGCTCACTGCAAGCTCCGCCTCCCGGGTTCACGCCATTCTCCTGCCTCAGCCTCTCTGAGTAGCTGGGACTACAGGCGCCCGCCACCACGCCTGGCTAATTTTTTGTATTTTTAGTAGAGACGGGGTTTCACCGTGGTCTCGATCTCCTGACCTCGTGATCCTCCCGCCTCGGCCTCCCAAAGTGCTGGGATTACAAGCGTGAGCCACCGCGCCTGGCCTGCGGGTTTAAGCAATTCTTCTGCCTCACTCTCCTGAGTAGCTGGGACTACAGGCACATGCCACCACACCCCGCTAATTTTTGTATTTTTAGTAGAGATGGGGTTTCACCATAGTAGCCAGGCTGGCCTCAAACTCCTGACCCAGTGATTCGCCTGCCTCGGCTTCCCAAAGTGCTGGGATTACAGGAGTGAGCCAGCATGCCTGGCAGTCGATTCATTTTATATATTGTCTATGGCTGCTTTTTATGTTGAAAAGGCAGAGTAGAGTGGTTAGGAAAAGGACCAGCCAGGCGCAGTGGCTCATGCCTGTAATCCCAGCACTTTGGGAAGCCGAGCCGGGCAGATCACGAGGTCAGGGGATCGAGACCATCCTGGCTAACACAGTGAAACCCCATCTCTAACTAAAAATACAAAAAAATTAGCCGGGCGTAGTGGCCGGCGCCTGTAGTCCCAGCTACTCGGGAGGCTAAGGCAGGAGAATGGCGTGAACCCGAGAGGCGGAGATTGCAGTGAGCCGAGATCGTGCCACTGCACTCCAGCCTGGGCAACTGAGTGAGACTCCATCTCAAAAAATATAAATAAAATTGATTAGTTAATAACAGTGGTATATTAAGAACAAAAACTTCCAAGTGTGTGAAATAAAAGTTGTATGGGCCGGGCATGGTGGCTCATGCCTGTAATCCCAGCACTTTGGGAGGCTGAGGCAGGCAATCACCTGAGGTCAGGAGTTCAAGACCAGCCTGACCAACATGGTGAATGAAACCCTGTCTCTACTAGAAATAGAAAAATTAGCTAGGCGTGGGTGGCAGATGCCTGTAATCCCAACAACTCGGGAGGCTGAGGCAGGAGAATCGCTGGAACCTGGGAGGTGGAGGTTGCGGTGGGCTGAGATCGCACCATTGCACTCCAGCCTGGGTGACAGAGCGAGACTTCATCTCAAAAAAAAAAAAAAGTTGTATGGAAGCAGAGTGCCTGCTAGTGGTGTACCCATTATACATTATTGTATAATGCTCTGTTGGCACTGTAGATCACTGTAAATGACATTTATGGTCGGGAGTAAGGGAAGGACATCCATTTAACTTCCTCCATTACTGAGCACAGCGTCATTCCTAATCCTGCTTCCTGCATTACTGAGCACAGCGTCATTCCTAATCCTGCTTCCTGCATTACTGAGCACAGCGTCATTCCTTATCCTTCATTAGTATTTTTTGTTCAAAGGTCTGCAAACCACTCAGAATGGCCGATTCTATGCCATCTCTGCACGCTTCAAACCGTTCAGCAATAAAGGGAAAACTCTGGTCATTCAGTACACAGTAAAACATGAGCAGAAGATGGACTGTGGAGGGGGCTACATTAAGGTCTTTCCTGCAGACGTTGACCAGAAGAACCTGAATGGAAAATCGCAGTACTATATTATGTTTGGTGAGTTTAGGTGGTGCAACACAACCACTTCTAGTGACTTTGAAAACCCTCCCACTTCACAGGATCTTTAGACTAAGACTTTGCTAATGTAGTGAAGGTAGTAGTATTGAGTATATCGGATCCAAGGATTAGAGCACTATTAAACCTAATTAATATAAAAAGGCAACTGTACCAGTCTGTTGTGTTCCTGAAGAAGTTATTTATTCACCATTAATGTTGCCCTCATGCAGGGTAAGGATACCTTATCTGAAATGTTTGGGACTAGAAGTGTTTTGGATTTTGGAATTTTTGGGGGATTTTGGATTATTTGCATTATCCTTACTGGTTGAGCATTGCTAATCTGAAAAATCTGAAATCCGCAATGCTCCGATGAGCATTCCCTTTGAGCATCATGTTGATTCTAAAAGTTTTGGGTTTTGGAACACTTCAGATTTGCAATTTTTTTTGATTTGGGATGCTCAACCTGTGTGTTTTTGTTGGTTTGTTTGTTTTTGTTTTGAGCTGGAGTTTTCACTCTTGTGGCCCAGGCTGGAGTGCAATGGCAATGGCTTAATCTTGCCTCACTGCAATCTCTGCCTCCTGGGTTCAAGTGATTCTTCTGCCTCAGCCTCTTGAGTAGCTGGGATTACAGGCATGTACCACCATACCTGGCTAATTTTTTTTTTTGTATTTTAGTAGATATGGGGTTCCTTTTTTTTTTTTTTTTTTGAGATGGAGTTTCGCTCTCGTTGCCCAGGCTGAAGTGGAATGGCATGACCTCGGCTCACTGCAACCTCCTCCTCCCAGGTTCAAGGGATTCACCTGCCTTGGCCTCCCAAGTAGCTGGGATTACAGGCATGCACCACCACGCCCAGCTAATTTTTGTATTTTTAGTAGAGACGAGATTTCTCCATGTTGGTCAGGTTGGTCTTGAACTCCCAATCTCAGGTTATCTGCCCACCTCAGCCTTCCAAAGTGCTGGGATTACAGGCGTGAGCCACTGCGCCCGGCCGAGATGGGGTTTCACCATGTTGGTCAGGCTGGTCTCGAACTCCTGGCAGGTATCCAACTCCTGACCTCAGGTGATACCTGCCTTGGCCTTCCAAAGTGCTGGGATTACAGGTGTGAGCCACCGCGCCTGGCCTCAACCTGTGTTTTGAAGCCTTCAGGACTCAGTAAACCTTGGCCATGGGCCAAGTTGGCCCACTGCCTGTGTTTATATAACCCATGAACTAAAAATGTTTTTTACATTTTTAACTGTTTGGAAAAAATCAATACAAGGATGATATTTTGTGATACATGAAAATTATATGAAATTTAGATTTCAGTGTGCATAAATGAAGTCTTACTGGAATGCAGCCTCACTCTGTTCATTTATATGTTGTCTGTGGCTGCTTGCTAGTACCAGTGGCAGAGTTAAGTTGTCATGACAGAGATCATTAGGCTTACAAAGCCAAAAATATTTTACCATCTGGCCTTTATAGAAAAAACCTGCAAACCTCTAGAAAATATTAAATGTCTCCTGACAACAGGGGTACTTGATTAAAATTTGTGCTAGAACCGGGAAGGGACCACACTGGGCCACAGGAAATAGACCTAAGTATAGTGTAACTTAAAACTTTAAGAATGAATGTAACTCAGGCCAGACGTAGCGACTCACACCTGTAATCTCAGCATTTTGGGAGGCCAAGGCAGGCAGATCACTGGCGTTCAGGAGTTCGAGACCAGCCTGGCCAACGTGGTGAAACCCTATCTCTACTAAAAATACAAAAAAAATTAGCTGGGCGTAGTGGCACATGCCTGTAGTCCCAGGTACTCAGCAGGCTGAGGCAGGAGAATTGCTTGAACCCAGGAGGTGGAGGTTGCAGTGAGCCGAGATCTCACCACTGCATTCCAGCCTGGGTAACGGAATGAGACTCCATCTCCAAAAAAAGAATGAATGTACTTCCAAAATATTCATCTTCAGCTGGGCACAGTGGCTTATGCCTGTAATCCCAGCACTTTGGGAGGCCAGGCAAGAGGATTACTTGAGTCCAGGAGTTCAAGACCAGCTTGACCAACATAGTGAGACCCTGTCACTACAAAAAATAAAAATTAGGGCTGGGTGCAGTGGCTCACGCCTGTTATCCCAGCACTTTGGGAGCTAGAGGCTGGCGGATCACCTGAGGTCAGGAGTTCGAGACCAGCCTGACCAACATGGAGAAACCCCATTTCTATTAAAAATATAAAATTAGAGCCGGGTGCGGTGGCTCACGCCTGTAATCCCAGCACTTTTGGAGGCCAAGGTGGGCGGATCACGAGGTCAGGAGATTGAGACCATCCTGACTAACACGGTGAAACCTCATCTCTATTAAAAATACAAAAAATTAGCCAGGAGTGGTGGTGGGTGCCTGTAGTCCCAGCTATTCGGGAGGCTGAGGCAGGAGAAGGTCGTGAACCCGGGAGGCGGAGCTTGCAGTGAGCTGAGATAGCTCCACTGCACCCCAGCCTGAGGGACAGAGTGAGATTCCATCTCAAAAAAAAAAAAAAAAATTCAAAATTAGCTGGGCATGGTGGCACATGCCTGTAATAATCCCAGCTACTCAGGAGGCTAAGGCAGGAGAATCACTTGAATCTGGGAGGCAGAGGTTATGGTTAGCCAAGATTGCACCATTGCACCATTGCACTCCAGCCTGGGCAATAAGAGCAAAACTCCGTCTCAAATAAATTAATAAATAAATAATACAAAATACAAAATAAAAATAAAAATAGAACTAAGAAACACCCAGATATCTGAAACATCAAGGGAGGATCACTTGAGCCCCAGAATTTGAGACCAGCTTGAGCGATATAGCAAGACCCCATCTCTACAAAATGTTTCTTTTTTTTTTTTGGAGACACAGCTTTGCTCTTGTTGCCCAGGCTGGAGTGCAATGGCACGATCCTGGCTCACTGCAACCTCTGCCTCCCAGGTTCAAGCGATTCTCCTGCCTCAGTCTCCCAAGTAGCTGGGGTTAGAGGTGCCCGCCACCATGCCCAGCTAATTTTGTATTTTTGTAGAGACGGGGTTTCACCGTGTTGGACAGGCTGGTCTCGACCTACTGACCTCAGGTGATCCACCCCCTTTGGCCTCCCAAAGTGCTGGAATTACAGGCGTGAGCCACCATGCCTGGCCCCATATCTACAACAATTTTAAAAATTAGCCCAATGAGGTTGTGCACACCTGTGGTTCTAGCTACTCAGGAGGCTGAAGCAGGAGAATCCCTGGAGCCCGAGGAGTTTGAGGATGCAGTGAGCTGTGATCACACAACTGCACTCCAGCTTGGATGACAGAATAAGACCCTGTCTGAAATAAATAAATAAATAAATAAGGGAAAAACCCTATATAGCATGAGTCTACTACATCTGAATTGCCAAGCATCATAATTTGGGGTTAAAAAAAGATTAAAATAAACTTTTCTTAGTATTTCAGTTTTTAATTCAACAGTTCCATTTTACTCAAACCCATTCTGTTACTATTGGAACACTTTGTTGTAATGAGTCAGTGCCAGCCATTAGTGTAAGGGGAGCTTGCTGAGGGTGAGGGGTTAAGGAGGAGGAGAAGGGAAGAACAGTTATTGTCAGTCTTGACATTTGCATAAATTCCTATGTATAAGTTATGCATAAAACCTCAGACAGGCAACACAGAGCCCCTCTGTCTACATTTCCTTATGAACATCCATTACAAGCGTAAATACCTTTTTTTTTTTTTGAGATGGAGTCTTGCTCTGTCACCCAGGCTGGAGTGCAGTGGTGCAATCTCGGCTCACTGCAACCTCCACCTCCCAGGTTCAAGCGATTCTCCTGCCTCAGCCTCCCCAGTAGCTAGGATTACAGGTGCATGCCACCATGTCTGGCTAATTTTTGTATTTTTAGTAGAGACGGGGTTTCACCATGTTGATCAGGCTGGTCTCCAACTCCTGACCTCGTGATCCACCCGCCTCAGCCTCCCAAAGTTCTGGGATTACAGCTGTGAACCACCACACCCAGCCCACATTTTTTTTTTTTTTAATTGAGACGGAGTCTCTCTTGGTCACCCAGGCTGGAGTACAGTGGCCCGATCTCAGCTCACTGCAGCCTCCACCTCCTGGATTCAAGTGATCCCCTCACCTCAGCCTCCCAAGTCCCTGGGACTACAGGGAAACACCACCACTCCCGGCTAATTTTTGTATTTTTAGTACACACGGGATTTTACCACGTTGGCCAGGCTGGTCTCAAACTGGCCTCAAGTCATCTCCCCACCTTGGCCTCCTAAAGTGCTGAGATTAGCAGGCCACTTTGAATATTTAGGTAAGCTTCAGAACACACTCAAAAAGTGAGTGGAAAGCCAGGACATTGTCCTTTAACAGCAATAATAAGATATTCACACATGTGACCAGATGCAGTGGCTCACACCTGTAATCTCAGCACTTTGGGAGGCCAAGGCAGGCAAATCACCTGAGGTCAGGAGTTTGAGACCAGCCTAGCCAACATGGCAAAAACTCGTCTCTACTAAAAACACAAAAATTAGCTGGGCATGGTGGTGCATGCCTGTAATCACAGCTATTCTACTCGGGAGGTTGATGCAGGAGAATCACTTAAACCCAGGAGGTGGAGACTGCAGTGAGCCAAGATCCCACCACTGCACTCCAGCCTGGGCGAGAGTGAGACTCTGTCTCCAATAAATAAATAAATATCTTAGTGTGAATATCTGATTATCAGATTATATCTGATTATATTTAAGAAGAATGGGGCCGGGCGCGGTGGCTCACGCTTGTAATCCCAGCACTTTGGGAGGCCGAGGCGGGCGGATCACGAGGTCAGGAGATCGAGACCACGGTGAAACCCCGTCTCTACTAAAAATACAAAAAATTAGCCAGGCGTGGTGGCGGGCGCCTGTAGTCCCAGCTCCTCGGAGAGGCTGAGGCAGGAGAATGGCGTGAACCTGGGAGGTGGAGCTTGCAGTGAGCCGAGATCGCGCCACTGCACTCCAGCCTGGGCGACAGAGCGAGACTCCATCTCAAAAAAAAAAAAAAAAAAAAAAAAGAAGAATGGACCGCTTGTGGTGTTTCAAGCCTGTAATCCTAGGACTTTGGGAGGCCAAGGCAGGTGGATCACAAGGTCAGGAGTTTGAGACCAGCCTGGCCAGCATGGTGAAACCCCATTTCTACTAAAAATACAAAAATTAGCTGGGCATCGTGGCATGCGCCTGTAGTCCCAGCTACTCAGGAGGCTGAGGCAGGAGAAATGCTTGAACCCAAGAGGCAGAAGTTTCCGTGAGCCAAGATCATGCCACTGCACTCCAGCCTAGGTGACAGCAAGACTCTGTCTCAAAAAAAGAAACAAAAAAAGAATGGTTGTGGGTTGGTTATTCTACGGTGATGCATTATGGAAAGAAATTGAGAGCAGCTTATCTTTTTTGTAGGACCCGATATTTGTGGATTTGATATCAAGAAAGTTCATGTTATTTTACATTTCAAGAATCAGTATCATGAAAACAAGAAACTGATCAGGTGTAAGGTAACTGCTCTTGTATTCAAATAAATGAGTGTTAACTCTTGCCAGATAATAACTAAGTTTAGAAAAAATAGTTTTGATAATAAAATACTTAACTGAGCCAGGGATGGGTCTTTGTAGACATACCTTCTGTTTCTGGTTTCCAGTTTAGAGGGCCCATTGGAGATACTTGTCTCCTTTAACTGGTTTCCTGAAGTTTTTACCCCATCAGGAGGGCACTCTCATTTTTTACCGTGAGCTATGACATGTCATCATTTGCCCTATGAGGGTTACAATAGTACAGTCACATTTCAGCCACATCCATCCTCATTAATGAATGAAATATTTAGGATGAAAAAACCATTCTGTAGAAATGTCTGCGTGCAGTGGCTCACGCCTGTAATCCCAGCAGTTTGGGAAGCTGAGGCAGGAGGACTGCTTGAGCCAAGGAGTTCAAGACCAGCCTGGGCAACATGGCAAAACCTTGTCATGACAAAAAATACAAAAATTAGCCAGGTGTAGTGCCAGGAACCTGTGGTCCCAGCTACTGGGGAGGCTGAGGTGGGAGGGTCACTTGAGCCTGGGAGGTCAAGGTTGTAGTGAGCTGTGATTGCACCACTGCACTCCAGCCTGGGTGACAGAGCAAGACCCTGTCTCAAAAAAAATAAATAAAAATAAACTGCATATTTAGACTTGCATTAAAACATCGAGGGTTGGCCGGGTGTGGTGGCTCATGCCTGTAATCCCAGCACTTTGGGAGGCTGAGGCAGGTGGATCACCTGAGGTCAGGAGTTCGAGACCAGCCTGGCCAACATGGTGAAACTCTGTCTCTACTAGATACAAAAAATTACCCGGGCATGGTGGCAGGTGCCTGTAATCCCAGCTTCTCAGGAGGCTGAGGCAGTAGAATCGCTTGAACTCAGGAGGTGGAGGTTGTAGTGAGCCGAGATTGTGCCACTGCACTCCACCCTGGGCGACAGAGTGAGACTCCATCTCAAAAAAAAAAAAAAAAGAAAACGAAGGTTTAATTGGTACGCTTTTCCCCCTAAAATGTGCAGGTTGATGGCTTCACACACCTCTACACTCTAATTTTAAGACCAGATCTTTCTTACGACGTGAAAATTGATGGTCAGTCAATTGAATCTGGCAGCATAGAGTACGACTGGAACTTAACATCACTCAAGAAGGAAACGTCCCTGGCAGAATCGAAGGATTGGGAACAGACTAAAGACAACAAAGCCCAGGTGTGAATTTTTCCTGGGCAACTCTAAAAAGTGCACATAGTTTGTAAGTACCCAGTTACTGGACAATTGCTGCATGGCTGGTAGCCATGATGGCAATATTGTAGCACCAAATGTCCTCCCCAGAGCACACACTGCAGACCAGCCACATCTCTATACATCTGAAGGTATCATAAAAGTTATTTATTTATTTATTTATTTATTGAGACAGAGTTTCGTTCTTGTTGCCCAGGCTGGAGTGCAGTGGCGTGATCTCAGCTCAGGGCAACCTCTGCCTCCCAGGTTCAAGTGATTCTCCTGCCTCAGCCTCCCGAATAGCTGGTATTACAGGCACCCGCCATCACCCCTGGCTAATTTTTTTTTTGGAACGGAGTCTCGCTCTGTCACCCAGGCTGGAGTGCCGTGGCACGATCTCGGCTCACTGCAAGCTCCGCCTCCCGGGTTAACGCCATTCTCCTGCCTCAGCCTCCCAAATAGCTGGGACTACAGGCGCCCACCATCACGCCCAGCTAATTTTTTTGTATTTTTAGTGGAGACGGGGTTTCATCTTGTTAACCAGGATGGTCTCGATCTCCTGACATCATGATCTGCCCGCCTCGGCCTCCCAAAGTGCTGGGATTACAGGCGTGAGCCACCGCACCTGGCCCTTAATTTTTGTATTTTTAGTAGAGATGGGGTTTCACCATGTTGGCCAGGCTGGTCTCGAACTCCTGACCTCAAGTGATCTGCCTGCCTTGGCCTCCCAAAGTGCTGGGATTACAGGCATGAGCCACCACATCTGGCCATCGCCATCACTTTTTGCACCATCACTTTTCACTCTAGCCACTACTTGAGGTTTCCACACCGGTGCTCCTCTCCATAGCATGGAGGAAAGGGCTAAAGTCATATGGCAGGTTAGGGAGAAAAATCTAGGCAGTGTGATGTTGCCCTGAAGTCCTCAGTGGGATTGGAAGCACCAAGCACTTGGCCTCCTGATCACCAAATTGAAGAAGGGAGAGGGACACTGGGAGAGGGGTCACCAGCCTGTGCCTGCCACTTGGCATCTAAGAATTTCCTTTCTCAAATCTGAGTATCTGGCTGGGTGTGGTGGCTCACGCCTGTAATACCAGCACTTCCAGAGGTCAAGGCAGGAGGATCGCTTGAACCCAGGAGTTCGAGACCAGCCTGGACAACAGAGGGAGACCCTGACTGTACAAAACATAAAAATAGTAGCCAGGTATGATGGCGGGCGCCTGTAGTCCGAGCTACTTGGGAGGTTGAGGCAGGAGGATCACTGGAGCCCAAGAGGTTGAGGCTGCAGTGAGCCATGATTGCGCAACCGCACTCCAGCCTGGGTGAGAGCAAAACCTAGTCTCAAGAAACGGAAACAGAAGCAACAACAACAAATATATGAGCATCTAACTGATTTTACTTTTTCCTTACATGTCTTTGAAGGACTGGGAGAAGCATTTTCTGGACGCCAGCGCCAGCAAGCAGAGCGACTGGAATGGTGAACTGGATGGGGACTGGCCAGCACCGATGCTCCAGAAGGCCCCGTACCAGGTGTGTGGCCTCTTTGCATGATGCCAGGGATGCCCCAGGGCTGCCCCTCCGCTGCCCATGTCATTGAGACCACCCCTTATGTTTTTTTTGATACAGGATGGCCTGAAACCGGAAGGTATTGATAAAGACATCTGGCTCCACCATAAGATGAAGAATACCAACTATTTGGCACAGTATGACCTCTCAGAATTTGAGAACATTGGTGCCATCGGCCTGGAGCTTTGGCAGGTCATTTGGTTTTAACTTTACTTTAGTTTTTGTGTGTGTGTGTTTTGTTTTGTTTTGTTGAGACAGGGTCTCATTCTGTCGCCTAGGCTGGAGTGCAGTGGCACCATCCTAGCTCACTGTAGCTTCAAACTGGGCCCAAGCGATCCTCCCACCTCCCAAGTAGCTAGGACTACAGGCACAAGCCACCACATCCAGATTTTTTTTTTAAGAGATGGGAGTCTAGGCTGGGCGTGGTGGCTCACACCTGTAATCCCAGCACTTTGGGAGGCCGAGGTGGGTGGATCACAAGGTCAGGAGATTGAGACCATCCTGGCTAACATGGTGAAACCCCAACTCTACTAAAAATACAAAAAAAATTAGCCAGGCGTGGTGGCGGGTGCCTGTAGTCCCAGCTACTCGGGAGGCTGAGGTAGGAGAATGGCGTGAACCCGGGAGGTGGAGCTTGCAGTGAGCTGAGATCGCGCCACTGCACTCCAGTCTGGGCGACAGAGCAAGACTCCGTCTCAAAAAAAAAAAAAAAAAGAGATGGGAGTCTCAGAACTTCTAGGCTCAAGCAATCCTTTCACCTCAGCCTTCCAAAGTGCTGAGAGTTTTGTTTGTTTGTTTTTTGTTTGTTTGTTTTTGTGCTTGTTTTTTTTAATGCTTTGGTGATCCCAGCTGGGCTCAGTGGCTTATGCCTGTAATCCCAGCACTTTGGGAGGCTGAGGGGGGCAGATTGCCTGAGCTCAGGTGTTCGAGACCAGCCTGGGCAACATAGTGAAACTCCGTCTCTACTAAAAATACAAAAATTAGCCAGGTGTGATGGCTCGTGCTTGTAGTCCCAGCTACTCAGGAGGCTGAGGCATGAGAATAACTTAATCCCGGGAGGAATCACTTGAACCCAGGAAGTGGAGGTTGCAGTGAGCCAAGATCGCGCCATGGCACTCCAGCCTGCGTGACAGAGTGAGACTTCGTCTCAAAAAAAAAAAAAAAAAAAAAAAAAAACAGAGCAAGACTAAGTCTCAAAAAAAAAAAAAAAAAGTTTTGGTGATCCCAATGTGTAGCCATGTTTAAGGAACCAGTGCCTTAGAGGGAAAGGATATTCTAGAAATGGGTTTAAGCACCACCTACTATTCTAATTGCTGTTATAGTATACAGTACTGAGTAAAATACAACTGTTTCTTTTTGAAAAGTTGTTACATATGTCACATCAATAATGAAAGCCTAGTAGCCAGGGACAGTATGGCTCACGTCTGTAGTAGTCCCAACTACTGGGGAGGCTGAGGTGGGACAATCACATGAGCCCAGTTTTTTTTTTTTTTCTTTGAGACTGAGTCTCACTCTGTCACCCAGGCGGGAGTGCCGTGGCACAATCTCAACTCACTGCAGCCTCTGCTTTCCGGCTTCAAGCAATCCTCCCACCTCAGCCTCCCAAGTAGCTGGGACTACAGGCATGCACGACCACACCTGGTAATTTTTGTATTTTTAGTAGAGACGGGGTTCACCATGTTGGCCAGGCTGGTCTTGAACTCCTGACCTCAAGTGATTCACCTGCCCCAGCCTCTCAAAGTGCTGGGATTACAGGTGTGAGCCACCACGCCTGGCCAAGCCCAGAAGTTCAAATCCAGCCTAGGCAACATAGCAAGACCCCATCTCTAAAAAATAAAAAATGTCACCTGAGCTCCATATATTTCCAAAGGAAAAAAGAAATGAAAAATAAACAAATAATAAAGAATAAAAGCATAATAATGAAGGCCTTATTTTCATCTGCAGGTGAGATCTGGAACCATTTTTGATAACTTTCTGATCACAGATGATGAAGAGTATGCAGATAATTTTGGCAAGGCCACCTGGGGCGAAACCAAGGTATGAAGCACGTGATTAACTCTTCCTACATCACTAATTTATTTATGTAATTTTTTTTTTTTTTTTGAGATGGAGTCTAGCTCTGTCACCCAGGCTGTAATGTAGTGGCACAATCTCGGCTCACTGCAACCTCCATCTCCCGGGTTCAAGCGATTCTTCTGCCTCAGACTCCCGAGTAGCTGGGACTACAGGCGCATGCCACCACGTCCGGCTAATTTGTGTATTTTTAGTAGAGGGGGGTTTCACCATATTGCTCAGGCTGGTCTCGAAGTCCTGACCTCAGGTGATCCGCCTGCCCTGGCCTCCCAAAGTGCTGGGATTACAAGAGTGAGCCATTGTGCCTGGCCCCACGTAAGGTTAATGCTGGCAGGTTCCAGGGATTAGGACATGATTTTTTGTTGTTGTTGTTGTTGAGACAGAGTCTTGCTCTGTCACGCCAAGTGCAGTGGTGTGATCTCGGCTCACTGCAGCCTCCACCTCCAGGTTCAAGCAATTCTCCTGCCTCAGCCTCCCGAGTAGCTGGGACTACAGGCACCTGCCACTACACCCAACTAATTTTTGTATTTTTAGTAGAGACAGGGTGTCACCATATTGGCCAGGATAGTCTCGCTCTCTTGACCTCATGATCCGCCTGCCTCGGCCTCCCAAAGTGCTGGGATTACAGGCGTAAGCCACTGCACCCAGCCAGGACATGAAATCTTTATAGGCTTTTCTTATTCAGCCTATCCCAGGTGGTGAGGAGGCTTCTAGAAGGCAGGGTCTGCCTGAGTACTGACATGCATTTGGCCACATGGAAGCATAACCCCTGGCCTCGGGGCTTTTTTTGTTTTGTTTGTTTTGTTTTGTTTTGAGACGGGGTTTTGCTCTGTCACCCAGGCTGAAGTGCAGTGGCACCATCTCAGCTCACTGCAACCTCCACCTCCTGGGTTCAAATGATCCTCTCACCTCAGCCTCCCGAGCAGCTGGGACTACAGCCACACACCACCACACCCAGCTAATTTTTGCTTTTTTTTTTTTTTGAGACAGAGTCTTGCTCTGTCGCCCAGGATGGAGTGCAGTAGCATGATCTCGGCTCACTGCAAGCTCCACCTCCCAGGTTTAGGCCATTCTCCTGCCTCAGCCTCCCGAGTAGCTGGGACTACAGGCGCCCGCCACCACGCCCGGCTATTTTTTTTGTATTTTTGGTAGAGACTGTGTTTCGCCGTGTTAGCCAGGATGGTCTCGATCTCCTGACTTCGTGATCCATCTGCCTTGGCCTCCCAAAGTGCTGGGATTACAGGCATGAGCCATCGCATCCGGTGGGGCTTATGTTTTTTCTTTCTTTCTCCAGGGTCCAGAAAGGGAGATGGATGCCATACAGGCCAAGGAGGAAATGAAGAAGGCCCGTGAGGAAGAGGAGGAAGAGCTGCTGTCGGGAAAAATTAACGGGCACGAACATTACTTCAATCAATTTCACAGAAGGAGTGAACTTTAGTGATCCCCATTAGATATAAGGATGACTGGTAAAATCTCATTGCTACTTTAATCTATGTTTCAAACTCAAATGTCTACATGGCACTTTGTCCAATTTTCTTTGAAAAGTGTTTCATGCTTCTGGGTGGGGTAGGTTGCATCTCCCCTGGTGACCCCCTTGCACTGAGAAGTTCCCTCTTGACAATTTTACACGCTGGAAGCCAGAGGCCAGCAAGGGTCTGGCCAAAACCATGATCCCCTTTTCTTAACTCCCAAAAGTCTTTTTATAAAATAAAAGTTGACCAGGCAGTGTGCCTCACACCTATAATCCCATCACTTTGGGAGGCTAAAGTGGGCGGATCACTTGAGCCCAGAGTTCAAGACCAGCCTGGCCCACACAGTGAAAACCTGTCTCTACTAACAATACAAAAAGTAGCTAGATGTGGTGGTGCGCACCTGTAGTCCCAGGTACTTCAGGCTGAGGCTGGAGGCAGCCTCAACCTCCTGAGTAGCTGGGACTACAGGCGCCCACCACCACACCTGGTTAACTTTTTGTATTTTTAGTAGAGACGGGGTTTCACTGTGTTAGCCAGGATGGTCTTGATCTCTTGACCTCGTGATCTGCCTGCCTTGGTCTCCCAAAGTGCTGGGATTAGAGGCATGAACCACTGCAGCCAGCCATATTTTTTGTTTTTTAATTTAATTTTTATAGGGATGGGAGTCTCATATGTTGCCCAGGCTGGTCCTGAACTCCTGGACTCAAGCCATCCTCCCACCTTGGCCTCTCAAAGCTCTGGGCTTACAGGTATGAGCCACTGCTCCTGGCCCAGTCTTCTTCTGGAAGAGGCCCATAATCATACTGAAACTCGTGATGAAAATAATCAAATTTGTGACACCAGAAATTTGGAATCTAGTGATGTTATGAATAAGCCAAATAAATTGGAATTTATATACAGAATATTGAGAGTTGACCAGTGTGGGCCAGGTGCAGTAGCTCACACCTGTAATCCCAGCACTTTGGGAGACTGAGGTGTGTAAATTGCTTGAGTCCTGGAGTTCAAGACCAGCCTGGGCAATGTGGCGAAACTCTGCCTCTACAAAAAATACTAAAAATTAGCTGGGTTTGGCGGTGCACACCTGTGGTCCCAGCTATTCGGGAGGCTGAGATGGGAAGATCACCTGAGTTTAGGAGGTGGAGATTGCAGTGAGCTGAGATTGCACCACTGCACTCCAGCCTGTGTGACAGAATGAGAACCTACCTCAGAAAAAAAAAGAAAGAAAAGAAAAAAAAGAAGGTTGATCAGTTTCAAAAGCCTGGCTGGGAAGTGAAGTTCTGCAAAGTTTTGCTCTCACTCTGGTCAATGTTGGCAGACCTTTACACCTGGATTTTTTCTGATGATGGCTATATCAACCTTCACCAATTATTAGGGATTGATTATTACGCTGAGAAACTAAAGTATCTAAACTAAGTATCCCTTCCTTCTAATGCAAGGGTGGCAAACATTGCCTACCTCTTTCATCTCTGAACAGGGTGAGTAGTGTGAAAAGAATCAGAGGCAGACCTAGAGAGAAAGTGCTGGTACCAATTACTGTACAAAGATGAGTCAGGCCAGGTGTGGTGGCTTGTGCCTGTAATCCCAGCTATTTGGGAGGCCAAGGAGGGAGGATCACTTAAGATCAGGAGTTTGAGGCTGAGCGCGGTGGCTCACGCTTGTAATCCCAGCACTTTGGGGGGGCTGAGGCTGGCAGATCATGAGGTCAGGAGATCGAGACCACGGTGAAACCCCGTCTCTACTAAAAATACAAAAAGAATTAGCCGGGCGTGGTGGTGGGCGCCTGTAATCCCAGCTACTCGGAGAGGCTGAGGCAGGAGAATGGCGTGAACCCGGGAGGCGGAGCTTGCAGTGAGCTGAGATTGTGCCACTGCACTCCAGCCTGGGCGACAGAGCAAGACTCCGTCTCAAAAAAAAAAAAAAAAAAAAAAAAAGAAAAAAGATCAGGAGTTTGAGACCAGCCTGGGCAACATAGAGACCTCGTCTCTAAAAAAAAATTTTTTTGTAATTAGCTGTGCATGGAGGCACATGACTGTGGTCCCAGCTACTTGGGAGGCTGAGATGGGAGGATTGCTTGAGTCCAGGAGGTCAAGGCTGCAGTGGGCTATGATTGTGTCACTGCACTCCAGCCTGAGTGACAGAGCGAGACCCTGTCTCTAAAAATGAAATAAAATGGAGCTAAAAAGACAAAAAAAAATGAGTGAGACTGGCTCAGGCCCTGAAGATTCGTTGGGAGCAGCGTTGTCCGACAGAATTTGTCACGTGTTGCTCTTTTTGTTTGTTTGTTTGTTTTTGAGACAGTCTTGCTCTGTCGCCCAGGCTGGAGTTCAGTGGTGCGATTATGGCTCACTGCAACCTCTGCCTCCTGGGTTCAAGCGATTCTCATGCCTTAGCCTCCCAAGTAGCTGGGATTACAGGCATGCACCACACCTGTCTGAATTTTGTATTTTTAGTAGAGATGGGATTTCGCCATGTTGGCCAGGCTGGTCTGGAACTCCTGACCTCAAGTGATCCGCCTGCCTCGGCCTCCCAAAGTGCTGAGATCACAGGCGTGAGCTACCATGCCAGGTCACGTGTTGCTCTTGAGCCCTTGAAGTGTGGCTAGTGGGACCAAGAAATGACTTTTTAATCTTATTTCATTCTAGTTAACTTCACTTTAAACTTTGTTAGAGGAAAAACTCTGGACGTATTAAATTTCATGGAGTGTAACTGAGCAAAGAACAATTCATAAATCAGGTAGCTGCCAGAGCAACTCCATCTTGAATAGGGGCTTAGTAAAATAAGGCTGAGACCTACTGGGCTGCATTCCCAGGCGGTTAAGGCATTCTTAGTGACATGATGAGATAGGAGATCAGCACTAAAGACCTTGCTGATAAAACAGGTTGCAGTAAAGAAGCCAGCTAGGCCGGGCGCGGTGGCTCACGCCTGTAATCCCAGCACTTTGGGAGGCCGAGGCAGGCGGATCACGAGGTCAGGAGATCAAGACCATTCTGGCTAACATGGTGAGACCCCGTCTCTACTGAAAATACAAAAAATTAGCTGGGCGTGGTGTCATGCGCCTGTAGTCCCAGCTACTCGGGAGGCTGAGGCAGGAGAATGGCATGAACCCGGGAGGCGGAGCTTGCAGTGAGCCGAGATCGCGCCACTGCACTCCAGCCTGGGCAACAGAGCCAGACTCTGTCTCAAAAAAAAAAAAAAAAAAAAGAAGCCGGCTAAAACCCACCAAAACCAAGATAGTGATGGGAGTGACCTCTGGTGGCCTTCACTGCTACACTCCCGCCAGCGCCATGACAGTTTACAAAGGTCATGACAACATCAGGAAGTTACTGTACATAGCAGCCTAAAAAGGAGGCCGGGCGCGGTGGCTCACTCCTGTAATCCCAGCACTTCGGAAGGCTGAGACGGGTGGATCACGAGGTCAGGAGATCGAGACCATCCTGGCTAACACGGTTAAACCCGTCTCTATTAAAAATACAAAAAAATTAGCTGGGCGTGGTGGCGGGCGCCTGTAGTCCCAACTACTCGGGAGGCTGAGGCAGGAGAATGGCATGAACCCGGGAGGCGGAGCTTGCAGTGAGCCGAGACCGCGCCACTGCACTCCAGCCTGGGTGACAAAGCGAGACTCCGTCTCAAGAATAAATAAATAAATAAATAAATAAATAAATAAATAAATAAATAAGTAAATCAATCAATCAATAAATAGGGAAGGCATGAATAATCCACCTCTTGTCTAGCATATCATCAAGAAATAACCATAAAAATGAGCAATGTGGCCAGGCACGGTGGCTCAAGCCTGTAATTCCAGCACTTTGGGAGGCCGAGGCAGGCAGATCACTGGAGGTTGGGAGTTCAAGACCAGCCTGACCAACATGGAGAAACCCCACCTCTACTAAAAATACAAAATTAGCTGGGCGTGGTGGTGCATGCCTGTAATCCCAGCTCTTCAGGAGGCTGAGGCAGGAGAACCACTTGAACCCAGGAGGTGGAGGTTGTGATGAGCCGAGATCCCATCATTGCACTCCAGCCTCGGCAACAAGAGTGAAACTCCTCCCCCACCCCCCAAAAAAAAGCAACCAGCAGCCCTTGGGGCTGCTCTATGAAGTAGCCATTCCTTTATTCCTTTACTTTCCTAATAAACTTGCTTTCACTTTACTGTATGGACTCGCCTTAATTCTTTCTTGGGTGAGATCCAATAACCCTCTTGGGGTCTGGATCAAGACCCCTTTGCGGTAACAGTACAAAGGCTCTGATTGTCAGAAGTGGCAGGGATCACTGGAACTCCACTTCAGATCCCATCTGCATCATCAAAACGTCAACCCTAAATAAATAAATTCAGGAAATATGGTTAAATGTAGAGTTTAGTGTAGCACAAAGTTTGAGGACGGCCACCCTGGAACACAGATTCCAAAGAATGGAAATCAGCACTCCAAACTGAGGAAGTTTGGGGGTCATTTATGTAGGTAAAGTTTGGGAAGCTTGACAGAGTTTCTACATATTTCACACAAGGCAAGTACATAGTTAACAGTAATCTGATTAGTCAAGGCAGTGGTCTTTTCCGGAAGGGTATATTTAACATTCACATAGAGGACATAACAGTCACGGGATCTTTTGCACTATCTGGTCTGATTTAGGTGCAAGATAATAAAGGAAAAGTCAGCAATGAAGAAGGGAGATCTTAATGCTGATGCCATTTAGTCT
The DNA here is from genome assembly GCF_009828535.3 of Hylobates moloch. Classification (NCBI taxonomy): domain Eukaryota; kingdom Metazoa; phylum Chordata; class Mammalia; order Primates; family Hylobatidae; genus Hylobates; species Hylobates moloch. The sequence goes on along the minus strand of NW_026652287.1, from coordinate 49,521,109 downwards.
TTTGAAATGAATCTACCGAGCAAGAACAGGAGAGTTAATCTATAATCTATAAGCAGAAGTTGTAGTTACATGCTGTCTGGCTCAGATCACACAGTCCCGTTTTCTTCAAGGCTCAACATAATTCTTAGGGTTCAAAAGTGTGTGATTAAGTTTGGATTTTTTTTTTTTTTTTTTTGAGACGAAGTTTCTGTGTTGCCCAGGCTGCAGTGCAGTGGCGCGATCTCGGCTCACTGCAAGCCCTGCCTCCTGGGTTCATGCCATTCTCCTGCCTCAGCCTCCCAAGTAGCTGGGACTACAGGCGCCCACCACCATGCCCAGCTAATTTTTTGTATTTTTAATAGAGACGGGGTTTCACCATGTTGGCCAGGATGGTCTCGATCTCCTGACCTCGTGATCTGCCTGCCTTGGCCTTCCAAAGTGTTGGGATTTCAGGCGTGAGCCACCAGGCCCGGCCTTTTTTTTTTTCTTTTTTTTTCTTCTGAGATGGAGTTTTGCTCTTGTTGCCCAAGCTGGAGTGCAATGGCACAATCTTGGCTCACTGCAACCTCCCCCTCCCAGGTTCAAGCGATTCTCGTGCCTCAGCCTCCCGAGTAGCTGGGATTACAGGCGCCCGCCACCACACCGGGCTAATCCTTGTATTTTTAGTAGAGATGGGGTCTCACCATGTTGACCAGGCTGATCTCGAATTCCTGACCTCGTGAACCGCCTGCCTCGGCCCTCCAAAGTGCTGGAATTACAGGCGTGAGCCACTGCGCCCAGCCAAGTTTGTATTATTTTTACAAGATGATGCTGGAGAGTTTCTATGGCCACCACCCTTCTAGACTCTCTGATACTGGTGCTTAAAGCCTGCATGCTACATTTCCTGGACGCCATTGCCAATTGGCAACGTTCCTATCATGCTTTATTAGAACAAAGATGGGAGGCAGAAAGAGGGGAGAAATCATTTGTTTTCAGACTTCTGCCAGTGGCTTAGGTGGTGGTGACAACAACAGCTGTGACTTTAGCAATCATGGTGGAAGCAACTGTGGCTAGCAAGGGTGAACACATCTGGGATCCTTCTGTAGGCACAGTGATTGTGGGTTATGGGTCCTCCCGTGCTTTATTTATTTATTTATTTTGAGACGGAGTTTCGCTCTTGTCGCCCAAACTGGAGTGCAGTGGCGCGATCTCAGCTCACTGCAACCTCTGCCTCCCAGGTTCAAGTGATTCTCCTGCCTCATCCTCCCGAGTAGCTGGGATTACAGGTGCCCACCACCACAACTGGCTAATTTTTGTATTTTTAGTAGACACAGGGTTTCATCATGTTGGCCAGGCTGGTCTTAAACTTCTGACCTCAGGTGATCCATCTGCCTCGGCCTCCCAAAGTGCTGGGATTACAGGCGTGAGCCACTATGCCCAGCCACCTCCCCTGCTTTAATCTTTCAGCTCTAGAGAGGCTAGCAGCCTCATATAGTTACCAATCTTTAGGTAAATTTACCTTCCTCTTTTGTTCTTCCAGTACTTCCAACACTTTTTTTTTTTTTTTTGAGACAGATTCTTGCTCTGTTGTCCAGGCTGGAGTGCAGTGGTGCGATCTCAGCTCACTGCAACCTCCGCCTCCCGGGTTCAAGCAATTCTCCTGCCTCAGCCTCCTGAGTAGCTGAGATTACAGGCACCCGCCACCACGCCCAGCTAATTTTTTTGTATTTTTAGTAGAGACGGGGTTTCACCATGTTGGTCAGGCTGGTCTCGAACCCCTGACCTCGTGATCCACCCACCTCGGCCTCCCAAAGTGCTGGGATTATAGGCGTGAGCCACCGTGCCCAGCCCCAACACTTTTATATTCAGTCCCCTGTAGTCATTTATGTATTCATTTATTTTTATTTATTTATTTTTTAGACAGAGTCTCGCTCTGTCACCTAGGTTGGAGTGCAATGGTGAGTTCTCAGCTCATTGCAACCTTCCCCTCCCAGGTTCAAGCAATTCTCTTGCCTCAGCCTCCTGAGTAGCTGGGATTACAGGCACCTGCCACTGCAATGGGTTAATTTTTGTATTTTTAGTAGAGATGGGGTTTCTCCATGTTGGCCAGGCTGGTCTCAATCCACCTGTCTCAACTGGATTGCTGGGATTACAGGCGTGAGCCACAGAGCCTGGCTCAATCCCCTGTATTCAATATCCTCTATTTGAAGTACCTAGAAGGACTTCTCTTTTCCTTATGGAATATGTACTGATAAAGCACTCGAGACTGTTAAAAACCTTCATTACTCTATAGATGTAACAAAAGAAGCTGAGGCAAAGTTAATGTAAGTAGAGAGTTTGGGTCAAGGTTGAGGACTGCAGTCCAGGAGACATAGATTCAAGTTGCCCTGAATGTATGCTTTGATTAGCAACAGTTACAAGTGGGTTCTTTTTGTTTTTGACTTTGTTTTGAGACAGTCTCACTCTGTCACCCAGGCTGGAGTGCAGTGGTGCAATCTCGGGTCACTGCAACCTCCAACTCCCGGGTTCAAGTGATTCTCTGGCCTCAGCCTCCCGAGTAGCTGGGACTATAGGCAGGCACCACCACATCTGGCTAATTTTTGTATTTTTTTTTTAGTAGAGATGGGGTTTCACCATATTGATGTTTCACCATATTGGCCAGGCTGGTCTCCAACTCCTGACCTCATGATCCTCCCACCTCAGCCTCCGAAAGTGCTGGGATTACAGGTGTAAGCCACTGCACCTGGCGACAAGTGGGTTCTTGTCTTATTTATTTATTTATTTTTGAGACAGAGTTTCGCTTTTGTTGCCCAGGCTGGATTGCAATGGTGTGATCTTGGCTCACTGAAACCTCTGCCTCCTGGGCTCGAGCAATTCTCCTGCCTCAGCCTCCTGAGTAGCTGGGATTACAGGCGCCTGCCACCACGCCCGGCTAATTTGTGTACTTTCAGTAGAGACAGGTTTTGCCATGTTGGCCAGGCTGGTCTGGAACTTCTGACCTCAGGTGATCTGCCCACCTTGGCCTCCCAAAGTGCTGGGGTTACAGGCGTGAGCCACCCCACCTGGCCCACAAGTGGGTTCTTAAAGGAAAAAGAAGGGGCAGTTCCTAAAGTGTTTATTGCGGATTTACATAGAATAACCTAAGCTGTTGATTGGCTATACATTGTTCTTTTTTTTTTTTTTTTTTTTTTGAGACTGAGTCTTGCTCTGTTGCCCAGGCTGGAGTGCAGTGGCTTGATCTTGGCTCACTGCAAGCTCCGCCTCCTGGGTTCATGCCATTCCCCTGCCTCAGCCTCCCGAGTAGCTGGGACTACAGACGCCCACCACCATGCCCGGCTAATTTTTTGTATTTTTTAGTAGAGACAGGGTTTCACCGTGTTAGCCAGGATGGTCTCGATCTCCTGACCTTGTGATCCACCTGCCTCGGCCTCCCAAAGTGCTGGGATTATAGGCGTAAGCCACCGCACCCAGCCTTCTTCTTCTTCTTTTTTTTGAGACAGAGTCTTGCTCTGTTGCCCAGGCTAGAGTGCAGTGGTGCCATCTCTGCTCACTGCAACCTCCGCCTCCTAGGTTCAAGCGATTCTCCTGACTCAGCCTCCTGAGTGGCTGGGACTAAAGGCATGTGCCACCACGCCTGGCTAATTTTTGTATTTTTAGTAGAGATGAGGTTTCACCATGTTGGGCAGGCTGGTCTCAAACTGCAGACCTCAGGTGATCTGCCTGTCTTGGCCTCCCAAAGTGCTGGGGTTACAGGTGAGCCACCACACCTGGCCAAAAATACCTTTAAACAATACCCCTGGCCACAGGTGCAGCTGGGGGAATTGTTTCAACCACAATAGGCTGGAGGTTCACGATGTTTAGATTTCTAACAAATCCCGTGGCCAGGCTCGGTGGCTCACGCCTGTAATCCCAGCACTTTGGGAGGCTGAGGCAGGTGGATCACGAGGTCAGGAGATGGAGACCAGCCTGGCCAACATGGTGAAACCCCATTCTACTAAAAACACAAAAATTAGCCGGGCATGGTGGCAGGTGCCTGCAATTCCAGCTACTCGGGAGGCTGAGGCATGAGAATCACTTGAACCTGGGAGGTGGAGGTTGCAGTGAGTCGAGATCATGCCACTGCACTCCAGCCTGGGTGACACAGCGAGACTCTGTCTCAAAAAAAAAAAAAAAAAAAAAAAAAAAAGGAAGCAAACATCTCAAGTCTCACCTAGAGCTACCAATCAGCCTAAGAACCCCAGTTTGTGTTTAACAAGCCCTTGTGAGGTGGTTCTAACACGGTTTCAGGATGAGTCAGCTCCCTGCTCTAGACTGTCAACCGGGGGTACAGAGTGTGTTGACCTGATGCACAATTAGTTCACCTGTGTCTAGGCCACAGTCTGGCCCAAGGTAGAGTGCTCAACACGTGTTTGGCAGGTGAATGAATCATAAAGCATGCAGTGCTCATCTGAGCGGCAGGAGGCACCCTGAGTCACTGAAGATGCTGGAGCAGCTGCTTGTGAAACACCAGATAGGAGGAGACGGACGGGAGGCTGTGTCCCCACACCTGAGATTGCCGGCCTTCTGACTTGCTTGCTGGGAACCGGTGCCAGGCCAGACACACTGTGCCTCCATCATAGGATGCCTGGTAAGGCGAGGCCAACCTTCCCTGAAGAAACCCTGTGCTGCTATGGTCAAGTTGCCTGCTCGGACTTCCTTCTTCACTCTGTTTATAGAAATTGGCCCTGGAGAGCGCCTCTGCCCGACCGCCCTGTCTGGGAGGTCTACCACGGAGGCCAGAAGCAATGTGGGGGCTGGACGTGGTGGCTCACGCCTGTGGTCCTGGCACTCTGGGGGTCGAGGCGGGTTGATCACTTCGGGCTAGGAGTTCGAGACCAGTCTGGCCAACATGGCGAAACATATGAAAAATACAACAGACAAACCAACCAACCAACTCAGTGACAACAAAACAGGTCTACCCTGGAGTCATACTCTATTTTTTTCTATTTTCCTCCCTTTCTGATCCTTTATCGCACTTTCTTTTTCTTCCTCTTCCTTCTCCTTCTTCGTCAGAGGATTGAGTTATTATCACTGATCCATATAAAGTCCCTCTCTCATTTATTTTAATTCCCACTCCCCATTTCTATTCCCCGTCTTCCCATGTGCAACCTTCCTAATATGTTTGATACGCATCTTTTTGTTTGTATGTATTTTTAGAAAATGTTTATTGTTTTTGTGTGCAAAAAAATTAATAAAAAAAAAACAAAAAAACAAAAAAACCAAGAAATTGGCCCTGGAGGTGTATGTGCTGGGTGCCCATAGCCAATGGAAGGCAATGTATATTTATTTATTTATTTATTTATTTATTTATTTATTTAATTTTTTTTTTCTTTGAGACGGAGTCTCGCTCTGTCCCCCAGGCTGGAGTGCAGTGGCGCAATCTCGGCTCACTGCAAGCTCCGCCTCCCGGGTTCACGCCATTCTCCTGCCTCAGCCTCCCAAGTAGCTGGGACTACAGGCGCCCGCCAACACGCCCGGCTAATTTTTTGTATTTTTAGTAGAGACGGGGTTTCACCGTGTTAGCCAGGATGGTCTCGATCTCCTGACCTTGTGATCCGCCCGCCTCGACCTCCCAAAGTGCTGGGATTACAGGCTTGAGCCACCACGCCCGGCCGTATATTTATTTTTATTTTATTTTTTGAGACGGTGTCTCGCTCTGTCACCCAGGCTGGAGCATTTGAATAAATAAATGCCCTGTAATCCCAGCACTTTGGGAGGCCAAGGCGGGCAGACTGCTTGAGGTCAGGAGTTCAAGACCAGCCTGGCCAACATGGTGAAACCCCATCTCTATTACAAATACAAAAATTTGGCCGGGCGAGGTGGCTCACATCTGTAATCCCAGCACTTTGGGAGGCTGAGGCAGGCGGATCACCTGAGGTCAGGAGTTTGAGACCAGCCTGGCCAACATGGTGAAACCCTGTCTCTCCTAAAAATACAAAAATTAGCCAGGCGTGTTGGCAGGCGCCTGTAATCCCAGCTACTAGGGAGGCTGAGAGAGGAGAATTGCTTGAACCTGGGAGGTGGAGGTTGCAGTGAGTGGAAATCATGTCACTGCATTCCAGCCTGGGCGACAGAGCAAGACTCCATCTCAAAAATAAAACAAAAATACAAATACAAAAATTAGCCAGGCATGGTGGCACATGCCTGTAATACCAGCTACTCAGGAGGCTGAGGTATGAGAATCACTTGAACCTGAGAGGCGAGGTTGCGGTGAGCCGAGATCGTGCCACTGCACTCCAGCCTGGATGACAGAGTGAGACAAAATAAAATTTAAAAAAGTTCTCTAGAGTAGGGCTTTTCCTCCAATAACCATACTCCAGCAAGCCTCAGGTGCCTGCTGCTCTGTGCCGGGCAGTGAGACACATAGATGTGTAACACCAGCAAACACGTATTACCATTCTCTCTTTTCAGAAGAGGGGCCTAGGGGCCCAGAGAGGCGAGTTCAACTACTTGCCAAGACACACAGAGCAGCTGGGGAATCATGCCTGGCACCTGGCACTGTGGGTGCTGCAGCGGCACAGAGAGGTGAAGTCCTGCGCCTGAGCTTAGCCAAAACCCTAAGGGGCAGACCCAGATTATAAAACACACACAAACAGCTATCCTAGGAACAGGACGCTTTGCGGGGCAGGGTGAGGGGGGCAGGGTGCGGGTCCCCCCAGATTAGCATACACACACACACTGCGATCCTAGGAACAGGGCGCCTTGCGGGGCAGGGTGAGGGTCCGGACCCTCCGCGGCGTGAGCGACCGCCTCCCCAGGCGCACTGGCAGGGGGACGGCATCCCTAACAGAGAACCAGGCCTCGGCATGGGCTGGAGGGATGACAGACCATTGCCGACTCTGACAGCGGCCAGCGGTACGAGAGTCCGAACAACTTTGGAAGGAGGAGCAGGGGTAGCAGGCCAGAGAGCACAGAAGACGCAGACGCCTCAGGCCCCGCCCCTCCCGGCTGCGTGTGCGCGGCCCCGCCCTCGCCCCTCCCGGCCTGACTGCGCGTGCGTGGCCCTGCCTACGGCCCCGCCTTCTCCCGGGACAGGCTGCGTGCGCACCGCCCTCCCGTCGTCCCAGTGCGCACGCGCGGCTGCGGCCCCGCCCCCGTTCCCCCGGCGCTCAGAGCCCGAGTCCGCGGGAAGATGGCGGCGCCGCTCCTTCCCCTCTCCCAGCAGGTACGGGCCGGGCGGGCCTGGGGGCGGCGCCGGGGTGCGGGGCGCGAGGGGAGCGGTGCGGCGAGGCTGAGGCGCTGGGAAACTCAGCCAGGCGGCGGCGGGGGCGGCGCGTGCTGAAGGGCTTGCGGCGGGCGGGTGGGCAGGCGGCCCTGAAGGTGACAGGCCGTGGCCCGCGGCCTCCCGTGCCCGAGCGACCCTCGCGGGCACCGGCGAGGCGAGGAGGTGCGCAGCGCGTGTCCTCTCCGCCCAGGGCCCAGACCCTGCGGCCACTGAAGCTCCCAGGCCGGGGACCCGCGGAGGCGCTGGGCTGCATCCCGGAGAGGTGGGCGAGGGGTGCGAGCGTTTCTGTCGGCGCGGCGGCCCGGCGAGTCTTTGTCTTCCGCCGGTCCCGGCGCCCGGGCGGGCAGGGTCCCTGCTGGGTGCAAGGCAGAGCCTAGCCGGAGCCCGGATCCGTCAGCAACAGCGCGATCTCAGACTGATCCCCTGTCTCCCTTGGAAGCTGCTTCCGCCACCCCTGCACCGGGCGCAGATCGCACGTCTCCGGGCGCCTGTCTGTGTCCTCAAATTCGCCTGATGCGCTTACGAAGGGGCAGTATCGATGGCGCGACACAGACATGCGAAAAAGAGCCATGCGTAGGCAGCTCTGTTATTTGGGAGAGACTTTCATTCATTCATTTTCTATCCATCCGTCAAATGTGCTTTGGGTCAGGTGCTGGGAGCGCTGCATTCTTCCAGACAAGGTCGCTGCTCTCCTGGAGGTGACACTCGTGGGAACTAGAAACTACCTGTGTTATGTTAATCACAGCTGCCTTTATTTGCTGAATAGCTGTGTTGTGCAAAGCACCATATAAGCATTTTGCTAGAATGATCTAGCACAGCATAGTGATTAAGAGTGAGGACACAGGGTCAGATCATGTGTTCAAATCTTGGCTCCAGCCCCGATTTCTCTGTGCCTTTGGTTGAAGCTCTTAGCCTTTCCACCCATCAGTTGCTTCCTTTGGGAAATGGAGATACGTGAAAACTAAGCACGTGAAAAAGCGCTTAGAACAGTGCCTAGCATATGAGAGGCACTCAGTGATCCTATAATTACTGTCATCATTTAATCTCTGCCAGATTTGGACGTTTGGGAGTAGAGACTGCAGCAAGTAAGAATCCCAAACCCAAAGAGAGCTGATAGGCCGGTTGCATGCTTGCATGACTGGTTAGCTGACCCAAGGAGAGAGAAGTGCACAGCTAGCCAGTTTGCAACACTGTCACTAAGTTAACAGTGCTAAAACCCGGTGATTATTAATTAGCAAGTTCTTGTTACTGACATGAAAGTGCTCTGTAAACTGTTAAGTGTCCTACAGATAGTAGGTGTTAATAGCTATGTGCTGCAGTTTAGAGTATATAGTCGGGGGGTGGGGCACGGGGACGGCGGCAGTCGAGGAAAATCACCTAAGATCATTTCATAAGAAAGCACTAAGCACTCCCAGTTTGGGAGGTGTGGATCTTTCTAAAACTTTCTGTCCAGTTTTTTTTTTTTTTTTGAGATGGAATATTGCTCTGTCACCCAGGGTGGAGTGCAGTGGCATGATCTCAGCTCACTGCAACCTCCGCCTCCCGAGTTCAAGTGATTCTCCTGCCTCAGCCTCCTGAGTAGCTGGGACTACAGGCACGTGCCACCACACCCGGCTAATTTCTGTATTTTTTTTTTAGTGGAGACGGGGTTTCACCACGTTGGCCAGGCTGGTGTCAAACTCCTGACCTCGAGTGATCCACCCGCCTTGGCCTCCCAAAGTGCTGGGATTACAGGCGTGAGCCACTGCACCCGGCCAGGTCACTGACTACTTAGCCTCTTCCTGTTCCTTTCCCTATACATTTGTTGAATGAAGGCGTGGCCTGGTTTTCTTCGTTTGGAAATGTCAGCACTTCTCTACACTTGCTCTCGAGTGAAAATCTACACCATGGGTTACTGTTGGCCGAGGTGTGAGGCATGGCCCTCCCAGGCCCTTACTGTCTAGCTCAGGAGATCACTTGGGTTCACAGATAACTCTGGGGGAACCAAGGGTATGATTCCAAAATTTTTGGTTGGGGGCAACAGGGAAGCACCCTGCAGCAGGTAGCTGTGATCTGGTTGGATTTAGGTGACAGAGCACACTTGGCAAGCAGATGGCCAGGTGAAGGTGAGCAAAGTGGATAACCCAGTGGGCTAGCCTAGGGGAGGAGGGGTGTGTTTTCTCCACTCTCACTCCTGTCTGCACTTTTCCTATCCGCATCCCATCTTTTTCAGTCTGTTCTGTACTCCTCGACATCATCTTAGAATCTCCTTCCTTATATACTCTTTTCTGACCCTGAATATCAATGTAAATTCGAAAGGTCTCTGCACTCCTGCCTCTTTAGGAGTGATTTTTTTTTCCCCAACAGCATCTCAGTGATCTGTGTGTCTCCCTGTCGCCCTGCTCAGCTCTCTTCTGCTTTCCAAAAGCCTTCCGTGGAAATGCATCCAGATCTCTTCCCTCCTTGTACTCCCCGAGGTTACCAGTGGCCCCTCTGTCCTTAACCCCGGTGCCCTGTGGCTGCAGCCGATCCTCCTCGAACTCCGCAACACTGGAGCCCATCGGTCTTCACTCTTCATCCTCTCACCTTTCAGTCTCTCCCTCTTGTCCCCTAATTTCAGCCTCCCCACCTGCATCTTATCTGTGTGCTCCCTCCCTGGAGCTTCTATGCAGAGGACTCCAAACCTGCCTTCTGGAGTCCAGAAGGTGTCTCTCTCCTGCACCTCTGCCAGCCTGCTGGACTCTGGAATAGGCCATTTCCTTGCCATGCCCCAAAGTAGGCTGGGCCATCCTACTTACTACTTGTCCACTCCCTCCCATTTAATCCCACGCCACTGTGGAAGTCATCTTCTTTTTGTTTTTTGAGACAGGGTCTCGCTCTGTCCCCCAGGCTGGAGTGCAGTGGTAGGATCATAGCTCACTGCAACCTCAAACTCCTGGGCTCAAGCAATTCTCCCACCTTGGCCTCTCAAGTAGCTGGGACTACAGGAGCGCATCAATCATACCCAGCTAATTAAACATTTTTTTTTGTAGAGATGAAGTCTTGCTATGTTGCCTAGACAGGTCTTAAACCCCTAGCCTCAAGTAATCCTTCTATCTCAGCCTCCTAAAGTATTGGAATTACAGAGGTCAGCCACTGCATCTGGCTAGGATTCATCTAAAACATGTTCCCCTGCTGGGCGCGGTGGCTCACGCTTGTAATCCCAGCACTTTGGGAGGCCGAGGCGGGCGGATCACGATGTCAGGAGATTGAGACCATGATGAAACCCCATCTCTACTAAAAATACAAAAAATTAGCCGGGCGTGGTGGCGGGCGCCTGTAGTCCCAGCTACTGGGAGAGGCTGAGGCAGGAGAATGGCGTGAACCCGGGAGGCGGAGCTTGCAGTGAGCCGAGATTGCGCCACTGCACTCCAGCCTGGGCGACAGAGCGAGACTCCAAAAAAAAAAAAAAAAAAAAAAAAAAAACATGTTCCCCTGTTCCAGAAGCCTTTCACAGCTCCCATTCCCCTTCCTCCGAAAGAAGTCAGTTTACGGCTGGGCGCTGTGGCTCACGCCTATAATCCCAGCATCTTAGGAGGCTGAGGCAGATGGATTGCTTGAGGCCAGGAGTTCGAGACCAGCCTGGCCAACATAGCAAAACCCTGTCTGTACTAAAAATACAAAAGTTAGCCAGGCACAGTGGCAAACACCTATAATCCCAGCTACTTGGGAGGCTGAGGCACGAGAATCGCTTGAAACCAGGTGACGGAGGTTGCAGTGAGCTGAGATCGCGCCACTTCACCCCAGCCTGGGCGACAGGATGAGACTCAGTCTCAAAAAAAGTCAGCTTTGATGAGCTTAGTAAGCCCTGAATCGACTCCACCTAACCTTGCTGGGTCCCTTTCCTGCACTTTTGGCTCTTGGCAACACTTTCTAGCCTCAGCATCCTTAGCTGTGTTGCTCCAGTTGCTGGAACATCACTGTGAGCTCCTGCCGCGTGCTGCCTGCCCTGAAGCACGGTCTCTGAGGCCTCCTCTGTGTTGTCTTCCCTTAGCCCCACCCGAATGAGAGTTCTCTCCGTTGTACCTTCCGTGGGTCCCTTTTGTGACCGCTGTACCTAGGAAGCGCATGATAACTGGGCTCAGTGATGAGGAGAGACTGCCCTGGGCCCAAAGAGCTACACCTTCCTCCTTTCCCCCTTGTCATGCATTCTTCATCTAGGAGCTTTTGCTGTATTTTGGTAGGTGCCTCCATTCTAGGAGGCTTTTATATATTCCCCTTTTACAAGTGAGGAAACCAAGACCCACAGAAATAGAGTAACTGGCTGAAGTCTCATAGTTGGTGGGCGCAGAGCTGAGGTCACACCTGCGTCCTCCTGCTGCAGAGCCCTGCTGTTCCAGACGGCCTGCTGGGCACCCCTCCCAGAGCAGCACACCGCCAGTGTGTCTGGAATGAATGCTGAGTGGCTCAGACACTTACTTGTCCTCTTGTCCCTTGTTTCTTTTCTTCATCTGAAATAATTGCTAGTCTATCTTAGTAGAATGCTAATGGCGATGCAGTCTAAATTGATGAGAACGAAGTTTTAGAGTAAAATCCACTCCTGAAAGATCCAGAATTCCCTGACTGTCACTTATTGACCTGCACTGGCCTGTTTTTTTTTTTTTGTTGTTGTTGTTGTTGTTGTTTCGACTAAATAGATTCTCACTGGGCAAGACCCCTCCACCCCCATTCTGAACTTTAAAACCACTTTCTGGGCCAGGCGCAGTGGCTGACGCCTATAATCCTAGCACTTTGGGAGGCTGAGGCAGGTGGATCACCTGAGGTCAAGAGTTCGAGACCAGCCTGGCCAACATGGTGAAACCTCATCTCTACTAAAAATACAAAAAATTAGCCGGGCTTGGTGGCGGATGCCTGTAATCCCAGCTACTCGGGACCCTGAGGCAGGAGAATCACTTGAACCCAGGAGGCGGAGGTTGCAGTGAGCCAAGATCACGCCACTGCACACTCTAGCCTGGGCAACAAAGTGAGACTCCGTCTCAAAAAAAAAAAAAAGAAAAGAAAAGCAAGCACCATCAGGTGCAGTGGTGCCTGCTTTTCAATGTTTAGGTCCTTAGATGTTTGTTTGGATTCCCAGATATTCCTTCACTGCCCTCAGTCCTGCAAATACTTTCTGTACCTTAGTTTTCTCATCTGCAGAATGGTACTGTGGACTCGCTTGACGCTTTGTCACAGTAGAGTGTCAGGACCCTGCCGTGTGATGCGTGTGCTCTCAGTGCCTTCCTTTTTTTTTTTTTGAGGCAGAGTTTCACTCATGTCACCCAGGATGGAGTGCAATGGCGCTGTCTTGGCTCACTGCAACCTCCGCCTCCTGGATTCAAGCGATTCTCCTGTCTCAGCCTCCTGAGTAGCTGGGATTACAGGTGCCCACCACCACGCCCAGCTAATTTTTGTATTTTTAGTAGAGACGGGGTTTCACCATGTTGCCTAGGCTGGTCTCGAACTCCTGACCTCATGTGATCCGTCTGCCTCAGCCTCCCAAAGTGCTGGGATTAGAGGCACGAGGCACCACGCCTGGCCCTCATGCCTTCCTTTTGTAGATCACACTGTTCGTTCAGTGAGTATTTATTTGGCATCTTCTTTTTGCTGGGCACTTTCTGGGCAGTGGATGGAACAGTGAACCTGAAGGCAGTGCCGCCTCACGGGGCTGACATCCTTGGGAGGGGCCCGGATATAAAGAAATGAGCCAATGTGTGGTTCATCCGGTGGGGATTGATGCTGTGAGATGAGTAGAGCAGGGCAGGTTCCAATCTGATGTGCAGGTCAGGAAAGGTCTCAGCACCAGGCTGGAAGGACTGAGTAAAGAAAACATCTTAGATTGCCTGGTTCATCCTCCCGGTCACTCTGGCCAGTATTATCTTCAGTGTATAGGGGCAAGAGGGGCAGATCACTGGAGGCCAAGAAGGGTAGATCACTGGAGGTCGGGAGTTCAAGACCAGCCTGGCCAACATGGTGAAACCCCGTCTCTACTAAAATACAAAAATTAGCCAGGCGTGGTGGCACATGCTTATAGTCCCAGCTACTCAGGAGGTTGAGGCAGGAGAATTGCTTGGACCTGAAAGGCAGAGGTTGCAGTGAGCCAAGATTGCACCACTGTACTCCAGCCTGGGTGACAGAGCAAGACCCTGTATCAAAAAAAAAAAAAAAAAGAGAGAGAAAGTGAGGCCAGAGATTGTTATGTCCCTTGCCCAAGTTTGTACCCAGTGAGTTCAGGCTGACATGGCTTTTCTGACACAGGTTCAGGCCTCTTCATTGCACCATAGTTTCTTGTCTTGGAAAGTTTTTTTTTTTGTTTTTGTTTTTTAAAGTTTATGACATCTCCTAACCTCATTTGTTTTTATACCTAGTTATTAGATATCATGTAGTCTGAGTTTTTATTTTATTGCTTTAATCTCATCTCATTAAAAGGTAGAGAGGGACATGGAAAGGCCTGCTTATTGTCTTTCTTTTTCCTTTAGAGACACGATCTTGCTCTATTGCCTATGCTGGAGTACAGTGGTGCAATCAAAGCTCATTGCAGCCTCGACTCTTGGCCTCAAGTGATCCTCCTGCCTTAGTCTCCCAAGGAACTGAGACTACAGGCATGCAACACCACACTTGGCTAATTTTTAATTTTTTTGTAGAGACAGGATCTTGCTGTGTTGCCCGGGCTGGTTTCGAATTCCTGACCTCAAGTGATCCTCCTGCCTCTGCCTCCAAAGCGCTGAGATTACAGGTGTGAGCCACCATTCCCAGCCAGTTGTCTTTAGGAGAATCCAGAGGTTTCCCTGCCAGAGTGGTAATCAGTGCTCCTGGCCCATGCAGAATTGAGTTGTCCAGGCCCAGCCCACAGCAGAGGCTCAGGTCACGGATGGTCCAAGCTGCAGGAGGGGCAGATGACTGGCTTCCATTTGGGTGTTAGACATGGTTGTATGGAGGAGAGGGTGTGTTTGGTGTAGGCCAAGCTTGTCCAACCCATGCCTGCATGTGGCCCAGGATGGCTTTGAATGCAGCCCAGCACAAATTTGTAAACTTTCCTAAAACATTATGAGGTTTTCTTGTGAAATTTTTTTTTTTTTTTGAGATGGAGTCTCGCTCTGTTGCCCAGGCTGGAGTGCAGTGGCGCTATCTCGGCTTACTGCAAGCTCTGCCTCCCGGGTTCACGCCATTCTACTGCCTCAGCCTCCTGCATAGCTGGAACTACAGGCACCTGCCACCACACCTGGCTAATTTTTTGTATTTTTAGTAGAGACGGAGTTTCACCGGTTAGGCAGAATGGTCTTGATCTCCTGACCTCGTGATCTGCCCGCCTCGGCCTCCCAAAGTGCTGGGATTACAGGCGTGAGCCACCATGCCCACCCGTGAATTTTTTTAAGCTCATCAGCTATCGTTAGTGTTAGTGTTAGTGTATTTTATGTGTGGCCTAAAACAATTCTAGTGTGGCCCAGGGAAGCCAAAAGATTGGACACCCCTGGTCTAGGCCATGGGGAATGGCCTTTCACATGGAGGCAAAGAGGACTGAGCCAGAGCTGAGAGGCTGCAGGTCTAGGTCAAAGGGCCAAAACATGCAGCTGGGACTTTGGGGTTCATGTCCTTCTTTTAATTTAGGCGGCTCAGGGATGAAAGGAAGGTCTTTTGGTAAATAAGACATGAGAGTTTGTGTCTGGGCTACAAATTGGCCCAACTGACAGGATGTCTGCTTGCCCAGAGAGTGGCCAGTGGCTGATGGGGGCTGAGGAGCTGAGACCTGCCCACTGTCCGCACTGGACTGGGCTTTACCGCTGGTCAGAGTGGTGGCCCTGAAGTTTGCTTCTGCACGGAGTGCAGACCATTAGCTCTTAGAGCTTCTTTGGGCTTTTCCCTTCATAGGAGTCCCAGCTCTTGATACTACAAGCTGTTGGGTGAAAGTAAAGGTTAGAGATGACTGCAGACATTTGTCTCAGATTTCCATCTGCACTGCCTGTGGTGTGGAATGTAGACCTGATAACAGAATCTGTTTACTGACTGCCTGCAGGTCAGGCTGACATAAAGTCACTTCTCCTCTTGGGCACACCAGCCAGGCTGGATCAGGCGCTGCTACCGGCAGCTGACAGCACACCTGCTCCCCATGTTTCCCAGGCCTGCAGTCCTCATTCCCTCTGCCCTATGGCCCCCTGGCCCCTCTTTCTGTCATCTGCGCAGGCGGTCCTTCATCTTGCCTCAAGGCCTTTGCATCTGCTGTTCCCTCTCTCTGGAATGCTCTTTCCAAACCATTCATCCTCTGGTGAATCCCTACACCTCTTCATATCAGCTGGGGCATCACTTCCTCAGGGAAGCCTTTCCTGACAAACTGGCCCAGCTTCTCTGTTACCACTGGTGGAGATGGACACCTTTTCCATTTAGCCGTTTATAATTTTCTCTTTGCCGGGTTGATTGATGGTCTGTCTTCCCCAACCATCTAGACTAGGTCCACAAGGGCAGAGACTGTGCCTGTTTTATTCATCCTTGTTTGCCAGGCTGCACCTGGCACTCAGGTGCTCAGCAGTCATCTGTTGAAGGAAGAGTAGCATGGGCCACATTATGAGAGGCAGTAGGGAGCTATGGCAGGTTCTTGAGGAGTGACACCTTTAGATGATCTGGCTGCTTACACAGGGAGTGCTTGGAGCTAGGTTCTAGCTCCGAGACAGTCTCTGTGATATGGGCATGAAGTGATCAAGAGAAACCTGGCCTGAGGTTGTTTCAGGAAGAGTAGAAAGGGCTGGGGGTGGAAGGAGTATGTGGGGTAGCTATTTGGACAGGTGAGGGTCTAGGTGGGAGAGGAAGCAGGGGGAAGAAGCAGGCATAGTGTTTGCAGCCGTCAGGTTGAGGCCACCTTCAGGGAGCCAGGACAGCAGCGGTGGGAGTGCCCGGTGGGCAGAGCCTGATGGGCTGTGGCTGTGTCAGTTGAGTCAACTGACTTTGACTTTGCAGGAAACCCTCCAAGCCATGTGAGACCCCACATTTAGGTACAGTCAAAAAGAAGACCAGCTCTGGGGCTGGGGCACCATGAGATTCTGTCTGCTGAGCTACTGTGTGCTGTCTTGGGACCAAGATAAATAAAACCGAGCCCCACCCTCCAGGTCAGCTCAACTGCAGCTGGGCACCCAGGCACACAGAAAATTAGGACATAGTGTGACACGCTCATGGAAGTCAGGTGGCACCCACAGTGGTGGGATGAATCACCTTCACTGGGCTGGGAATAAAGGACAGGAGGAAGAGGGCGCCTGTGCCTCCTTTTGTCTTTTCCCTCCTCTGTTCCAACAGGCCTGGAGGAAGCAGCTGGGTGCAGCCTCTCTGACTGGCCGCACACTGCGTGGACCAGTGTCCTGCCCCCACCCTCTGCACAGGCCCTCTCTCCCAGCACCATCTTCAACAGCTTCCTGGCACCCCCCTGCCTTCTCAGAGCCTCACTTCCCTGATTCTTTGTTTTATTTTATTTTTTCTTGAGGTGGAGTCCCACTTTGTCACCCAGGCTGGAGTGATGGCATGATCTTGGCTCACTGCAGCTTCCGCCACCTGGGCTCAAGCAATTCTCCTGCCTCAGCCTCCCAAGTAGCTGGGATTACAGGTGCAAACCACCAAGCCTGGCTAATTTTTTTATATTTTTAGTAGAGACAGGGTTTCACCATGTTGGCCAGGCTGGTCTCGAACTCCTGGCCTCTAGTGATCCACCCATCTCGGCCCCCCAAAGTGCTGGGATTACAGGCGTGAGCCACCATGCCCTGCCCCCCACTTCCCTGATTCTGGTAACCTGGTCTCCCAGAACAGGTGGCAACGGGACCCCAGCCCTGGTGGTACCCTGACTGCCCTCACCAGTGAGTGGGCCCAGGCAGGCAGCTCTGGGCCCTGGGGAGAGATTTGGGGCACAGGTCTGATGCAGGAATGAGGGAGTGTTTATGGGACCAACAATGGTGCCATCGTCCCTGTGCTTGTTTCTAGATGAGGAAACTGAGAGGGAGAGAGGTAAAACAACCGGTCAGACCCCCATGGAGAGCAGGCGTCTGGATCAGACCATGGGCTCCAAAGCCACCATTTTGTCCTATGATTGCCACACTGTGGGCTCTGGGAGGGTCGAGGAGCTCTGTCTTTCCTGCTCCCTGCTGGGTTCCCAGCCCCTGAAATCTGGGCTGCTGGCACATAGTAGGCCGGTGATATCTGTTGATTGGAGGCTGGGTACTTGGAACAGCAGCCAGGAGCTCAGTCTGTCTCTCCAGCTGCCTTTGAGGGTAGTTGACAGACGGGAACGTTTTGTCTCTCGGGTGAAGAAACAGGCACAGGGCCCAGAGCCTCCTGCTCAAGCCCACTGGCTGGTGACAGCAGTCAGGGCACCACCAGGGCTGGGGCCCTGCTACCTCCTCACCTCCACTCATCAGAGGGTGAGGAAAGGGCTTCCCTCTTGTGCAAGTGACATCAACAAGTGTGCCTCTGTCATTACGCCAATCTGTAGAAAACTGGCTTTTCTTTCTTTCTTTCTTCCTTTCTTCCTTTCTTCCTTTCTTCCTTTCTTCCTTTCTTCCTTTCTTCCTTTCTTCCTTTCTTCCTTTCTTCCTTT
>NW_026652287.1:49473928-49503223 GCF_009828535.3 Hylobates moloch | reverse complement strand
TTTCTTTCTTTCTTTCTTTCTTTCTTTCTTTCTTTTCTTTTCTTTTCTTTTCTTTTCTTTCTTTCTTTCTTTCTTTCGAGACAGGATCTCACTCTGTGACCCAGGCTGGAGTGCAGTGGCGCGATCTCAGCTCACCGCAACCTTTGCCTCTCGGGTTCAAGTGATTTTCCAGCCTCAGCCCGCAGGTGTGTGCCACCACACCCTGCTAATTTTTGTATTTTTTGTAGAGACGGGGTTTCTCCATGTTGCCTAGGCCAGTTTCGAACTCCTGAGCTCAAAGCGATCCACCTGCCTCGGCCTCCCAAAGTGCTGGGATTGCATGTGTCAGCCACTACGCCCAGCTGGCTTTTCTTTCTTTCTTTCTTTTTTTTTTTTTAGAGACGGAGTCTTGCTCTGTCGCCCAGGCTGGAGTGCAGTGGCGCGATCTCGGCTCACTGCAAGCTCCACCTCCCGGGTTCACCCGCTATTCTCCTGCCTCAGCCTCCTGAGTAGCTGGGACTACAGGCGCCCGCCACCAGGCCCGGCTAATATTTGTATTTTTAGTAGAGACGGGGTTTCACCGTGTTAGCTAGGCTGGTCTGGATCTCCTGACTTCAAGATCCGCCCTCCTCGGCTTCCCAAAGTGCTGGGATTACAGGCGTGAGCCACCGCGCCGGGCCCCAGCTGGCTTTTCTTAATCTGAAGAAGATGTGCTTTTCAATTTTATATTTTCCAGTGGAAGAGAAAACTATCTAATTTCACACTCTCCAAAGGGGAAAGATGAAACACGAAAAAACTTGATGATGAGGCCCTCACACTGTGTGTTTAACCAGGACTGTATGCTTATGGGGATGGACTGTCCCCCTCAATTCCCCCCACACCCTACAAATGGCACTGTTTGTGGTTGGGGGGTCCCAGACACAATTGGCCTAGGCGCATATTCTTGCAAACATTCTTCCCTTTGAGTTTTTTCTTTGCTAAGAACTAGAACGCTCTGTGCCTGCGGCACCCCCTGTGCTGGCTTTGGAGACTTTCTCTGTGGGTTGAGGCTTCTGGAGTGGAGGAGCAGGCTCCACAATTGCTGATGGGCTGGGCAAGGTTGTCCATCACCAGGGTACAAATTGTTGCTGTTATTTTGCTTGCTCACACCAGGCCATGGAGTTGGCATTTTCTTTTAGGCCAGCCTCTGAGTTGGCATTCACAGTCAGTTGACTTTATTGATTTAATTTGTTGTTGACTCTTAGCCACTAGAAAATGTCCTTTAATTCACATTTAATGCACATTTAAAATGTTCTTTAATTCACCCGAAGTGGGTTTTTACAGGTGTGTGCTTATCTGCTATGTGTAAAATTGTATTTTTTTAAAGAAAATGACAGCTGAGACTAAGAGAATTGGTGAAACACTGTTCTTTTTTTTGTTTTTAGAGACAGGCTCTGTCGCCCAGGTTGGAGTGCAGTGGCACCATCACAGCTCACTGCAGCCTCAGACTCCTGGGTTCATCCTCCTGTCTCAGCCTCCTTAGTAGTTGGGACTACAGGTGCTCCTCAGCACACCACCATGCCCAGCTAATTTTCTGATTTTTAATTTTTGTAGGGCTAGGGTCTCACTATTTTGCCCAGGCTGGTCTTGAATTCCAGACCTTAAGGGATCCTCCTGCCTTAATCTCCAAAGTGTTGGGATTACAGGCCTGAGCCACCATTCCCGAACTGAAACATCGTTCTATCCTAGATGTTGGGAGCTGCTTAGCTGATGAGTTGAGAGAGCAAATGGCTACCATATGTACCATAGTGTAGCCAACATTTGTTGAAATACTTTATTGCTTGGCAAAGATCAATTGGCAGGGTAGGCTATAAGGACTGTGATTTTACACCTGCGACTCATATGCTGATTCACAGCCTTGC
Organism: Hylobates moloch; assembly: GCF_009828535.3. NCBI lineage: Eukaryota > Metazoa > Chordata > Mammalia > Primates > Hylobatidae > Hylobates > Hylobates moloch. The sequence goes on along the minus strand of NW_026652287.1, from coordinate 49,501,343 downwards.
CTGACCTCCCTCCCTGCCCACCATTCTTTGTAAATACAGGCTGCTCCCCTGTCTCAGGAATAATAATACAAGATTAACCATAATAGGGGATGTAATAATTGCTTCCCATTGCAGAGTGTATTTCACTTGCATATTCTCATTTGGGACTTACCAGCATCCTCAGGCCAGGTGCTGTCTATTCTCATTTTACAGATGGGGACACTGAGGCCCAGGGTGGCTTGGTGGCTTGTCCTCACTGCTACTGAGCCACGGAGCTATGTCTGCCCGCTCCCCACTGCCAACTGCACCTTCCTACGCTCAGCCCACCACCTGCCTTCCTCAACACTTTAATCTCACCCATGCCCTCAACAGACATTTACTGAAGGCCTGCTTCTAGGAGGGCACAGCGTGATCCCTCCACCCTCCAGGCATTAAGAATGTAGTGAGAGGGGCCGGTCATTACAGCAGCTTTTCCATCAAATCGACTTCAGGAAGTGTCCCTTGTCAAAGTTTGGGGCTATGGGAGTGTGGAGGCAGGAGAGACTTGTTTCAGTTGGGGGAAACTAGGATCATTTTAGAGCAGGGCGTTGGCCTGCAGTAGGCAGAGGCCCCAGGCATAGGGAATACAGTCACGCACTGCATAACCATGATGGACTGCATATGTGACAGTGCTCCCGTAAGATTATACTGCTGTATTTTTCCTGTGCCTTTGCTATGTTTAGATATGTTTAGATACGCAGCTACTTAGCATTGTGTTACAGTTGCCTGCAGTTTTCAGTACCAGGCCACGCTGCCCAGGTTTGTAGCCTGGGAGTAATAGGCTAGACCACAGCCTAGGCGTGGAGCAGACACTGCCTTCTAGGTTTGTGTAAGTTCACTCCAGGATGGCCTCACGATGATGAAATTAACCTGACGCTGCAACTCTCAAGACGCATCCCTGTGGTTAAACAATGCATGACTGCATCTTGTGCCAAGACAAGGAGTGAAAGGTGCCCGATATGTTCAGTAGAGCTCTGCCAGCCGGGGGAAGGAGGTGAAGCTGGAGTGTGATATGTGTGAGTGTGAGTGTATGTGGGTGAGCCTGAGTGTACATGTGTGATTGTGTGTATGTGTGTGTGGCTGAGTGTGTGTATGTGAGTGTGTGTGCGGAGTGAAATCAGCCCGGCAAGGTAGGAGATGGCCAGGGAGCACTTTCAGGACTGGGCTGAGGGCTTGGACCTTAGCCTCCGTTGCACACCTTGAAGAGCCTTTCTGAGCAGAGGAGTGGCTGTGTGCGAGGTGCAGTGGGGAGGCGGGTGAAGGCAGGGCCGTGGGTGAGGAGGCTGGGCCAGGCTCTGCAGAGGCATGTGTGGGGCAAGCGGGGTGGGGGCGGGGCGGCCCTCCCATCAGGACAGAGCCCCTGTCCTTGTCCTCGTCACCGCTGCCGTGCGTTTGCTTTTCTGTGTTGGTGTGTGTGTCAGCTCACTGGTTTTGATGCCCTGACCAGACTGTGATGCTCCATGGTGGCAGCAACCATCTTTCTGCTCACTGTGGGGTCCGGGAGCCTCGAGGGGTGCCTGATGTTTAGAGGGTCCAGAAAAAGAACAGTGCGCTGGGAGGCTGACACTGCCACCCACAGCAATGAGGAGGAAGGTGGCATGGCACTGACCTGGCATCCTTGGCAGGGAGCCACCCCCCACTGTCAGGAACACCCCGACAGGAGGCTAGACCCATCCCAACCGAGTCCTGGGCAGTGTGCTCTGTTAGGGAATAGTAGATGGCAGGGACATTGGAGCCCAGGAGTAGCTGATGCAGGAAAGGAATGTTGGGAAGGTCCGGGGTTCACTTTGGAAAATTGGGAGACTCTGGGAAGTGGGCCCTTGTGGGAGGCGGTGGGTGCTCCTGCTGCGGAGGACACACTGCTGAGTCATTGAGCCCTTCTCGGTGTCCCCCCCGCCCCAGTCTCGGGTGACTGCTCTCCCATGTCTCTCCAGGGAGACTGCTCATGGGTCAGAGGAAGGAAACAGATGGAACCGAATAGGTCTGTTCTCTGAGATGCCCAGGAGGGGTGATGTCCAGGAGACACAGGTCAGCAGCTGGGAGGGCTGCTCGGAGGCTTCATCTGCTTTTGCTCTTAAGCAGCATTTTCAGGAGGGAGAGCTGGAATCTGCTCCCCTCCTGCCTGGGCGCCATTCCAGTTCCATCCCTTCTGCCCTCTGCATGGCTGCACAGGACCCTTGAGCCCTTCCCTACATGCCCGCCCCTAGATCCCTCCAGGACCCAGCTCCCCTGGTGTTTCCTGTGGTGGAGCCTCCTCCCTCCCTCCCCGTGGCTGGCCTGTCTCTGGCACTGCTTTGGTGCAGGTGCTCCACAGCCTCGCTTGACCGAGGCTCCCTGGACAGGCTCAGCCATGGAGGGGGCGCCTTCCAGGTCTCCTGATGCTTGGGTGTATGTCTGCTGCTGGCTGCGGACTGGCCCTCCATCCTGTCTCTTCCATCTAGCTCTTGGCAGCCATCTCTGTGCTTTGTCATGGCTCCATGAGGCTGGGGGTGGGGAGGGTCCCGTTGTTCACCTCCACACCTGCACCAAGGCATCTAGAATGGCAATTAGATTTCCACCTCAATGCCCCTGGGGACATTCCAAGGAAACACATTCCTTTTTAGGGAACTGGCATGTCCTCCTTCTCCAGGTGTCTGCACTGTGAGTTGCTGCAGTCCCCAGACCTCCTGCTGCTGGAGGGCCATGGCAGTCTCTCTCTGATCGCTTCCTTCCAGCCCTGCTCCTGCTCCCCACCTCCTTGCAGCGGATTCCTACCGTTTACCATCTCCTGTGCATATACGCCCAGCTTGCTGGCCTGCAGGCACCCCTTTCCCGGGCTCTGCTTGCCCTGGGGATGACATCCCGTCTTCTCAGCACAGCATGCACAGACCCTGGCATCCCACGGGTGCGTCCTTCCACCTGGCTGGGGCCGTGCTGAATCACTCACAGCTCGCCTGTCTTCTCTGTCCCGGTGCACACCTGGCCCCAGGCCCTGAGTTCCCCTCACTGTGCCTACTGCTGCAGTCATATCATGTGGTCCCCTGTGCTATAGTCCTGGGCTGACTTTGTCCCGCCTGCCCTTCCTGAAGCCCAGGACTCTATTTTTTGTTTATTTTGTTTTTGTTTTTGTTTTGTTTTGAGATGGAGTTTCACTCTTGTCACCCAGGCTGGAGTGCAATGGCACGATCTTGGCTCACTGCAACCTCTAGCCTCCTGGGTTCAAGCGGTTCTCCTGCCTCAGCCTCCCAAGTAGCTGGGATTACAGGTACCCGCCACCACGCCCAGCTAATTTTTATACGTTTAGTAGAGACAGAGTTTCACCATGTTGGCCAGGCTGGTCTCGAACTCCTGACCTCAGGTGATCCACCCACTTTGGCCTCCCAAAGTGCTGAGATTACAGGCGTGAGCCACCACGCCTGGCCTGAAGCCCAGGACTCTGTTCTACACACTTTTGTATCCCCAGTGCTGCCTCTTAGCACGAATTCAGCATGTGTTGATTGAGTGAGCAAACGAATAAATTTCCAGGTCCAAAGAAGGGAGAGCTGGAGAATCTAAGGGTGGACCCTTTTTCAGGAGGATTTTTTGTTTGTTTGTTTGTTTGAGACAGGATTTTGCTCTTAGTTGCCCAGGCTGGAGTGCAATGGTGCAACGTGGGCTCACTGCAACCTCTGCCTCCTGGGTTCAAATGATTCTTCTGCCTCAGCCTCCTGAGTAGCTGGGATTACAGGCCTGCACCACCATGCCTAGCTAATTCTATATTTTTAGTAGAGACAGGGTTTCTCCATGTTGGTCAGGCTGGTCTCGAACTCCTGACCTCAGGCGATCCACCCGCCTTGGCCTCCCGTAGTGCTGGAATTATAGGTGTGAGCCACCGCACCTGGCTTTCAGGAGGTTTTATATGAAGGGTAGGGGTAGGTCAGTAGCTGGAGATGGAACAGAGATGGAGGGATGTTTCTGGGGAGAGGGTACATTTTTACCTGGAGCCAGTGGAAGGAGAGCGATGAGGAGGATACCAGGAATCACAACAGCCGGCGACTGACAAGTTCCCGGGGGTGGGAGTGCTCACCCTCATCTCCAGATGCAGAAGCTGAGGCACAGAGAGGCTGCTCACCCCGCCCCAGGGTTGCACAGTATTCCAGCAGCGGGACAGGACTCAAATCCACATCTGTCTGGCAGCACTGTTGACCTCCACATGAGACAGCTTCTCTTAGTGAAGCAAGATGGGAGAACACAGCCCATAGGTGTAGACGGAGCCGGGCAGTCTCTCCTGAAGACCTTGAGGGCTCAGCATAGTCCTGCATCCTCCACAGGGCAGTGCATCGAGGCAGGAAGCCTGCTGCAGGCGATGTTTTTTCTCCAGCAATTCTGTTTCTGGAATGCTGAGATCGGTGCTCACGCCTGTAATCCCAGCACTTTGGGAGGCCAAGGCAGGAGGATTGCTTGAGGCCAGGAGTTCAAGACCAGCCTGGCAAAATAATGAGACCCCCATCTTTACAAAAAAATGAAAAAAAAAAAAAAATTAGCCACGCATGGTGGTGCATGTCTATGGTCCCAACTACTCAGGAGGCTGAGGCAGGAGGATCACTTAAGCCCAGGAGCTTGAGGCTACAGTGAGCTATGATCGTGCCACTGCACTCCAGCCTGGACAACAGAGCTGTCTCTCTTTTTTTTTTTTTGAGATGGAGTTTCACTCTTGTTGCCCAGGCTGGAGTGCAATGATGTGATCCTGGCTCACTGCAGCCTCTGCCTCCCTAGTTCAAGCGATTCTCCTGCCTCAGCCTCCCAAGTAGCTGGGATTACAGGTGTGTGCCACCACACCTGGCTAATTTTATATTTTTAGTAGAGACAGGCTTTTACCATGTTGGCCAGGCTGATCTCAAACTGCTGACCTCAGGTGATCCACCTACCTCAGCCTCCAAAAGTGTGGGGTTACAGGTGTGAGCCATCATGCCTGGCCCAGAGCCGTCTCTTAAAAAAAAAAAAAAGAAAAAAGAAAGCTTTCAAACTTTGATTCTGTGTTCTGACGCCCTTCCTGGTCCATGTCATTCACCTTGCTGCTTTGCTGCATGTCTAAATGCTCAGGGCAGTTCTCTTGCTTGTTGGTTCCTCTCTAGGGCAGCGACTGCAGGCCTTACCCCTGTGCCATGCCCCACTGCAGGCCCTGAGTTCTGTCTGGTTTGGATGGAGGCCTTGAGCCCCGAGCACGTTCGTCTTCTGCTGGTCTCACAAGGCACTCATTTGGGTCCCTAGGGAGGATCCATGAAAATTCCTTCAGATCCTGCTTTTCCTTGCACATCTTTCTATTTCTGTCTTAATTTACAGAAGCAGCTCGTGCTGACATAGTACACCAGGGAACATAGGAAGCCATGAGGAAGCAAACTAGCTGGCCCATAGAAATCCTGGTAAGCATGGCCCTGTGCCGCCAGGTTCCAATAGCGGGGTGATAGGATACCGTGTGCTTATAAGCCAGGTCACACTGTACCTGCTAGATTGCACCCTTCTCATTTAGCAAGCTGATGAAGATTGGACCCCATTTGTAAACATTCTGCTGTTTTGACTGCTGTAAGGTATTTGTTCTGTCCCATGGAGACTCAGCAATTTATTAGCAGCTTAACCAGTCCTCTGCTGTTTCCAGTGCCTCGCAGTCTGCATCTGTGCCCTCAAGAGGGGAAAACAGCGAACCCTCTTGCCCTTCCCCCACTCCTGCATCACTTCTCAGTCTCCCAGGAGCAGACCTTGTAGCCATGGTAGGGCACACTTGTGTGTGTTCTAAAGGAATGCCAGTTTGTATTGTTTGACAGAAGCACGATCCTGTCACCAAGCTCTCCTCATTTGTCACACTTAAACCTTACACAGCTTGTGCCATTAGGGTCCTTGCCAAGGCAGAAGCACATCAAATGGCCTTTTTTTTTTTTTATTAATAGAAATTCTTTTTTCTTTCTTGGATTTCAGCTTTTTTTAATTGTAGATACAGAGAGAGTACATGTGCCTATTTGTTACATGAGAATATTGCATGATGCTGAGGTTTGGAATACGGATCCTGTTACCCTGTTAGTGAACATAGTACCCGATAGGTCGTTTTTTTTTTAATCTTTTTTTTGAGACGGAGTCTCGCTCTGTCGCCCAGGCTGGAGTGCAGTGGCGTGATGTCGGCTCACTGCAAGCTCCGCCTCCCGGGTTCATGCCATTCTCCTGCCTCAGCCTCCCGAGTAGCTGGGACTACAGGTGCCTGCCACTACGCCCGGCTAATGTTTTGTATTTTTAGTAGAGACGGGGTTTCACCGTGTTAGCCAGGATGGTCTCGATCTCCTGACCTCATGAGCCACCCACCTCAGCCTCCCAAAGTGCTGGGATTACAGGCTTGAGCCACCTCGCCCAGCCCAAATGGCCTTTAAACCCATTAAAAGTCGATGGCTGGGCATGCTCATGCCTGTAATCCCAGCACCCTGGGAGGCCCCGGTGGGAAGATCTTTTGAACCCAGGAGTTAGAGACTGGCCTGGGCAACAAAGCGAGACCCTGTCTCTACAAAAAATAAAAAATAGTAATTAGCTGGGTGTGGTGGCATGCATTTATAGACCCAGCTACTTGGAAGGCTGAGGAAGGAGGATCCCTTGAGTCCAGGAGGTTGAGGCTGCAGTGAGCTATGATGGCACCACTGTACTCTAGCCTGGGTGACAGAGCAAGTCTCTGTCTCTGTGAAAAATAAAATAAAGACTGGGCGCAGTGGCTCACACCTGTAATCCCAGCACTTTTGGAGACTGAGGCAGGCGGGATCACGAGGTCAGGAGATCGAGACCATCCTGGCTAACACGGTGAAACCCCGTCTCTACTAAGAAAAATACAAAAAAATTAGCTGGGCGTGGTGGCGGGCACCTGTAGTCCCAGCTACTCGGGAGGCTGAGGCAGGAGAATGGCATGAACCCGGGAGGCGGAGCTTGCAGTGAGCTGAGATCGCGCCACTGCATTCCAGCTTGAGGGACAGAGGGAGACTCCGTCTCAAAAAAAAAAAAAATAAATAAATAAAATAAATAAATAAATGTAGAGGGAAGGGTTTAATGAATTCCCATGTATCTACCGCCCATTTACAAGTTATCAATATTTTGCAGGTTTCTTTGTACCACCCTTTGATATTTTTAGTTCTTAGGTTTTTTTTTTTTTTTTTTCCAGATGACATTTTGCTATGTTGTGCAGGCCGGAGTGCAGTAGCCATTCACAGGCCCAGTGATCATAGCTTACTGCAGCCTGGAATTCCTGGCCTCAGGCAATCCTCCTGCCTCAGCTTCTTGAGTAGCTGGGACTACAGGCGAGTGCCACTACACCTGGCTCTGGCTCCTGTTTTTTTTTTGTTGTTGTTGAGATGGAGTTTCACTCCTGTTGCCCAGGCTGGAGAGCAGTAGCATAATCTCAGCTCACTGCAACCTCTGCCTCCCGGGTTCAAGTGATTCTCCTGCCGCAGCCTCCTGAGTAGCTGGGATTACGGGTGCCCACCACCACGCTTGGCTAATTTTTATATTTTTAGTAGAGACGGGGTTTCACCATATTGGCCAGGCTGATTTAGAACTCCTGACCTCAGGTGATCTACCCGCCTCGGCCTCCCAAAGTGCTGGGATGACAGGCGTGAGCCACTGCACCCAGCCTCCTGTTGTGTTTTTTTTTTTTTTTTTTTTTTTTTTTTGAGACGAAGTCACACTCTGTAGCCCAGGCTGGAGTGCAGTGGCGTGATCTCGGCTCACTGCAACCTACGCCTCCTGGGTTTAAGCATTTCTCCTGCCTCAGCCTCCAGAGTAACTGGGATTACAGGCACATGCCACCGCACCCGCTAATTTTTTTGTATTTTTAGTAGAGACAGGGTTTCACCATGTTGGCCAGGCTGGTCTTGAACTCCCGGCCTCAGGTAACTGCCTTCCTTGACCTCCCAAAGTGCTAGGATTACAGGCGTGAGCCACTGCACCTGGCCTGTTAATTTTAATCTTAGAAATTGTAGGCCAGGCGCGGTGGCTCATGCCTGTAATCCCAGCACTCTGGCAGGCCGAGGTGGGCGGATCACGAGGTCAGGAGATCGAGACCATCCTGGCTAACGCGGTGAAACCCTGTCTCTACTAAAAAATACAAAAAATTAGCCGAGCGAGGTGGCGGGCACCTGTAGTCCCAGCTACTCGGGAGGCTGAGGCAGGAGAATGGAGTGAACCCGGGAGGTGGAGCTTGCAGTGAGTGGAGATCTCACCACTGCATTCCAGCCTGGCGACAGAGCAAGACTCCATCTCAAAAAATAAAATAAAATAAATAAATAAATAAAAGAAATTGTATTTCAACATGCATCTCTAACAGTTAAGACCGTTTTCCTTTACATAACCACAATACCTTATCACACCTTACACAACTAATAATAATGCCTTTGGTATTATCTGATACCAAGACCATATTCGCATTTCCCTGATTGTCTGCAAATGTCACCTTGCATTTGGTCATTAGGTTTTCTAAGTCTCTAAAGAAAAAACAAGACTCTCATTTTGAGATGATTGTAGACTCACTTGCAGTTGTTAGAGAGTCTGGGTGGGCGCAGTGGCTCATGCCTGTAATCCCAGCACTTTGGGAGGCCAAGGCAGGCAGATCACCTGAGGTCAGGAGTTCAAGACCAGCCTGGCCAACATGGTGAAACCCCATCTCTACTAAAAGTATAAAAATTAGCCGAGCACAGTGGTGGGTGCCTGTAATTCCAGCTACTCAGGAGGCTGAGGCAGGAGAACTGCTTGAACCTGGGAGGCGGAGGTTGTAGTGAGCCAAGATTGCACCACTGCCATCCAGCCTGGGCAACAGAGTGAGACTCCATCTCAAAAAAAAAAAAAAAAGAGTCTGTACCATTTATCCAGTTTCCTCTGAAGTAACATTTGCATAATGGTGGTACGGTATTGCATCCGGGATATTGATGATGATGGCTATGTTCAGGATCTGAAGGAAAAGTCCTGGATTCTCTGGGGACCCAAGTGACCACCTTGCGAGACCAGCAGAAGTTGGACATGCCCTGGCCAGGCAAGGTGGCTCACGCCTTAATCCCAGCACTTTGGGAGGCCGAGGCGGGTGGATCACCCGAGGTCAGGAGGGCGAGACCAGCCTGGCCAACATGGTGAAACCTTGTCTCTACTAAAAATACAAAAAATTAGCCAGATGTGTTGGCATGCACCTGTAATCCCAACTACTTGGGAGGCTGAGGCAGGAGAATCACTTGAACCTGGGAGGCGGAGGTTGCAGTGAGCCGAGATCGCACCATTGCACTCCAGCCTGGGCAACAAAGTGAGACTCTGTCTCAAAAAAAAAAAAAAAAGATGGACATGCTTAGGGCCTCCATCCAGCCCAGACAGAACTCAGGGCCTGCAGTGGGGCATGGCACAGGGGTAAGGCATGCATTCCCTGCCCTGGAGAGGAACCGAGAAGCAATAGAACCACCCCTGAGAGTTTAGACATTCAGCAAAGCAGCAAGGTGAGTGACATGGACTAGGGAGGGCGTCAGAGCACAGAATCAAGGTTTGAAAGCTTTTTTTTCTTTTTTAAGAGACAGCTCTGTTGCCCAGGCTGGAGTGCAGTATCACAATCGTAGCTCACTGCAGCCTTGAACTTCTGGGCTCAGGCGATCCTCCTGCCTCAGCCTCCTGAGTTGCTGGGACCACAGGCATGTGCCACCATGCTTGGCTATTTTTTATTTTTATTTTTTGTAGAGATAGGGTCTTGTTGATAGCCAGGTACAGAACATGTCTCTCCTGTTGCCCTTTTATAGCCACACCCACTTCCCTCCCAGCCCATCTCTTCCTTATCCCCGGCAACCACCACTCTGTTCATTTCTACAATTTTATCATTTTAATGATGTTATCTAATGGAATTATTCAGTATGTAACCTTTGAGGTTTGGCCTTTGTCATTCAGCATAATTCTCTGGAGATTCATCCAGATTATTGCATGTGTGTCAGCCCTTCATTCCTTTTCATTGCTGAGTAGTATTCCACGGTGTGCTTGGACCACAGTTTGCTGAACCACTCACTTATTGGAGGACATCGAGGTGTTACCAGTTTGGAGCAGTGACATATAAAGCTGTGGCCAACACTGCATACAGGATGTGGTATGAACATCACTCTTCATTTCTCTCGGGTAAATGCCCAGGACAGTTGCTGGTTCATGTGGTAGTTTTGTGTTGTGTTTAGTTTTTTTTGTTGTTGTTTTTTTTAAGAAACTGCTAGTCTGTTTCCAGAGTCACCGTACCTTTTTACTTTCCTATCAGCAGTGTATGAGTGGCCCATTTTCCCTGCATCCTCACCAGCATTTGATGTTGTCACAATATTTGTTATTTTAGCCACTCTGATGGAGTGCAGTGACATCTCACTGTGGTTTTAATTTGCATTCTCCTATTTGCTAATGATGTTAAACATATTTTTGTATGTTCATTTGCCATCTGCTATATTTCCTCTTTGGTAAAATGTCTTTTTGCCTTCAGATCTTTTGCCCATGTTCTTTTCTTCTTCGTGTTTTTTTTTTTTTTTTTTTTAAGAAATCAGATCTTGTTATGTTGCCCAGGGTGGTCTTGAACTCCTGGGATCAAGCAATCCTCCTGCTTTGGCCTCCTGAGTAGCTGGGACTACAGGTGTGCACCACCACACCTGGCTTGCCCGTGTTCTAATTTGATTGTTTTCTTTTTTATGCTGTTGAATTTGAGAGCTCTCTAGTATATATTTTAGATAGTAGTCCTTTGTTGGATATGTGCTTTGCAAACCTTTCTTTCTAGTCTGTAGCTTGCCTTTTCATCTTTTTATCTGGCTTTTTTTTTTTTGAGACGGAGTCTTGCTCTGTCACCCATGCTAGAGTGCAGTGGCACAGTCTCGGCTCACTGCAGCCTCTGCCCGCTGGGTTCAAGCAATTCTCCTGGCTCAGCCTCCTGGGTAGCTGGGATTACAGGTGCACACCACTACACCCAGTTAATTTTTTTTGTATTTTTAGCCATGTTGGCCAGGCTGGTCTTGAACTCCTGACCCCAGGTGATCCGCCTGCCTTGGCCTCCCAAAGTGCTGGGATTACAGGTGTGAGCCACTGCGCCCGGCCTTTTTTTTTTTTCAATACGGAGTTTTGCTCTTGTTGCCCAGGCTGGAGTGCAATGGTGCAATGGTGTGATCTCGGCTCACCTCAACCTCCGCCTCCCGGGTTCAAGCGATTCTCCTGCCTCAGCCTCCCGAGTCGCTGGGATTACAGGCATGCGCCACCATGCCTGGCTAATTTTACATTTTTAGTAGAGATGGGGTTTCTCCATGTAGGTCAAACTAGTCTTGAACTCCCAACCTCTGGTGATCCTCCTGCCTCGGCCTCCCAAAGTGCTGGGATTACAGGCATGAGCCACCACGCCAGGCCTTACGTGGCTGTTTCACAGTGCAAACATAAAGTTTGTCTGCCAATCTTTCCTTTTATGAATCGAGCTTTTGGTGTCAAGTCTAAGAACTCTTTGCCTTGCCCTAGATCCTGAGGATTATGTTTTACATTTGAATTCATGATCCATTTTGAGTTACATTTTGTACGAGGCATAAGACTTTTAGTTAGAGGGCCATGTTTTTCCTATGGATGCCGATTGCTCCAGCGCCCTTTGTGGAAAGGCTGTCTTTCCTCCTGAAATACTTTTGCACCTTTGTCAAGAAATCCACTGGGCATATCTGTGTGTGTCTGTTTCTCAGATTCTCCATTCTGTTCTGTGCATTACTATCTGTGCCCGCCCCCTGCCAATACTCCACTGTCTTAACTACTCTAGCTATAGAGTCAGTCTTGAAATCAGGTAGACTGACTCTTTCCACTTTATTATTCTTTTTCAGAATTGTTTTGGCTTCTCTGCCTTTTTTTTTTTTTTTTTTTTTTTTTCAAAGATGAAGTCTTGCTGTGTCGCTCAGGCTGGAGTGCAATGGCGTGATCTCAGCTCACTGCAGCCTCTGCCTCCCAGGTTCAAGTGATTCTCCTGCCTCAGCCTCCTGAGTAGCTGGGATTACAGGCACCTGCCGCCATGCCTGGCTAATTTTTGTATTTTTAGTAGAGACGGGGTTTCATCATGTTGGCCAGGCTGGTCTTGAACTCCTGACCTCAGGTGATTCACCCACCTCGGCCTCCCTAAGTGGTGGGATTACAGGTGTGAGCCAGCATGCCTGGCCCTGTAATACTTAAATTACTAGTGAGATGGAACATTTTCTTTCTAACTTTGCTGCATCTCTTCTTTCTGAATTGCCTCTCTCTTCTCTTTGCTCATTTTTAATTGAGATGTCTTTTTCCTTGTGATTTGGAAAAGCTCTCTTTTCATTTGCCAAGTCTTCTCCTTCTCTTGGTAACATTTACCTTAGCTCTGGTGTAGAAACCTCTGATGGAGCAGTTGGAGAGAGCTGCCCATCCAGTCCAGGAAGGTTAGACATGCCCCAGCGTTTCCCTGATGCCTTTTGAATGTTTTGAGTCAAGTCCCAGTTCTGCCACGTGCTTGCCACATGACTGAGCCAGGTTACCTCACCCGCAGAACGTGGGCTGGCCTGCCGGGCGGGCTGGGCTCACATCGGGTGATGGTTGTGCAAGGCCTGTGGGGGCCTCTAAGGGGAAGGCAGAAATGGAAGGATTATCAAGCAAGCTCTACTCCGGGCTATATTTTTGCAACCGTATGTTTTTCTAAGTAGGAACTCAGACTGAGATGTGTTTCAGTGTTATGTGCCTAACTTCCTGCAAAACTTGGCAGTGGCATTGAAAAACACAGCCATTAGGGGGTCTCAGCTTTCCCGGGGAAATGGCAGGTCATCAAAAACACTGGCTTTCAAGTCCATTTATATGCTCAAATCGAGTGTTGCCTTTTGACCTCTTCTGTTTAATAAAGTGCTCCAGCACGTCATCACGGACGTGCATTTTCCCAGGCCAGCATATGCATGAGGCTGTCCTGTGGTCCGGTGCCCAGCTCGTGACACCTCGGCTGTCATTACAGGGTGCACAGTAGGTGAGGGTCTGACTCCAGGACCACCCATCCTGGGTGCTTCACTCACTGTTGCTCATTGGCTGTTGTGGTCCTGAGTAGGGCAAACTCAGTTTCCCCACCTGTCAACTGGACTAGTAATATTACCTGCTCTTTAGCATTGTCGGGAGGATGAGAGGTACTGGATAGGAAACAAGGGATTATAGGTACTTCTCTGAACATTTTACAGTGAAAATGGATTGCCTTCCAAAAGTCATTTTGAATCAAGGCTGATGATCATTGGTTTGTTTTGCGCAAGAGCGTGTACTTTGCTGGCAGAGTGAGAGAGTTCGGGCAGGAGGCAGCCAGGCATGAAGATGTAGGAGGTGTCCTGCCCTTGGCCACGTGCAGGGATCAGAGTTGGGTGAACTCTGTTTAGGAGTTGTTAGAACACAATCCTGAGACAGTTTCTCCTCCGAGGTGGTTCTGCTGGGTTTCTCCGTCTCAACTGCTGTTGTCCTGGGTTACAGTTACAGGCGCTTGTGTGAATTGTGGTGTTTTAAAGCCTTCAGAGCAGAAGGATGTGAACTTGTCCTTCTCCATGTGCCCCTCTCTCTGTCATCCCACTTGTAAATTGTTTCTGGGCTGGAGGATAAGTGAGGAGGCCACAGGAACTTTGCATGTTGTCTCTTAGCATTTTGAGATAGGAAGAGCAACTGAAAGACCGAGCTGAAAGCTACACTGAACCTCATCAATAATTCACACACTGCAGAGGCGAAGATGGCGTCTTCTCAGCACAGTGGGCTGGGTCAGGAGAACACCATCGGGTCAGCTCTGCCGCACTTCCTTCCATTCCTACAGCCATCCTGGTGCCACCTGCAGTCTCTTACGCTGCAGGCCTCATCCCCTGGTGCGTCCCTTCTCTGCCTTTGCCTCGGGCTTGGCCCCAGGCTCACTTTGGGGTCAGACATGGGTGGGCAGCTCCAGAGGCTGCTCTCAGCACACAGAGGGCTCTTTCCTGGTAGCTGTGAATCTTCCTTTTGGGGGCCAAGAGGTCTCTGCACAGGGACCAGTGACAGACCGCCTGGGGCTGGGGATTCATGTCATTAGCAACATGTGTCTTCAGTTCTGTCGCAATGACATATCAGGGCAGTGTGCAGGTGTGACTCCATTGTTCCCAGGAAGAAGCCTGGCATAAGAGGAAGTGGCAGTTGGGGCCTGGTGCTTTACCTTCTTTCTTCCCCCTTCTGCTTTTGCATATGCAAAACCTGACATATGTGTAATTAGATCAAAACCTCTGACCACTGTCATTGTTCCAGGTTACCCAGATGGACTCCCGTGGTGATGAGCAATGGTTGAGCCATACTCCCTGGGCTTTCCCTCAGCTGTAGGTCTTTTGAGAGTGACACCCGGTGGTCATCAAGTGTTCGAGCCCAGTGGGCCTTTAGCATGGATGGGCAGAGGTTGGAGCTCTGGGCTGTGTCCTTCAGCGACTCTTCTGGATTAGTCCAGGCTGTGTTTCTCTTGGTTGCGGATCTTGTTGCTCATTAGCGCCTGGGAAGTAGAGCAGAGATTTAATAACCCTGCATGCCTTAAAGACTGAAACTCTTTTTTTTCCACTGGAATCACAGTAGCTTGGAAACCTCTTTCCCTTGCTTCCCATGAGATCGTTAAAAAACTTGGCTGGGGCTGGGCGTGGTGGCTCATGCCTGTAATCCCAGCACTTTGGGAGGCCAAAGCAGGCGGATCACCTGAGGTCAGGACCAGCCTGGCCAACATGGTGAAACCTCGCCTCTACTGAAAATACAAAAATTAATTGGGCATGGTGGCATGCACCTGTAGTCCCAGCTACTTGGGAGGCTGAGGCAGGAGAATGGCTTGAATTCAGGAGTCAGAGATTGCAATGAGCTGAAATTGTGCCACTGCTCTCCAGCTTGGGTGACAGAGCAAGACCCTGCCTCAAAAAAAAAGAAAAAAAACTAGACTGGAAATGTGCTTCAGATCCAGACCTCTCTGATCATTGGCAGGAAGGGCACCTTTGTCATCTGAAGTGAGGGCCTCTGGAGTCTGTGAACCCATGGCAGGCGATGTGCTGTTTGCTGCCTAGACCTGACCCCTGTCACCTTTACTGACGGGTGACAAACAGCCTGCCTGCCTTGGCCTCCTTTCTGTGGGTCTTCTTCCTCTGGGGAGACATATTTTGGAAATAAGCTGGAGTTTGAACCCAGAAGGTGACACAGGTGTGATGGCTGGACACTGTCATCTAACGAGGTTGTAAGATGCTAAGGGTGACAGCCACTCCTTCCTGTACCCCTTCCCCAGGAATGGTATTACTGCCTCCAAGCACGAGGGGGGCAGCCACCCGGGGGCTGCTATTGCTATACACTTACCTCCTAAGTCTTTTCCATGATGTCTTTGTCTGTTTTAAAATGATAGCTCCTAAATCTCTGGCATTTCTTGCTTTTTCATGTTATTCTAGTTTTTTCTGCCTTTTCGGTGTTTCCCCCTTTCTTTTCCTCTTTTTTTTTTTTTTTGTTTTGATTTTTGCCTCACCCCTTTCAGATCTTTATGCTATTTTCCTTCTATTTTCATTTGTCTTGGTAGTTTTCTCTATACTTTCACTTCTTTTTTTTTTTTTTTTTTTTTGAGATGGAGTCTCGCACCGTCGCCTGGGCTGGAGTGCAGTGGTGCGATCTCGGCTCACTGTAATCTCTGCCTCCCAGATTAATGCGATTCTCCTGTCTCAGCCTCCTGAGTAGCTGGGATTACAGGCGCACACCACCACACCTGACTAATTTTCTGTATTTTTAGTAGAGACGGGGTTTCACTGTGTTGGCCAGACTGGTCTTGAGCTCCTGACCTCGTGATCTGCCTACCTCGGCCTCCCAAAGTGCTGTTTGGGATTACAATTTCACTTCTTTATACATTCACAGGTGTTGGCATCCCCCAGAGAAGTTGACCGTAATCCAGGCATTTTTTTTTTTTCTTTTTCTTTTTGAGACTTAGTTTCACTCTTGTCACCCAGGCTGGAGTGCAGTGGTACGATCTTGGCTCACTGCAACCTCCGTCTCCTGGGTTCAAGTGATTTTCCTGCCTCAGCCTCCCAAGTAGCTGGGATTACAGGTGCACGCCACCATGCCTGGCTAATTTTTGTATTTGTTGTAGAGATGGGGTCTCACTTTGTCATGTTGGCCAGGTCTCAAACTCCTGACCTCAGGTGATCTGCCTGCCTCAGCCTCCCAAAGTGCTGGGATTACAGGCGTGAGCCACTGCGCCCGGCCCGGGCATTATTTTTAGCTTGAAATGACCCTTTGTAGCACAACAATATGCAAGTGGTGGGTGCATATTGGTTCAAATCCAATGACTATAACTGGAAGGAGTCTACGTCCCCCTGGTTTTATTCATTGTGAGAAATCGTACAACAGCAGACGGAGAATTTGTTGGATAAACACTGTAATCCTGCCCCCAAGACAGTCCTCTTTTCCCTGCCCAGTTCTATTCTCTTTAGCTGTTTACACACCCATTCTGTATAATTAGGTGTCATTGTGCGTTCTTCACTTTTATCGCTTATTACATCAGTGGCGGGTTTGTGTGCTCTTTTTTCACCTCACTCACTAAAATATCAACACACGTAAACTTTCACAGCCAGCATTTCAGGGACTGTATAATTCCCCGCCAGGTTGGCACACTCCCCTGGGTGTCCCTCCCCTTCCCTGGGAGACGTCTGGAAGAGGTCAGGACACAGTGAGAAGTGTCTGAACTTGGCCGCCAGCCAGGTTGGATCCAGGTGTGGCCTCTGGTGGCCCCGATTAGCGGCGTGACCCTTGATGGGGAAGTGACCTCTGAACAGTGATGTCTTGGGGCTCTGAGGTGTCGGGAAGTGGAATATCTTCAGTGCCAAGCTGAGGACACTGCACTTCCTTCCTGCCGTGGTGGGAAGAGTCACTGGCCAGCGCTCTCCGGGTGCGGGCTGGTCAGTGCGCATCTCTGAGCACTCAGGTAGCTGGAGGAGGATGGATGGGATGGGTGAGAACCAGACTCAGGCCAGGGAAACTGGTCGAAAGCTTGCAGGCCCGGTGATTAATGATAACGCTTGGAAACTTCTTTTCTGATTCCGGAGCCAGAGAACAATCTCAGAGGACAGAGTGTCTTTTCCCTCTGAGCTCTCCAGGAGCTGAAATCCCTTTGCTCAGTGAATGGAAATTGACACTGGGCTGCTGCTGCTGTTTCCTGAGTGACTATATTGTTTGCCCTAGAATCAGGATTTATTAAAGAACATTAAGCTTACTTTTTCTAAATCAGGTAAGCATAATAATATCTGTCTGAAGATAAACTGAATTCTGTGTTCAGAGGGTGTTTAAAGTGCATGCATTTTGACTCTAACTATCATCATATATTTTGGTCATGACAAAATTGAGGGGCAACCCTTTTTTTCCCCAAGGGGGTGTGTTCACTTTTGACCAATATCTGTGGTTTCATTTACAGATTCCCACTGGAAATTCGTTGTATGAATCTTATTACAAGCAGGTGAGTTTAGCTGATGTCTTTTCAGATGGAACTAGAGCATGCCTGAGCTGAAAGCACAGTACAGAATAGAAGCCCGGCTGAGCGGCCTTTTGTCCTTTTCTGTTCACTGTCAGCGGATAGTTAGCGTGACGGGTGCCGCTTCACCTGCTGCTGCCTTTGCTGAAAAGTTATTTTGCCTCTTGCTCTCCCGTCTCAGGTGGATCCGGCATACACAGGGAGGGTGGGGGCGAGCGAAGCTGCGCTTTTTCTAAAGAAGTCTGGCCTCTCGGACATTGTCCTTGGGAAGGTATGTGAAGATGAATAGTGATTTCTCTTCTGTGGCTGCCCTCACAGCTCCCCCTGCAGGTCAGGGCCAGCCTGTGCAGGCCTCCTTCCATGGGGCCGGGCCTCCTGGGGAGCGGCCTGGTCACTGCAGACCTCTCAGGCTGCAGCTGGTAGATCCAAAGGCCCAGGAGGCACCCCCACCACTACTTTGGTAGCAGACAAGAAACCCGAGTACTTTTGGGGTCTTGATAGCTTGTGGACGCTTTTTTTTTTTTTTTGAGACAGAGTTTCACTCTTGTTGCCCAGGCTGGAATGCAGTGGCGTGATCTCAGCTCACTGCAACCTCCTCCTCCCGGGTTCAAGTGATTCTCCTGCCTCAGCCTCTCGAATAGCTGGGATTACAGGCGCACGCTACCACACCCGGCTAATTTTTTTTTTTTTTTTTTTTTTTTGAGACGGAGTGTCGCTCTGTCGCCCAGGCTGGAGTGCAGTGGCGTGATCTCAGCTCACTGCAAGCTCCACCTCCTAGATTCACGCCATTCTCCTGCCTCAGCCTCCTGAGTAGCTGGGACTACAGGCACCTGCCACCACGCCCGGCTAATTTTTTGTATTTTTAGCAGGGACACGGTTTCACTGTGTTAGCCAGACTGGTCTTGCACTCCTGACCTCAGGTGATCCGCCCACCTCGGCCTCCCAAAGTGCTGGGATTACAGGCGTGAGCCACCGTGCTTGGCCACTTGTGGACTTTTGTTGGGGGAGAAGGGTGTCATAAACACCATTGGCTTGGGAGCTGAGTGCACCTGGATGTCCTCTGGGCCCTGCCGCTGACTGGCTGTGCGCCCCTGGGCAGATCATTCACCTGCTCTGAATTGGCCTCTTCATCTGCAGGACAACCTGGGGATGGTCAGTCCTGCCCCGCAAGGCCAGTGATGGGGTGGTGGCGACTCTGGTTTTTGTTATCACATGGACAATGATCAGCAGTCATGCTTATGAGCATTTTTGTGTTTCTGCAGATATGGGACTTGGCCGACCCAGAAGGTAAAGGGTTCTTGGACAAACAGGTATATACACATGTACACAGAGCAAGTGGAGGGGCTGGGCAGAGCCCCCAGGCCGGGTGACTTCCACGGCTCCTTCCACATTCCTCCACTGTCAAGTATTACTAGGCATGAGCACAGCTGTCAAACTTAACACGGAAGTTTTCATTTTGAAATAAAGGTCTTTTAAACACTTGGAGCCATCTTTCATGGCTAGTGTATCTTTTAATTAATTTATTTATTTTTATTTTAATGTTTTGTAACCTTACATGTGATTAAAGTGTTGTCCAGACTTTTTATTTTGGACCAGTCTCTCGTGGAAGTTGCACAAATAGCTTGGAGGGTTCCTGTGTATCTTTTGCCAGCTCTCCCCAGTGATGGTGTCTTACATAACCACAGCACAGTGATCAGAGCCAGAAAATAACATTGGTGTTATTTTTTATTTTTTTGATATGGAGTCTCACTCTGTCGCCCAGGCTGGAGTGCAGTGGTGCAATCTCGGCTCACTGCAACTTCCACCTCCCAGGATCAAGTGATTCCCCTGCCTCAGCCTCTGGAGTAGCTGGGATTCCAGGCGAGAACCATCATGCCTGGCTAATTTTTGTATTTTTAGTAGAGACAGTTTCACCATGTTGGCCAGGCTGGTCTTGAACTCCTGACCTCAGGTGATCCACCCACCTCAGCCTCCCAAAGTGCTGGGATTATGGACATGAGCCATCACTCCCAGCCACATTGCTGTTATTAATGTAACAAAGTAGACATTGGTGTAACTTTGACTAAAGGCCTTAATCAGAGTTTTTTGTTTTGTTTTGTTTTGTTTTTTCCTGAGACAGAGTCTCACTCTTGCCCAGGCTGGAGTGCAGCGACATGATCTTGGCTCATTGCAGCCTCTGCCCCCTGGATTCACAAGATTCTCATGCCTCAGCCTCCACAGTGAAAACCCTATCTGAAAAAAAAAAAAAAAAATCTGAAATCTGAAACTCTTCTGATCCCAAGCATTTGGGATGAGGAATACTCAGCCTGTACTTATAAGTGATTTTAAGTGGTCGTAGATGGCCATTTTGTTAGAAGGGACCTTGTTTATGCTGTGCCATGACTTGTGATCCAGTCTGTCAGGAAGCCCCCTTTACTTGTACCTCCCTTCTTTGAGGTTCATGGTGCATGTCTGCATGTTTTTTGTTTTGTTTGTTTTTTTAGTTTTTATTTTTTGAGCCTCGCTCTGTTGCCCAGGCTGGAGTGCAGTGGTGCGCTCACGGCTTACTGCAGCCTAGATCTTCTGGGTTCAAGTGATCTTCTGCCTCAGCCTGTCATGTACCTGAGGCCACAGGCACACACCGCCACACCTGGCTAATTTTTATTATTTTTTGTAGAGGGGAGGTCTCACTATGCCCAGGTTGGTCTCGAACTCCTGTGCTCAAGCAATCCTCCCATCTTGGCCTCCCTAAGTTCTGGGATTATAGGCGTGAGCCACCGTGCCTGGCCTCATGTCTGCATGTTAAAGGTTCTGAGAATTCCTATGGAAAAGAAATTTGACTTTGCTTAATGCAGTTCCCCTAAACTTACTTAATTCCTTTTTCTTTTTTTCTTTACTATTTATTAATTTTTCTCTTTTCTCAGACCTTGCAGGGATGAAAGGTGCCCTTTTCTCAAAACCCTCTTATGATCCTCTACACTCTGCAAGGGCTTCTGAGGACAGCAGGCTGAGAAAGGCCAATCCTAGCACTTATCTCTTTGAAGACACTTTTAAAACTGTTAACAGTATTTATAGCTTTAAAAGTATCCATGTTCTTAGGCCAGTTAATAAAAAAACAACAGGCCGGGCGCAGTGGCTCATGCCTGTAATCCCAGCACTTTGGGAGGCCGAGGCAGGTGGATCACAAGGTCACAAGGTCAGGAGATCGAGACCATGGTGAAACCCCGTCTCTACTAAAAAATACAAAAAATTAGCCGGGCGCTGTGGCAGGCACCTGTAGTCCCAGCCACTCGGGAGGCTGAGGCAGGAGAATGGCATGAACCCGGGAGGCAGAGCTTGCAGTGAGCCGAGATCGCGCCACTGCACTCCAGCCTGGGTGACAGAGTGAGACTCCGTCTCAAAAAAAAAAAAAAAAAAAAAATTAAAAAACAACAACAACAACAAAAACAAGCTAAGTGATGCCTCACAAGTCCACTGAGCCTGTGTGTGGTGGGTCCTGGGTTAGGAGGGGAGGCACCTGACAGCCTAGTTCAACTTCCTTCTGCTGTCTAGGTGGGGTCCATGTCAGGCCACTGGGGGTGGGCAGGGGATGTTCCATTCAGCGAAGCCGAGGGGATCGTGGTGAACCACAGATATGAGTTTCTGACCAACCGTGTGTATTTAAGACTGCTTTTAAAAAAATTCAACACATAGCCAGGTGCAGTGGCTCATACCTGTAATCCTAGCTACTCAGGAAGCTAAGGCAGGAGGACAGGAATTTGAGACCAGCCTGGGCAACATAGTGAGATCCTACCTCTAAAAAATAAAAAATAAAAACTTAACTGGGCATAGTGGTGCACACCTGTGGTCCCAGCTACTCAGGAGGCTGAGGCAGGAGGATCACTTGAGCCCATGAGTTTGAGGTTGCAGTGAGCTGTGATTGTGCCACTGCACTCTGGGTGACAGAGTGAGACCCCATCTCTAAAACAAACAAAAATTCAGCACATATTTGGTCCATCACTCGTAACCTTAACCATGTTTAACTTTGCTGCTTTACACAACCTAACATTTCCTAAATGTTGGGAGCTCATAGTTTTTGGAAAATACATGCATCTGAAATTTTACAGATTTCCAGATGCAGTGGAATAAGTGCATTTTATTTTATTTAATTTATTTATTTTGAGATGGAGTTTTGCTCTTTTTGCCCAGCCTGGAGTGAAGTGGCGTGATCTTGGCTCATTGCAGCCTCCACCCTCTGGGTTCAAGCGATTCTCCTGCCTCAGCCTCCCAAGTAGCTGGGATTTCAGGCACCTGCTACCACGCCTGGCTGATTTTTATATTTTTAGTAGAGATGAGGTTTCGCCATGTTGGCCAGGCTGGTCTCGAACTCCTGACCTCAGGTGATCCACCTGCCTCGGTCTCCCAAAGTGCTAGGATTACAGACATGAGCCACCACACCCGACCAGGATAAGTCCATTTTAGTGTATTCATTTAAGTGATGTCCCCAAGGTGAGTCTAGTTCAGCCCAACGCTCCAAGGGGTTTTTGCACGGACGGTCTTCCTTGTTGTAGTGGACATCCTCTTTCCCTGAAGCCTGCTGTTAGAGACAGCTCCCCCTACCCTCACTGGCGATGTGCTGTTTACTCCTTCCCTTTCTTTGGACTTGCAGGGTTTCTATGTTGCACTGAGACTGGTGGCCTGTGCACAGAGTGGCCATGAAGTTACCTTGAGCAATCTGAATTTGAGCATGCCACCGCCTAAATTTGTGAGTGTCCAAGCCCTTCAAGTTCACATTCTTCTAATACCAGATGTGTGTGCATGTGTATGTGCATGTGTGTATGTGCATGTATATCTCCATGTTTTCTCTAGCCTTCCCCTTTTATTGTGGTGAAATTCACGTAATAGAAAATTAGTAATTTAAAAGTGAACTATTCAGTGGCATTTAGTACATTTACAGTGTTGTGTCGTCATTACCTCTGTCTAGCTCCAGAACATTTTCATCCCCCACCAAGGAGACCCCATCCACATTAAGTAATCACTCCTTGTCTCTCCCTCCCAGTTGCTGGCAACCACTAATTTTATTTCTGTCAATGGATTTGCCTGTTCTGGACATTTCCTATCAATGGAATTCTCTAACATGGTCTTTTGTGTCTGGTCTCTCTCTCAGCATCGTGTTTTCAGGGTTCATCCATGTTGTAGAATGGATCAGTGTTTCCATATTCCATTTACTGGATGGACCACATCTTTATCCATTCATCTCTCTGGACATGTGGGTTATTTCCACCCTTTTGACTGTTGTGAATAGTGCTGCTACCAGCATTCCTGTACAAGGATTTGTTTGGACACCCGTTTTTAATTCATTTGAGTCAATACCTAGGAGTGGAATTGCTGGGTCATGTGGTGATTCTGTGTTTAACTTTGTGAAGTCTTCCGTTTTTTGAAAGCACTTTGAAACGTGTATCCTTTTCAGCAAACCCACCCAGCTATGATTTAATTCTGTGCCAACCACAAAGAAATGTTTCTCTCTCTTCTCAGCATGACACCAGCAGCCCTCTGATGGTCACACCACCCTCTGCAGAGGCCCACTGGGCTGTGAGGGTAAGTGAATGGGAATAGCTCCCTCCTTGGCTCTCCTTCAGGTAGAATTGTTCCAGCAGTTGTTCTAGAATTGTTCTAGTTTGATGTTGTTCAGAACATTTTATAGGATGATTGTGTCAGCTCTTCTGTCTCAGTGTGAGTGGCCACAGCACTTGGATGAAACGCCTCTTCTAATGAACACCTTTTACAAAGGCTGTGGCCCTTCACTGGAATTGGGAGTTGCCTACCCAGACAACTAAGTGTCAGGAGTTGGATTATTAAAGGGCTGCAGTTTAAATCTTGCATCTTTAGGTCACATTCTGTGGTTTTTGCTGCTTGTGTTGGTTATTCAGAATAGAAGAGGAAATGGTGAGAGCTTGCAAGCACGTGGACCCCCAAATGTGTCCGTTGCTTTCTCGCTTCTTTCCAGCCACTTTGCATGTTACTATTCTTTCCTCCCTGATGTTCTGATTGCTTTGTGAAAAGCCTCTCTCAGCACTTGAAGTGTTATTTTTAAAACAGAGGATGTTGTGGCTGGAAAGATAAGCTACTGCTTCCAGAAAGAAGAAAAAAAACGAGGGCTGTCTTCTAAGTACAGAATTCCTTCTAAAGGAAGTGAGAGCATGGTCCCTCCAGATAACGTGAGGCCTCCTCACCTTCCCTTCACTTTCAGGCTGTCACATTTCCTCACGTTTATGTGTCTTAAATCCTGACATGAATAACACTCTTGCTATCAAATAAAGGTCCCAAGCACTTCCGTCCCATGTTTACACGGGTGGTTTGTTCCCTTCTTGGAGAGGTCGTGGGCTGGGTAGGGGTATCTGTGCAGGGAGAGGACATGAAGACATGTCATGTGACCGAGGAGTCATGCAGTCACCTCTGTCATCAAGCACTTTGCCAGTGGCGATCACTGTGGTGAAGGGTTTCTCCCTGTCTCCCAGCGCATTGTGTGGACTTTGAAAAAGAGCTACTTTGTCATGGGAAACAGTGCCAAGAGATCTTATTCTTTAAAATGTGATGGCTCTTTTCCAGCAGGGGTTGTGTCCAGGCCTCACTGGAAGAGCTAGGACTGAGGGGCCTGGGGACCTCGCAGAGAGGAGTCAGGGAGCGCAGGACCAGGCGCTGTAATTGGGGCGGACTGTGGTCGAGAGAGATTCTGCATTCCATTCACAGCCACAGTCAGAAAGAACAAGCTGGAAGTGCCAAGTGTTTGTTTCCGTTGTGAACATTTCTGGGCTTCTGAAGGCACTGAGTCAGCAAGTCCGATGGCCGGGAGAGGATCCCAGGCCCCCGAGACAGACCTGCAGCGCTCAGCTTCTTAGCACCAACAGCCATGAGAGCATGCGGTGTCTGCCAGTGATCTCATCTCTGTGACTGAGGGCTCTGTCTTGGTTTTTCTCTTTTAAAAATTACAAAGTTTTTATTGTGGTTGAAAGACACATCACGTAACATTTACCATCTTAACCATTTCTAAGTGTACAGTTCAGGAATGTTAAGTTTCTTTTGGAGGGTGGAACAGACTGGAAGCCACTGCCTCACTCATGGCCCCTTTTACGGGCTGCCTGCCCTGTGTCTTTCAGAACAGCAGGAACTGTGACTCCCCATCCTAAT
Organism: Hylobates moloch; assembly: GCF_009828535.3. NCBI lineage: Eukaryota > Metazoa > Chordata > Mammalia > Primates > Hylobatidae > Hylobates > Hylobates moloch. The sequence continues at coordinate 49,476,715 of NW_026652287.1, read as the reverse complement.
GCTGCACCTTCCCTCTGTTCATGAAGAGCTATTCCTATTTATGTATTAATTTATTTACCATTAGAAATGGAGGGCTTCCTGTGTATGGCCAGGCTTGGTGGCTCACACCTGTAATCCCAGCACTTTGGGAGGCTGAGGCAGGTGGATCACTTGAGGCCAGGAGTTCAAGACCAACCCGGCCATCATGGTGAAACCCCATCTCTACAAAAAATACAAAAATTAGCCGGGCATGGTGGCGCATGCCTGTGATCCCAGCTACTCGGGAGGTACGAGTGCTGAGGCATGAGAATTGCTTGAACCTGGGAGTCGGAAGTTGCAGTGAGCTGAGATTGTACCACTACACTCCAGCCTGGGCAACAGAGCGAGATTTTTGTCTCAAAAAAAAAAAAAAAGAAAAAGAAAAAAAAAAAACAGAGGACTTCCTGTTGATTTTGATAATTATTTGCTCAAGCACTAACATCTGCTCACACTTTTGTCTTTCTGGTACAAGTAGGCTCCTTGGAGGCAGGTGAGACTGATCTTTGTCTCCCTGCAAAGACACTGCCCCACCATGGGAGACTCTTGCCCCACTCAGGCAGCAGATAGGACGAAGGGCAAGACCGGGGGCCAGGACCTTCCTCCTGAGGACCTTGGCTCCCAGATCCGAGGTTGCCATAACGTTATTTCCTTCAGGGCATATGTTCACTTTGGAAACCAAGGGGCCAAGACTGTTCTAAGATCATTTTGTGCTTTTAGCCAAGGGTGATGATGGGTCCGTGGCCATTTTCACTTGGCTTTCGGTCAGCTCGGTCTGGACACTCACACAGGTGCGCTCTCCTACTTACTCGGACTATTTCTTTCCAACTAGGTGGAAGAAAAGGCCAAATTTGATGGGATTTTTGAAAGCCTCTTGCCCATCAATGGTTTGCTCTCTGGAGACAAAGTCAAGCCAGTCCTCATGAACTCAAAGCTGCCTCTTGATGTCCTGGGCAGGGTAAGTGGGCCGCGGGTTTGGTTCTTCTGCACTCAGTGTCCCTGCTGTGTGTGGGTGCCACTGTTCTCTTTCCCCACGGTGCTTACGAGGCTCTTGCTCTGTTTTCTCCCTGTGCCATCAGGGGCTTCATCAGCGCTCCTGTGGGTCCAGCCCCAGCTGGCTCAGGGCTTCCTAGGGTGTGGCTTACAGTGTTCACCCAGTCCCTGGGGAAGGTGCCAGAATCCTTCCACTTCACAGATGAGGAGGTGGACTCAGAAGTGAAATTGCTGCCTGGGGCTTTGGGACCAGTAGAGCTCAGTCTTAAGCTCCCCAACCTGGGCTTTCCCCCTTTCCATTGTGGGAATGTGTGTCTGTATTTATTTATTTATTTATGAGACGGAATCTTGCTCTGTTGCCCAGGCTGGAATGCAGTGGCACGATCTCAGCTCACTGCAACCTCCGCCTCCCTGGTTCAAGCAATTCTCATGCCTCAGCCTCCCAAGTAGCTGGGATTACAGGTGCATGCCACCACACCCAGCTAATTTTTGTATTTATAGTAGAGATGGCGTTTTACCATGTTGGTCAGTCTGGTCTCAAACTCCTGATCTCATGATTCAGCCGCCTCGGCCTCCCAAAGTGCTGGGATTACAGGTGTGAGCCACCACACCTGGCCTTTTTTATTTATTTTTTTGAGTTTTTAGAGATGGGGTCTCACTATGTTGCCCAGGCTGGCCTCGAACTGCCAGGCTGCAGCCATCCTCCCACCTCAGCCTCCGGAGTAACTGGGAGTGCGAGAGCATACCACCACTCCCGGCTCTTTTCTACTGTTAATTACTCTTTTTCTTCCTATAAAGCTCAAGGTAAAAGTATTTTCAACTCTGCTGCAAATTTAGGAAAAATTTGATGCATTCTCTTTGAAGAAAGTCTTGGCTTGGTGCGGTGGCTCACACCTGTAATCCCAGCACTTTGGGAGGCTGAGGTGGGTGGATAACTTTAGGTCAGGAGTTTGAGAGCAGCCTGGCCAACATGGTGAAACCCTGTCTCTACTAAAAAAAAAATACAAAAATTAGCCAGTTGTGGTGGTGTTCACTCCCAGATACTTGGGAGGCTGAGGCAGGAGAATCGTTTGAAGCCGGGAGGTGGAGATTGCAGTGAGCTGAGATCGCACCACTGCACTCCAGCCAGGGCAACAGAGCGAGACTCTGTCTCAAAAAAACAAAAAACCAAAAACCCTCAATTTAGGCTGGTGTGGCGGCTCATGCCTGTAATCCCAGCACTTTGGGAGGCTGAGGCAGGCAGATTACTTGAGTCCAGGAGTTTGAGGCCAGCTTGGGCAACATGGTGAAACCCCATCCCTACTGAAAAAAAAAAAAAAATACAAAAAACTAGCCAGTTGTGGTAGTGCGTAACTGTAGTCCCAGCTACTCTAGAGGTTGAGGTGGGAGAATCACACCTGAGCCTGGGAAGTCGAGGCTACAATAAGCTGAGATCGTGCCATGGTATGCCATCCAGGGCAACTGGAGTGAGACTCTGTTTAAAAAAATAATAGGCTGGGCGTGGTGGCGCACGCTTGTAATCCTAGCACTTTGGGAGGCCGAGGTGGGCAGATCACGAGGTCAGGAGGTTGAGACCACGGTGAAACCCCGTCTCTACTAAAAATACAAAAAATTAGCCGGGCGTGGTGGCGGGCGCCTGTAGTCCCAGCTACTCGGAGAGGCTGACGCAGGAGAATGGCATGAACCCAGGAGGCGGAGCTTACAGTGAGCCGAGACTGCGCCACTGCACTCCAGCCTGGGCGACAGAGCGAGACTCTGTCTCAAAAAAAAAAATAATAA
>NW_026652287.1:49407347-49469065 GCF_009828535.3 Hylobates moloch | reverse complement strand
TGCAGGCCGGGCCCTAGTGCTCTGCATGAAGACACACATCCAGCACTTGCAGCCCTCCTGTTAAGGACTGTGTCTCACACCCCTCCACCACCCATTTTTCAGATGGGGAAGCAGATCAGGGTGGTTGAGAAGTCACCTTGGTCACACAGTTGTGGAAGGGTGGAGAACAGATGAGGTCCTGTTGCGGGCAGGGTGGGGCAGGGTCCGGTGTGCATTCTGGAGCAGCTGTCCCCAGAGCCTGCCCTCTTCACCTGCCCTGTCCATTAGACACCCCCCACAGCATCCCTGATAATCACAGTTTGGCCCAGTGAGGGCAGTGGTAGAGGGGAGGGCCCCTGACCCACTCGAGCACGGGGAGCAGGGCAGCTGGGGAAGACTTTCTAGAAGAGGTGCCTCTGGTCACATCCTCCAGGGTGAGGGGGACTCTGGCAGAAGTCTGGGCATGTGGGCAGCTTGAGTGAAGGCATAGAGGCCTCAGGCAGCCTGGCATGCCAGTTAGGGCCAGTGCTCCCCCTGGGCACTTCCGCCCCCCAGGGGACATTGGGCAATGTCTGGGGACATTTTTCGTTGTCACACCTGGGTCGGGTGCTGCTGGCATCTGGTGGGTCAAGGCCAGGAATGCTGCTCAACACCCTGCAGTGCACAGCATGGCCCACACCCCAGAGCATGATCCAGCCCTAACAGGCAGTAGTGTCGAGGTGGGGAAGCCCTGGGCTGAGGGAGGACTGTGGAGCCAGAAAGGCCTGTTGGAGTCCTGGATCCCTGGCAAAGTAGGTGGAGGTCCCCGTGGAGTCTGTGGAGGCTGGGTTGGGGTGCAGGGACCTGCTACCGTCAGGGGCTCAGCAGCAGCCAGGTCACAGGGCCCCATCTGCCAGGCTGAGGAGCAGGGTGGGGCAGGGTCAGGTGTGTGTTCTGGAGCAGTCCCTGTGGTAGCCATAGGGACAAGACTGGGATAGGGAGGCCAGCTGGAGGTTCTTGGCTGTGCAGGCTAGTGAGGCCTGAGCCTCGGACACAGCAGCAGAGGTGGAGAGGAGGACCAGATGTGAGAAACCTGCATGGACTGAAGCCCTGGTGGTTGGCTAGAGAGAGGTGATGCTGACATGAAGCATCATGGATAGGGCCACGGGCATCTGCTTAGATCCGGGGACTGGCAGCCTGCCCATTGTTGGCCTGGCAGGCAGTGTGCCCTTCCAGGAAGGCTGGCATGGGTCAAGAAGCTGGCAGCGTGATGGTGCTTGAGATCTGCACATGTCTTAGGCACGCTCCAGAACCCACGCCTGCCTGCCTTCTCTTCAGCGCACTGAGTGGCCTGACACCTGTCTCACCATCCACTGCTGGGGAGAGGGGATGTGACCCACAGACCTGCTCAGACATGAGCTCGCAGCCCTGCCCAGCTGAGAATGCAAGGGAAGGGTGGGGTTTGCAGGAGTGAGCATAGGGAGTGTGGGTGTTTAGGGCAACACCTGTACTCAATCAAAGCTGTCTTTCCTAAGATGTCTCTGTAAGACAATAAAGAAGAAACTCAGGCTAAGTTTAAAGTACAGCCTTTAAACTTATAATCTTATAATCAATATGATTATAATCATGATGATTGTCAGACCGCGGATCTGGTAGTTGACAGTACTTCACAGGTGATGGTTTTTCTGAGAACTCGCGGACTAGTTCTGAAATGTGTATTGACTGCCGTGTCCTGAGCCCAGTGAGTGCCACGGCTGAGAGTCTGAGTTCCAGCAGATGGTCTCACTCTCACCCAGTCCTTCCTCCCACAGTAACCCATGCTGGTCTCTCCCTTGCAGGTCTGGGACCTCAGTGACATTGACAAGGATGGGCACTTGGACCGAGACGAGTTCGCTGTGGTAGGTCTTGCTGTTTCCTTCCCACCCAGCCCAGGAAGGAAATGTGCAGTGCGCAGGGGTTGCTAGATTCGTTTGTCTTTCTCTCTTTATTTCTCTTTCTTCTTTTCTTTTCTTTTTTTTCCTTTCCTTTCCTTTCTTTCCTTTTCCTTTCTTTTCCTTTCTTTCTTTCTTTCTCTTTCTTTCTTTCTTTCTTTCTTTCTTTCTTTCTTTCTTTCTTTCTTTCTTTCTTCTTTCTTTCTTTCTTTCTTTCTTTCTTTCTTTCTTTCTTTCTTTCCTTCCTTCCTTCCTTCCTTCCTTCCTTCCTTCCTTCCTTCCTTCTGTCTCTCTCTGTCTCCTTCCTTCCTTCCTTCCCTTTTCTTTCTTTCTTTCTTCTTTTTTTTTGAGATGGAGTCTCACTCTATCGCCAGTCTGGAGTGCAGTGGCCCGATCTTGGCCAGGATGGTCTTGATCTCCTGCCTCGTGATCCACCCGCCTCGGCCTCCCAAAGTGCTGGGATTACAGGCATGAGCCACTGCGCCCGGCCTTCTTTCTTTCTTTCTTTTTTTTTTGACACGGAGTCTTGCTCTGTCACACAGGCTGGAGTGCAGTGGTGTAATCTTGGTTCACTGCAGCCTCCGCCTCCCGGGTTCAAGCAGTTCTCTTGCCTCAGCCTCCCAAGTAGCTGGGATTACAGGCACCTGCCACTACGCCCACCTCATTTTTGTATTTTTAGTAAAGACAGGGTTTCACCATGTTGGCCAGGATGGTCTCGATCTCCTGCCTTGTGATCCACCCGCCTCGGCCTCCCAAAGTGCTGGGATTACAGGCGTGAGCCACTGCGCCTGGCCTTCTTTCTTTTTTTTTTTTTTTTTTTTTTTTGACATGGAGTCTTGCTCTGTCACCCAGGCTGGAGTGCAGCGGTGCGATCTTGGTTCACTGCAGCTTCCACCTCCCGGGTTCAAGCAATTCCCATGCCTCAGTCTCCCAAGTAGCTGGAATTACAGGTGCACTCCATCACAGCCAGATGATTTTTTTGTATTTTTGATAAGAGGTGGGGTTTTACCATATTGGCCAGGCTGGTCTTGAGCTCCTGGCCTCAAGTGATCCACCCGCCTCTGCCTCCCAAAATGCTGGGATTATAGGCATGAGACACCACACCCAGCCTTCCTTCTTTCATTTTTTAAGTGTTTGTCTTGACATAGTTCTTTGTATGTAGGAAAGTTTCAGTACAGGTTGAGTATCCTTAATCTGTCTGAAACCAGAATGCTTCAAGATCTGAAATTTTTTGAGCACCAACATGACACTCAAAGGAAATGCTCATTGAAGGATTTCAGATTTTGGATTTTTGGATTAGTAATGCTGAACCAGTAAGTGTAATACACACATTCAGAAATTCAGAAAACTCCAGAACTGAAACCCTGTGGTCCCAAGCATTTTGGATAAGGGATACTCAACCTGTAATACAGAGAATTATTTTTTGTTTTTGAGACAGAGTCTTGTTCTGTCACCCCAGCTCCAGTGCAGTGACGTGAACACCCTTGCTGCAGCCTCGAACTCAACTCAAGCGACCTCCCCTCTTGGGCCTCCGACAGAAAATTCTTTTGAAAACTCTTCACTCAAATTTCCCAGTGTTGCTAATTTACTACATTTGTTTTATCTTTCTCCTCCCTTCTTCCTCCCTCCCTCCATAACTCTTTCGCCCTCCCCACTGCTGCACGAAGTTTTCCTGTGAACCATTTTAGAGTTAAGTTGCAGACATGATGCCTCTTCATCCACAAACACTTCAGTGCGTATTTCCTAAAAACAAGGACTTCTCTTACACGTAACCATTATCCACTTCATAATCAGGAAATTCACATGATAGCATTGCATTTATGATGTTTTCATTATATCCTATATATACACCTTATGTTCTGTATGAGCGTATCTGTTATTATCTAATCCCAGGATATTACTCAGATTTTATCAGTTGTCCCAAAAATGTCCCTTGTGTCTAAAGAGAACCCAGTCCTCTGTGTTACATCCTGTTGTCCTTTGTCTTCGTTTCCTGGAATCTAGAAAAGTTCTTCCATCTCTCTTCGTGTCTCTCAACGTGGACTTTCTGTGTTTTTGTTGTTGCTGTTTTGTTTTTGAGAGGGAGTCTCACTCTGTCACCTAGGCTGGTGTGCAGTGGCATGATCTCAGCTCACTGCAACCTCCACCTCCTGGATTCAAGCGATTCTCCTGCCTCAGTCTCCCAAGTAACTGGGATTATAGGTGCCCACCACCATGCCCGACTGATTTTTTTTTTTTTTAATCTTGTTTTTTCAAGAGTGTTATACAAATGGAACCATACAGTATATAACATTTTGGGATTTCTTTTTTTTTTTTATATATGCTTTTATTTTTCTGTGATTACAAACACAACTGAATATCAAATGCACAAAGTAAGAATTATACGGGGAAAAAAAATCAGATACGTTCATATATATATCACCTTTTCAAGGCTATTTCCATCCAGAATAACCTTGGTTTGCCAGGGCCGATAGAAAGAAGTCACAAAATCGCCTCTAGTCAAATTTGCGTGTTTGCTTTCTTCTATAATTCCAATACCTCCACCATTAACGACTCGAGATAGCTGCCAGGTATTATACAATCAGTGCCAGTGTCTTCATTCATTCCACAACGAAGGCTGTCACCTCACACTTGGAAGGTTGCACAGCGGCTAGGCAGAGGCGCTCCTCACTTCCCAGACGGGGTGGCCAGGCAGAGGTGCTCCTCATTTCCCAGACGGGGTGGCCGGGCAGAGGCGCTCCTCACTTCCCAGACGGGGCGGCCCACGCCCGGCTAATTTTTTTTTTTTAATTTTTAGTAGAGATGTGGTTTCTCCCTGTTGGCCAGGCTGGTCTTGAACTCCTGACCTCAGGTGATCTGCCCGTCTTGGCCTCCAAAGTGCTGAGATTACAGGCATGAGCCACCGTTTCTGGCTTCACCGTGGACATTTTGAAGAGCACAGGCCAGCAGTTATGGAGTGTCCCTGGGCCTGGGCCTGGCTGCCAGGTCCTCTTGATGACCCAGGTCATGCACTCTTGTGAGACAGGAATCCCACGGAGGTCACACATGCCCAACATGGGCCTCCCACCTGGGGGAACGTGATGTCAACATGTCTTCTTACTGCCACGTTGACATTCATCACTGGGTCAAGGTGGGTCAAGGTTGTGGGTTCCTGTGGGCAGTTGCTCTTTTTCCCTCTGTGCTCAGTTCATCTCTTGTGGGGGACGCCTTGATACTGTCAACACCCATGAATCTCAGACTCTTCCGTGAGAGTTCCACCATCACTGATGAGTCTTGCCTTAATCTGGCAAGATTAATTACGATGATGGTGGCTGCCAAATGGTGATATGCTAATCAAAACCATCATTCCTTGCACTTTTATTAGTTGGCCTTCTACGAGGAATTTATTTCTATGGCTGTGGCCTGCCTCATGGATGCATCCTCAGTTCCACTGTTTTTTGTTTTGTTTTGTTTTATAGAGACCGGGTCTCGCTCTGTCACCCAGGCTGGAGTGCAGTGGCGCGATCACAGCTCACTGCAGCCTCCATCACCTGGGCTCAGGAGATCCTCCCACTTTAGCCTCCCAAGTAGCTGGGACTGCTCCTGAACGTCTTGAAGTACAGGTCTCTCTTTTGGTGTCTTTAGACTTCCAAATCCAGTACTGGGAAGGTGCCAGCCCTGGAGCTGGTTGCCTCCCTGAGTGGTGAAGGGATGCATACGGAGTCTGGCTTGATTGGATTCTTTTCTGTGTGCATTTCAGTCTCAAGGAATAATTCAACACATGTCTTGGAAAGTTACACATAAAAGATAACTCATAAGGAACGATTTCTTTTCACTCTGGTCAGCTTGGGCGCGTCCTCACAGAGTGTCCTGTCACTGCAGCCCCCAAAAGGGCTGCCCTCTGCCTTCTCCTGATGGTCACAGCCCCAGCCATGCCCCTTCAGTGCCATTGTTGTTTGCACCTGCAGGCCATGCACTTGGTGTACCGAGCCCTGGAGAAGGAGCCTGTGCCCTCTGCCCTGCCCCCGTCCCTCATCCCACCCTCCAAGAGAAAGAAGACTGTGTTCCCTGGCGCCGTCCCCGTCTTGCCTGCCAGCCCCCCACCAAAAGACAGTCTCCGCTCCACGCCGTCCCATGGCAGCGTCAGCAGCCTCAACAGCACAGGGAGCCTGTCCCCCAAGCACAGCCTCAAGCAAACACAGGTACGGAGCCCTCAGCGGGCACAGCCCCCTCTCAGAGCACAATAGGATGTTTCTCGGGAGTTATTAACATGCAACCCCAGAACGGTCAAGCTTGTGATGAAATGTCTTTAAAAAATACTTGTGGCCAGGTGCGGTGCCTCACGCCTGTAATCTTATCACTTTGGGAGGCTGAGGTGGGCAGATCTTAAGGTCAGCAGATCGAGACCATCCTGGCCAACATGGTGAAACCCCGTCTCTACTAAAAATACAAAAAAATTAGCTGGGCGTGGTGGTGCACACCTGTAATCCCAGCCACTCGGGAGGCTGAGGCAGGAGAATTGCTGGAACCTGGGAGATGGAGGTTGCAGTGAGCTGAGAGTGCGCCACTGCACTCCAGCCTAGGCAACAAGAGCGAAACTCTATCTCAAAAAAAAAAAAAAAAAAGTATTCATTTATCTCATTATTTCAACATGGTGTCCCCATGTTACCCAGGTTGGTCTTGAACTCCTTGGCTCAAGTGATCCTCCTGCCTCGGCCTCCCAAAGTGCTGGGATTACAGGTGTAAGCCACCGTGCCCAGCCTGTGTCTGCAGAGCTCTTGCCAAGAGTTTTATTAAGTATTGAAGGTCAAGTTAGGGGAGGTGCTTTACTGGCAACGAAGCTAGTGGGGCCAAACTCACTGGTGGGCATAGGTCACCCAGCTTCATAACCTGCCTCTCTAGTGATCTTCTGGTGGTTCTCTCAAGACCCTCTGACTAAACCGATTTTACCAGTGGCCCCTGTTGGGGTGGGGTGGAAGGGTATAGCTCCTGCCCCCAGGATGGCACTGGTAGGATCACAGTCATGAAAACGAGCATTTCTGGGGGCCTACAGTCCACATGCTTCCCCTACTTCAACTTCCTCATCTCCAGGCCAGCAATGCTCTTGTCTGGGGCTCCCAAGGGCCACCCGATTTTGCCCTCATGCCAGGTTTGAGTGAAGCCACTTCCAGCCACCAGGGTCTGATCTCCTTCCTTTGGGACCTGTGGCTGCTGAGCCGGCCTTAAAGCCCAGCCCTCACTGGGAGAGCCAGCCCCACGGGCAAGGCTGCCCTGTATTGGGTTTATAGTCAAGTTGGCATCAGAATCTTGCTGCGAACATACTCTGAGGCTCCAGAAATCAGGCAGAGTTCATTTTGTTTGCCCAGCAAATATTATTAGGACTCTTGTCATCCCAGAGCTATAATTTCATACATAATTTCTTCTTGGGACCCATGGGACACAGAACCCCCCTTGTTTCTGTGTCCCACCACAGCTCAGCTTGTCTGACTCCTGTTACCTCTTTGTGATCCCTGGCTTCTGAGGTTAGCTTGCTGTAGCCCCGTGACTTAAAGGCAGCAAGCCCATTTCTCATTAGAATTCCTTTATTTGCATCTTTACGTCCACCAGACTTGAGAAGGCTCACAAAATTTACACAGTACAATGCCACAAGTAAAAATCAGTTTGCTCTTGCCATCTGAACTCTCATCATTTGAATTAGATCCATAGATTTTTTTTTTTTAATATAAGACAGGATCTTGCTCTGCTGCCCCGGCTGGAGTGCAGTGGTGCAATCACAGCTCATTGCTATCTCAACCTCCTGGGCTCAAGTGATCCTTCCACCTCAGCCTCCCTAGTAGCTGGGATAGGTGGATGCCACCACACCTAGCTAATTTTATTTATTTATTTATTTATTTTGTAGAGATGGGGTCTTGCTGTGTTATGCTGGCTGGTCTTGGACTCCTGGGCTTGAGGGATCCTCCTTCCTGGCCTCCCAAAGTGCTGGAATTACAGGCATGAGCACTGTGCCTGGCCTAGCTCCATGGGTTTTGCTAAATTGTTTGATCAAGTCCTTGCTGTACTTCATCACACATACTTGCTACATGAAACCCCTGAACTAAGCTGATCTGGGTCACATGGTATCCCTTGGTTCCCAAGCTTGCTTTCTGAATTCCCTGAGTTGGTATCAGGAGCCCGTTAGATTTGGACATCACAGGAGACTTGTTCATGAAGAGTAAATGAGTTTAACCATTGTTTCTCAGTCTTGACCATGAGTCCCTTCTCCTCAATCCTATGGACATCTTTGGGTTGTCAACACTGTGAGAACTCTTTGAGAAATCCTTTTTTTTTTTTTTCCCCGTGATGGAGTCTTGCTCTGTCGCCCAGGCTGGAGTGCAGTGGCACAATCTCAGCTCACTGCAACCTCCGCCTCCCAGGTTCAAGCAGTTCTCCTGCCTCAGCCTCCTGAATAGCTGGGATTACAGGTGCCTACCACCACACCTGGCTAATTTTTTGTGTTTTTAGTAGAGAGGGGGTTTCACCATGTTGGCCAACCTGGTCTTGAACTCCTGGCCTCAGGTGATCCACCCACCTCAGCCTCCCAAAGTGCTGGGATTATAGGCATAAGCCACTGCACCCAGCCTAAGAAATCCTTTCATAATTAAGAGGAATGACTTTAAGTGGCACTTTCAGGCATCATGGCGTTCATCGAAGGTGAGGAGTGGGGTGCGGCTTTTCTGTACAGTTGCTGCATGGAGGAGGAACAGTCGATCCCTCCAGCCACATTTGCCTGTCCTTTTTCTCTCCACTCCCTCATCATCTAGATAATTCAATCAGGTATTTATTCTCATTGCTATTATGAGATTGTTTAAAGGAGTGATTTGTATAAATATTAAAAAAAGAGAAGAGGAAAAGCACGTCTAGAGTTCGGGACACAGATGCCATGAACTGTGGCGTGGTGGGTGTATTGAAGGCCTGCGGTAATGCAGGTGGAGTAGGCCATGGAAGGGCCTGCTCCCGAGTGCCTGAGGGGCCTCGATGCCTCTGAACCGGGAGGTGACCGGGCCCTGGTTGACCTACGATGGTGTTTGCCTCTCTCAAGTTAACTGTGAGCCGGTGGCGAGAGGGGCCGCACGTGCAGCAGGTGGCCCAGCCCCAGGGGTGTGAACTTCAAGCTGAACTGGGCTCGTGGCTCCGTCTGCCCTGGCAGGGTTGGGGCTGCATGAATGTTGGTGGGGCCTCGTGGGTGGTGGCCCTCTTGGATGGTGGGTCTCATTTGTTACCTGTCAGTGACGTGTACTCACACCTTGGGGGTATCTTTTTTGTCTCAGGAGTGGGATCAGGGACATAGAAGGGTGGTCTTCAGAGTCCTGGGATGGGACACTTTGGCTGCCTGCAGGGCGGAGGAGTGGGAGGACCAGGGAGGCTGGCATGTGGCCAGGCCGGCTCTCCAGGGACGGTCCTTCCAAGTGGATGCTCGGGAGGGTCTTTCCTGGCATGCTTGAACCCATCCCTTGAAGATCACAGCCTCCCTCACACCCTGGGTGGCAGGGTGGATGGACAAGGAGAGCGGGTGATGGGGTGGAGAGAGGTGCAGACTGGCATCTGGGTGAGCTTCACAGAGCCAGCCTCAACCTGTCTCAGCCTCAATTTCGCCAGTTACAGAACAAGGATCTCATCTGCCCTCTTGGCTCATGTAATTGAGGAGAGTTTGATGCCAAATGTGCATGGAAGTGCTTTAATCACCCCATCATCAAAAAGCATGTGTCTAGGGGTCATAAAAAGCTTCCAGGTTAACTGTTTTGCCAAAAATTGTTTCAGCCAACAGTGAACTGGGTGGTGCCTGTGGCAGACAAGATGCGATTTGATGAGATATTCCTGAAGACCGACCTGGACCTGGACGGCTACGTGAGTGGCCAGGAGGTGAAGGAGATCTTCATGCACTCGGGCCTCACCCAGAACCTTCTAGCACACATATGGTAAGGCCGGACAGGTGGCAGTTGTGGCTGTGGGTGGCTCCAGGGGGCCTGTGGTGAAGACTGTGGAGGGTGGTGGTCAGGGGGCCCCCCTCTAGCCTGTCACAGGCTTCCGCTGTGTCTGGCATCCTTTATTCTCCCTGGCCTGACAGGCTGAGCAAGGTGCACATGCCAAGGCTCGAAGCCCACGCTCCGTGAAGGTCAGTTCACTGTCTTTTAGTAGGAAAGGCCTCTGGTCCATCTTAAGAGCTCCCAGGCCATTTGCTTACACAGCTGGGCCCTATTCTTGCTGGCCATGATGCTGGTTCTAACAGGAGGCCTGGCCTTTGTCACAGCTGCCTCTGGGAGGTTGGGGCAGCAGGGCCTTGGAGCCTCTAGCACAGTGGCCTGGAGGGGTGAGGGCGGGGGCGGGGGCTACAGCTGCCTCCTGCAGTAGGCTCTGCTCTGGAAAGGCCAGTGCTTTGGCTCCCGGCGGGAGGGTGAGCACAAGGAGACCCTGTCCGTGCCTCAGAGCCCAGTTGAGGAGTCGGCCTCAACCCCTCTTTCCCCCAGGGCTGGACACAGCCGACTTCATACGGCTGGGGCACTCCTCTTGCCATTGGCCAGGGCTGAAGTCACTTTTGAGCTTGTTGCTCAGAGCCCTGTGGCCTTAGAGAAGGCTTCACTTGGGAGCTATCAAAAGGAAAGAATTGCTGGATAATTCTCAAGAGGCAAATCCCTCCAAGTAGAGCAGTGAAATTCAGGATGTTACTTAGTGGCTTGGGGGAAATGACTGTTCTTAGTGGTAATTCACAGATGTCCACACTGTGAGGTGGGAGCCTGAGAACCAGCTGTCCCAGAGTCATCACCCAAATGGCCAAGCCGCCTCCAACTGGCTAGGGACAGTGGGTCTCAGCTGCCTCAGATCCACTGTCCCTTTTAGAAACCAACAAAACACAGTGTCCCCTTTATGACTCTGAAACCAACACACATACAGTTCCTGGTTAGTGCCCTGACACCCTGACTGTCAGGTCCAGGGGGCAGTAGAAGGAAAGTAATTTATAATGCATGCTGCAATTGATACATGATGTAACGACATGGAAATGACACAGGAAATCACTAATCCACCTGGATCAAAAGAAGGAACTCAGAGGTCATTCCATGTGGGCAGCAAAGGGGAAGGAAAGGATGATCGGGCTCTTGAATAAACAACCATGAGAAAAGAAGTCTAGATGTGTCGGCGAGTGGCTGGGGTGGGGCATGGCCCAATGTAGATGACACACCAGGAGGGACTGGGAGGAGGGGGAGCATGAAGACAGAGGCTTTGTCCCTGCGATGTCTGCCACCGTACGGGTCAGCAGAGCAGGATGTGGTGTCAGAGCCAGATGGCCGCAGACTGAGCTACCCCTAAGCTTGCTTCTCCTTCATTCTCTCAGAACCTTCCACAGGTGGGCCTCGGAGCCCACGCTCCTTGAGAGATGGCAGGAGCAGAAAAGGGGCAGGAGTGGAGAGGCAGCTGCAGCCCATGAGCAGGCTCGGGCCCGCATGGGCAGACTGGGGAGAGACAGTTGGCAGTACAAAATCGTCAGGGCCTTGAACTGTGGGGACAACTAGGCATTTATCAGCAATGTTCCTTGAGATCTGCTCATTCTCTGCAGCTCTGTTCACGGACCGCATTTGGGTATAAATAAGTCTGTTAGAACGGTCCCAGCTCTGTTTTGGTAAAGAGGGGGAAACTTCTGTCGTAACGGCTTCTGCCGCAACTACACGGGAGGCGGGAAACGAGGTCCCACGTTGAGAGGGCAGCATGGGTGAAGGAAGACATTTTTCATAGATGCCAAAGGCCTTGTCCTTATTCCAAAAGGGTCCCTTCCCTTCCTGGCTGGCTCGGTTTTTTTGAGACAGACTCACTGTTGCCCAGGCTGGAGTGCATTGGCGCGATCTTGGCTCACTGAAACCTCTGCCTCCTGGGTTCAAGTGATTCTTGTGCCTCAGCCTCCTGAGCAGCTGGGATTACAGGCACGTGCCACCATGCCCAGCTAATTTTTGTATTTTTAGTAGAGGCGGGATTTCCCCATGTTGGCCAAGCTGGTCTCGAACTCCTGAGGTGATCCGCCCGCCTCAGCTCCCAAAGTGCTGAGAACACAGACATGAGCCACTGCACCCGGCCCTGGCTGGCTCCTTGATTATGAGTGTCGCGGAGCCTCTCACCTCAGCTCCATAGGACCACTGTGTACTGCTATTCAAATGCTGCCTTGGCCCATCTTTCAGGACATCCAAGAGCCATGTGGGCAGGAGACGCTTAGTTGTGGGGGACTGTCCTGTGCATTGTGGCCATGCCCCTGTGGCAGCCTCATCTGGGCACAAGAGGAGTGTTTTAGACCATTGGGCTGCTGTGACAAAGTGCCATAGACAGAGTGGCTTAGAAACAGACGTTTCTTACAGCTTTGGGGGGTGGAAGTCCGTGATCCAGGCACCAGCAGATCCAGTGTCTGGTGAGGGCTCACTGCCTAGTCTGTGGATGGCCACCTGCTTGCTGTGTTCTCACATGGCAAAAGGAGCAGAGAGAGCCTTCTGGGGCCTATTTTATAAGGGCACTAATCCCACTCCTGAGGCTCCACCCTCATGACCTCATCACTTCCCAGAGGCCCCACCTCCCAACACCATCCCATTGAGGGATAGGATTTGGACATAGGAATCTGGGGGGACATAAACGTTCCATTCATAACAAAGACGGAGAGTCGTTGCTGATTCTTCCCTCATCATGATGACACCCCAAAGTGCTGCGGTCATCCCCATTGAAGGCCAGTGGCCGGGACCATTCAGATGACCCAGAGCTACAGGGACAATGCTTGGTCTCAGCACCCATTTCCACGGAAGGGCTGGTCTACTCCACGCCTGCGGCATCAGAGCCTGCCCCACACATGAGATAAGCCAAAGGAAGAGGCAGCTGCATCTTAGCCCTAGTGAGGTTTTCCCAGGGGGTTGGCTCC
Source organism: Hylobates moloch (assembly GCF_009828535.3). Classification (NCBI taxonomy): domain Eukaryota; kingdom Metazoa; phylum Chordata; class Mammalia; order Primates; family Hylobatidae; genus Hylobates; species Hylobates moloch. Next base: position 49,456,273 of record NW_026652287.1, on the reverse strand, counting down.
TCAGCCCATGGTCAGGGGCTTGGGGTTCTTCAGCCCCGACAGCCCTCCTAGGGTGGGGGACACTGGGAGTGGGGAACCCCTGGGTCACTTCCTAGGAAGGAGATGTGAAGTAGGGAAGGAGCTGGCGCTTGCCACCACGCCCTGCCGTTGTTTTTGTCGCTGTCGTTTTTGAAAAGCTTGGGATCGGTGACTTGTGTTCAGGCTGAGTTGGTGCCTGTGATGTGTAATTAGCATCCCCACGTTTCTCCCAGGGCCCTGGCCGATACGAGGCAAACGGGGAAGTTAAGCAAAGACCAATTCGCGTTAGCTATGTATTTCATTCAGCAGAAGGTCAGTAAAGGCATCGACCCCCCTCAAGTCCTCTCGCCGGACATGGTCCCGCCTTCGGAGAGAGGCACGCCCGGCCCGGTGAGTGGTGCTGGTCATGCCCTGGGGGTATTGACATCCCTTCCCACCGCCTGCCACCAGGTGGCACTGGTGGCACACATGAGCCCACAGTCGGTGGCGGGTGCTGCCCGTGGTCCTTGCCTTCCTCAACAGGGGACTCCGGGAGGGTGGCTTGGCTGCCCAGGTATTTCCCCAGGCAGGGGGCTGGCACTTGTGCTACCTCACCCTGTGTACTAAAGGGACAATTTTATCCCTGGGCCCGAGACCTGCTGGTACCTCCTGTCAGGTGATGTCAGGTTGCTAATTAGAGATCTCGCCTCTGAATTCGATTCTAGGACAGTTCAGGCTCTCTCGGCTCCGGGGAGTTTACTGGCGTGAAGGAGCTTGATGACATCAGTCAAGAGATCGCCCAGTTACAAAGGTATGTTGGAAACGGCCCTTCCCTCCACATCCAAACGTTACACGAACTCTCCCAGGTTGTTATCGGAAATATCAGAGACTCACCTGGAAGTTTGCTCATCATAGGTTTATTCAGAAGGAAGGAAAAGATACAGCTTCTGAGGTCCTAAACTGGCTCAAGGGGCTCAAAGAGTGACATCTTACATTTGAATCAGCCTCAGCCAGAGCCTGTAGCAGCTGTGTGGTCCCAGGCAGGTCTTGACCAGATCCTGTGGGTGGCAGCTGTGTGGTCCCAGGCAGGTCGTGGGCAGAGCCCGTGGCAGCTGTGTGGTCCCAGGCAGGTCGTGGGCAGAGCCCGTGGCAGCTGTGAGGTCCCAGGCAGGTCGTGGGCAGAGCCCGTGGCAGCTGTGTGGCCCCAGGCAGGTCTTGGGCAGAGCCCGTGGCAGCTGTGTGGTCCCAGGCAGGTCGTGGGCAGAGTCCGTGGCAGCTGTGTGGTCCCAGGCAGGTCGTGGGCAGAGCCTGTGGCAGCTGTGTGGTCCCAGGCAGGTCTTGGGCAGAGCCCGTGGCAGCTGTGTGGTCTCAGGCAGGTCGCAGCTCAGTAACCCCAGGCATCAGCCCCTCCCCAGTGCTAGGAAGGCCTTGTTATCCTTGACAGCTAGAGCAATTGGGTCTCAGATGGCGAGGAGCAGGCTTAGGACCCAGCAGCTGAAGGTGTGAAGGGGCCTCCAGGTCTCTGGCTCCCCTCCTTGCCTAGTGCCTTAGTTTCCTCGTGTGTAAATGAGGGCTTTGCATGAGCTGTCTGTACTTTTAGAGTCTGGTATAAAGAAATGCAGCCACTTCCTGTATTCCCCTCTGGATCCTCTTCAAGAATGACATCCTTTTTTGTTGTTTGTTTTTCAGACAGGGTCTTGCTCTGTCACCCAAGCTGGAGTGTAGTGGCATGATCATGGCTCACTGTAGCGTCCGTCTCCTAGGCTTAAGCAATCCTCCCATCTCAGCCTCTCGAGTAGCTAGGACGCACCGCCATGCCGGCTAGATTTTTTTTTTTTTTTAAATTTGAGACAGAGTCTCATTCTGTCACCTAGGCTGGAGTGCAGTGGTGTGATCTCAGCTCACTGCAGCCTCTGCCTCCTGGGCTCAAGTGATCTTCCCACTCAGCCTCCCAGGTAGCTGAGAGTACAGGTGCATGCCACCATGCCTGGCTAATTTTTTTGTATTTTTTGTAGAGATAGGGTTTCGCCATGTTGCCCAAGCTGGTCTCGAACTCCTGACCTCAAGTGATCCACCCGCCTCGGCCTCCCAAAGTGCTGGGATTACAGGCATGAGCCACTGTGCCAGCCAGCATCTTTTTTCCAGTCGATTCTAGGACAGGGTGGACTCGTGATGTCGGGGCACCGTGCAGAAGGGCCCAAAGGTGCTTTGCCCTCTGTGGGAAAGAGATTGTTTACTTGGCTGAAAATGGAAAGGGCTTTGACTTTCCCAGGGAGGACTGGATCCTGGTCCTAGCTGGGGGATCCACGGGGGTCATATTAACAGGTGCAGTATTCCGTCAGCTCCTCTGGGCTTGGTTTTGTGCTGTTAGCAGAGCCCTGATGAGCAAAGGCAGGTTAGGTCTTGGAGGGGATCAAGGTGGGTGGCTGGTTAGAAAACCTCAGCCACGGCCTGAGCCAGGCACCCCACTTCATGTTCAGTGCAGCGGACGGTTCCTGTTCTGTCTCGGCTCCTGGGGGCCGTGTTATCCAAACTGGCAATCAGCAAGGATGTGCAGCCTGACAAGGCTGAGGGTGTCTTGAGGATGCAGGGCCAGCATGCTAGAGCCTGGGCAGGCCTGAGAATCAGGACCAGCAGGCCAAGGATGGAGGGAGCCCCTGTCGTGCAAGGGTCCTGGTTTAGGAAGGGACGCTGGGGTGTGAATCACCCCAGTGTGGCCTCAGACAGCCAGGAGCCTTGTTTCCCCAATGTGGAGGTGACAGGCTGGTGTGTGCAGAGCGCCCATCTGTAGGAGGCTGGGGCCTGCAGTGGCCCCTTGAGCAGGTGGCTCTGAGAGTGGCCCTTGGATTCAGGGAGTGTGGGCTGAGCTTTCCTCCTATGATTTCACACTGCCATAAGCCAGCAAGGGCATGTTAGGTCCTTCAGTTTAAAGAGCACTTTGTATTGTAAGTTTCCGAGCTTGTGGAAATGAATATTCCAATGATCACTTATTGTGTGTTTGTCGATATGTCCCTGAGAGGGCCTTACTGTTGCGCAAATCCTGGGTCCCCAGGCAGGAGGCAGGGTCTGTTAGACACATGGTGTTCCTGTCCCTGAGGCAGCCTCTTTGGGCACAAGAGGAGGGTCTTAGTCCATTCAGACTGCTGTAACAAATCACTCTGAATGGGTGGCTTAAACATCAGACATTTTGCACAGTTCTGGAGGCTGCAAAGTCCAACCTCAAGATACCAGCAGATCCGGTCTGCTGAGGGCCCATTTGCTGATTCCTGGAGAGTCACCTTCTTGCCGTGGCCTCACAGGGCAAAAGGAGCAAAGGAAGCTCTCTGAGGTCCTTCTTATAAGGACACTAAACCCTGGGCAGTCACCTTCTTGCCATGTCCTCACAGGGCAAAAGGAGCAAAGGAAGCTCTCTGGGGTCCTTCTTATAAGGGCACTAAACCCTGGGCCTTGTGGTTCACACCTATAATCAGTTTTTCCTGTTCCAAGCCACCCAGTTGGTGATTTGTTACAGCAGTGCTAGGAAATACATGCACGAATTCTATCTCAGTTTAAAAATAAAAGAAGGCCGGGTGCTGTGGCTCATGCCTGTAATCCAAGTGCTTTGGGAGGCCAAGGCAAGAGGATCAGTTGAGCCAACCAGGAGGTCCAGACCAGCCTGGGCCACATAATGAGACCTCGGCTACAAAAAATAAAAAATTAGCCAGGCCTGGTGGGGTACACCTGTGGTCCTAGCTACTCAGGAGGCTAAGGTAGGAGGATTGCTTGAGCCCAGGAGGTCAAGGATGCAGTGAGCTATGATCATGCCACTGCAGTCCAGCCTGGGTGACAGAGCAAAAGCCTATTCAAAAAAAAGGCCTGGCATGTTGGCCCACGCCTATAATCCCAGTACTTTGGGAGGCCGAGGTGGGTGGATCACGAGGTCAGGAGAGGCGGGCGGATCACAAGGTCAGGAGATCGAGACCGTCCTGACTAACACAGTGAAACCCCGTCTCTACTAAAAATACAAAAATTAGCCGGGCGTGGTGGCACGTGCCTGTAGTCCCAGCTACTTGGGAGGCTGAGGCAGGAGAATCGCTTGAACCGGGGAGGTGGAGGATGCAGTGAGCTGAGATTGCGCCACTGCACTCCAGCCTGGGTGACAGAGCAAGACGCCCTCAAAAAAAGAAAAAAAAAAGCAGTAGTTCAGATAGGCTCTCCTGGGCTGTCTGGGGTGTCATAGGCTGTGGTCAAGTTGTCAGCTGGGCTGGGCTCTTGTTGGAGGCTCTAGGGGAAGAATTTGTTTCCAGGCTCATTCAGGTGTTGGCAGAATCCATTTCCCTGTGGCTGGGGGTCCGAGGTCTCTTTTTCCTTGCTGAGTGTCAGCCAGGGCCACTCTGTGCTCCTGGACACTGCCCCTGTTCCCCCTCACGTGGCCCCTCCACCTTCAAAGTCAGCAAGGGCGCGTTGGGTCCTTATTACACTTGGGATGTCTCTGACTTCCACTTGGGCCACCAGGTAGAGAAAGCGTGCTGCTTTTAGAGGGTGGTTACGTGGGGAGCAATCCCTCCCGTGGTCACAGGTCCTACCTACAGTCGACGGGGAAGGGACTGTACAGGGCGAGCGGTCGCTGGGGCTCATTCTTAGACTTCTGCCAGCACACAGAGGGGCTTTTGTGGGGGTGAACAGAATCAGGTCTTGGGAAGGGGTGGAGGCTTATTATTCACTCTTGTTTTCACGAAATATTTTTAAACATTCAGAGAGAAATATTCACTGGAACAAGACATTCGAGAAAAGGAAGAGGCAATCAGACAGAAAACCAGCGAGGTGCAGGTAAGGGTCTCACTCGTTTTGGTTACATCTACTTTGTGCTAAATGTAGTTCAGGAAAACTTCCGTCCCTGGCTGGTGGTGGGGAGGGGCGAGGGTCTGCCCTGGATGGAAACATGAGCTCTTGGGGGCTGCAGAATGAAGTTTTTTTTTTTTTTCAGGCTTAATTCACTTTATTTTTCTTGTATAAAATCCCTATGTTGTAGCCACAGCTGGAGCCTGGGTCCTCTGCATGGAGACTCTGGTGTAGGTCTTGACAAGGTGGTCAGTGAATTCCTGATAGGGAGACTTGGTGAATACAGTCTCCTTCCAGAGGTTGGGGGTCAGGTAGCTGTAGGTCTTAGAGATGGCATCAAAGGTGGCCTTGGCGAAGTTGCCCAGGATGGCAGTGCAGCCCCTGGCTGAGGTGTAGCAGTCATTGATACTAGCCATCATGAGCGGCTTCTTAGGCACAGGTGCTGAGACAGTGCCAGTGCCTCTGGGCGTGGGGATGAGGTACACCAGCACAGAGTTGCAGTGGCCTGTCACCTTGCAAGGGACAATATGGGGTTTGCCGATCTTGTTCCCCCAGTAGCCTCTGCACACGGGGACAATGGAGAGCTTGGCCAGGATGATGGCCCTGCGGATGGCAGTGGCCGCCTCCTTGGAGCACTTAACACCCAGACTGATGTGGCCATTGTAGTCCCTGATAGCAACAAACGCTTTGAACCTGGTGCACTGCCGGCGCGGGTCTGTTTCTGCACTGGCATAATCTTCAAAATCTCATCCTTGAGAGAGGCCCCCGGGCAAAAGTCAATGATCTCAGATTCCTTGATGGGCGGGAGAAGAGATAGCTCTCCTCCAGGGACTTGATCTTCACATCGTTGACCAGGCGGCCCAGCTTGGTGACGGGCATCCACCCCTATCCTTGGCCTTGCTTCTGCAAGCTCCGTGGCCTTGGCCCTGGCCCCGGCCCCGTCCACGGCCGGGACCCCAGCCCCAGATGCCACTGCTGAAACCTCCGTGGAAGTTACTGTGGTTGTCCATCCCAGGGCCTCTGACACTGCCCCCCACCCCCCTCTGCACCGGTGTCATCCGCCATTTGGTGTTTTCTTTTTTTTTTTTTTTTTGAGACGGAGTCTCGCTCTGTCGCCCAAGCTGGAGTGCAGTGGCGCAATCTCAGCTTACTGCAAGCTCCGCCTCCCGGGTTCACGCCATTTTCCTGCCTCAGCCTCTCCGAGTAGCTGGGACTACAGGCACCCGCCACTGCGCCCGGCTAATTTTTTGTATTTTTAGTAGAGACGGAGTTTCACCGTGGTCTCGATCTCCTGACTTCATGATCCGCCCGCCTCGGACTCCCAAAGTGCTGGGATTACAAGTGTGAGCCACCGCGCCCGGCCACCATTTGGTGTTTTCTAGGAGAAGAAGTTGGTTTTTTAAAAAAATAATTTTTTTTTTTTCCCCCCAAATAGAGACTGGATCTCAAACTCTTGAGCTCAAATGATTCTCCTGCCTTGGCTTCTCAAAGCGTTAGGATTACAGGTGTAAGCCACCAAGCCTGGCGAGAGTGAAGATTTTTTTTTTTTTAAAAACGGAGTCTTGCTCTGTTGCCAGGCTGGAGTGCAGTGGCACGATCTCGGCTCACTGCAGTCTCTGCCTCCTGGGTTCAAGCGATTCCTCTGTCTCAGCCTCCCAAGTAGCTGGGATTACAGGCACGCACCACCACGCCCAGCTAATTTTTTGTATTTTAGTAGAGACGGGGTTTCACCATGTTGGTTAGGACGATCTCAATCTCCTGACCTCGTGATCTGCCCACCTCAGCCTCCCAAAGTGCTGGAATTACAGGCTGAAGTTTTTAAAGTTGCTTATAACCATAGACAGTGGCTTCTCTTTTTCTAAAATTGAGACAAGTTGGCCCTCTGTATCCAAGGGTTCTGCATCCTTGGATCTAACCAACCACCGGTTAAAGATTAAAAAATAAAAAATAACCCAAATTGATAAAACAATATAATATGATAACTATTTACATAGCATTTACATTATATTAGGTATTATAAATAACCTAGAGATAATTTAAAGTATACGAGGCTGCCTGTGGTGGCTCACACCTGTAATCCCAGCACTTTGGGAGGCCGAGGCCGGAGGATCGCTTGAGCCCAGGAGTTTGAGACCAGCCTGGGCTCAAGCCCAGGTGTAGTGGCATATGTCTGTAGTCCCAGTTACTCGGGAGGCTGAGGTGGGAGAATCACTTGAGCCCAGGAGTTTAAGGCAGTAGTGAGCTGTGATTGCACTACTGCACTCCACCCTGGGCAACAGAGTGAGACCCTGCCTCAAAAATAAGTGAATAAATTAGTAATATGGGGTGGTGGTAGGGTAGGGGACGTGTGTAGGTTGTATGCAAACACTGAACCGTTTTATGTCACACTTGAGCATCTGCAAATTTTAATACCAATCTGAGGGATGACTAGTTCATGTCAAATGTGCTGTATTAAAGTGTACATTTCAGTGGTGTTTCGCATAATCACTGTGTTGATTAACCATCACTCTATCGAGTTAGAACCTGATTGTTTCACCCATAGGCACCAGTAGGCCCATAAAAACATCTAGCCCTGAACAGTAAATGGAAGGTTACTTTCTGAAAGATTCATTGTTAACTATTCTCTTTCAGTGAGTGGAGGAGTTTGACACTAACTTTCCATTAACCCAAAAGGAAACCTCATCACCATTAAGCAGTTACTTCCCATTCTCCCCTTTCTCAAGCCCCTGGCAACTACTCATCTTTTTTCTGTGTGTATGGATTTGTACCCAGCCACAATAGGGCACATTTTCTTCATCTGTTCCTCCCATCGGTGAATATTTGGGTTTTCCCACTTTTTGGCTGTTGTGAATAATGTTGCTGGGAACATTTGTCTGCAGGTTTTCGTGTGAACACCTGTTTGCATTTATCTCAGGTGGATACCTGGGAGTTCCGGACATTTCCTATCAGTGGAATCATACAACACATGACCTTTTGCTCCTGGCTTCTTCCACTCAGCATCATGTTTTTGAGGGTCATCCATATTGCAGCATGTATTAGCATTGCATTCCTGTTTATGGCAGAATAATATTCCATTGTGTTGATGGAGCACATTTTTTGTTTTAAGAGGCAGGGTCTCACTCCGTTGCCCAGGCTGGAGTACAGTGACACAACCTTGGTTCACTGCAACTTCCGCCTCCCAGACTCAGGTGATCCTCCCACCTCAGCTTCTCAAGTAGCTGGGACTACAGGCATGCACCACCATGCTTGGCTAATTTTTAATTTTTTTTGTAGAGACAAGGTCTCACTATGTTGTCCAGGTTGGTTCCAAACTCCTGGACTCAAAGCAATCCACCTGCCTCAGCCTCCCAGAGTGCTGGGATTACAGGCATGAGCCACTGTGCCAAGCCACGATGGGCCACATTTTACTCATCCATCCCTCAGTTGATAGATGTTTGGGTTTTCCCACTTTTTGGCTTTGTAAATATTGTTGCTAGGAACATTTGTCTGCAAGTTTTTATGTGAACACCTGTTTGCCTTTACCTCGAGTGTATACCTGGGAGTGAATTTGCTGGGCCGCATGGTAACTGTTGAGGAGCTGCCAGACTGTTTTTCAAAGTGGCTGTACCATTTTACATTCCCATAAGCAGTATACGAGGGTGCCAGCTCTGCACAGCCTCACCAACACTTACCCATTTCTCGTTTTTCCTTCTAGCCGTCGTGGTGGGTGTGGAGCACTGCCTCATTGTAGATTTCATTGGCATATCCCTCATGCTTCCTTAGCGACGTCAAGTATCTTTCCATGTGCTTATTAGCCATTTGTATGTAGTCTTTGGAGAAAAATCATTCCGATTCCTTGCCCTTTTATATTGAAAATTATTTTTTCTTGCCGATTTTTAAATTGCTTTTTTTTTTTTTTTTTTTGAGATGGAGTCTCACTCTGTTGCCTAGGCTGGAGCGCAAGGGTGCAATCTCAGCTCATTGCAGCCTCCGCCTCCCGGGTTCAAATGATTTTCGTGCCTCAGCTTCCCGAGTAGCTGGGATTACAGGCATATGCCACCTCAACTGGTTAATTGGGTTCTTTTTATAGCTGGATTTTTTTTTTTTTTTTTTTTTTTGAGACAGAGTCTCACTCTGTGGCCCAGGCTGGAGTGCAGTGGTGTGATCTCAGCTCACTGCAACCTCCGCCTCCCAGGTTCAAGTGATTCTCCTGCCTTAGCCTCCCAAGTAGCTGGGATTACAGGTGTGCACCACCACACACAGCTAATTTTTGTATTTTTAGTAGAGACAGGGTTTCACCATGTTGGCCAGGCTGGTCTCAAACTCCTGACCTCAGGTGGTCCTCCCACCTCGGCCTCCCAAAGTGCTGGGATTACAGGCGGGAGCCACTGTGCCTGGCCTATAGCTGAATTTGAAGAGTTCTTTATCATTTCTAGGTAGAAGTCCTTGTCAGATATGTGACTTGCAAATACCTTCTCAGCATCCACTGAGAGTCCACTCTGGATTGTCTTTCCACATTCTTGATGGTGGCTTTTGAAGCACAAGTTGTTAATGTTGGTGAAGTCGAGTTTATCCTTTTTTTGCTGCTGTTGCATTTGGTGTCATAGCTGAGAACCCATTGCCAAATCTCAGGTCACATGATGTACTCCTGTGTTTTCTTCTAAGAGTTTTATAGTTTTCGCTTTTCCATGTAGGTCTTTGATCCATTTCTAGTTAATTTTTGGATATAGCATAAGGCAGGGATGCAATGTCATTCTTTTTTTTTTTTTTTTTTTTTTGAGACGGAGTCTCGCTCTGTCGCCCGGGCTGGAGTGCAGTGGCGCAATCTCGGCTCACTGCAAGCTCCGCCTCCCGGGTTCATGCCATTCTCCTGCCTCAGCCTCTCCGAGTAGCTGGGACTACAGGCGCCCGCCACCACGCCCGGCTAATTTTTTGTATTTTTTAGTAGAGACGGGGTTTCACCGTGGTCTCGATCTCCTGACCTCGTGATCCGCCCACCTCGGCCTCCCAAAGTGCTGGGATTACAAGCGTGAGCCACCGCGCCCGGCCGCAATGTCATTCTTTTGCATGTGGACATCTAGTTGTCCAGGCACCATTGTTTTTATTATTTTACTTTAAAAAATTTGTTTTTGGAGACAGAGTCTCGCTCTGTTGCCCAGGCTGGAGTGCAGTGGTATAATTCTAGTTCACTGTAGCCTCAAACTCCTGGGCTCAAGGGATCCTCCTGCATCAGCTTCCTGAGTAGCTAGGACTACAGGGTGTGCACTGCCATACCTAGCTAATTCAAAAACAATTTTTTTTTTTTTTTTTTTAAGAGATAGGGTCTCGCTCTGTTGCTCAGGCTCATCTCAAACACCTGGCCTCTAGGGATCTTCCCACTCTGGCCTCTCAAAGTGTTGGGATTACAGGTGTGAGCCACCATGCTGGGCCAGTGCCATTTGTTGAAGAGACTCTTCTTTCCCCCGTTGAATGGCCCTGGCATCCTTGTCAAGGATGAGTTGACTGTAGCTGTGTGCATTTATTTTTGGACCGTCAGCTCTATCCCATTGACCTATCTGCCTCTCCTCATGCCACTACATCACTGGCTTGATTACTGCAGCTCTGTAGAAGTTGTGAAATCAGGAAATGGGCATCCTCCATCTTTTTTTTCTCTGTCAGGGTTGTCATGGCTATTCTGGGTCCCATGTGTTTCCATATGATTTTTTTTTTTTTTTTTTTTTTGAGACGGAGTCTCACTCTGTCGCTCAGGCTGGAGTGCAGTGGCGTGATCTCGGCTCACTGCAACCTCTGCCTCCTGGGTTCAAGTGATTCTCCTGCCTCAGCCTCCCGAGTAGCTGAGAATGCAGATACGTGCCACCACACCGAGCTAATTTTTGTATTTTTAGTAGAGACTGGGTTTCACCATGTTAGCCAGGCTTGTCTCAAACTCCTGACCTCAGATGATCTGCTTGCCTTGGCCTCCCAAAGTGCTGGCATTACAGGAGTGAGCCACCGTGCCCGGCCTCATATGAATTTTGGAATCAGCTTGTCTATTTCTGCAAAGAGGCCAGCTGGGATTCTGACAGGGATTGTGTGGACTCCATGGACTGTTGGGGTTATTTTTGTCTTCTCTTTGCTCTGAGCTCCCCTTCCTAACCTGGAGCTGGTGGGTCTTTAAGTCCCTCTGGGACTTTCTGATGGCTCCTTCTCCATTACGGAATGAGATCCAGATTCCTTCAGTTCCACACTATTGTTACCTGGTGTCCAGAGCTACCCCACCGGGCCTAACCCTCTTCCCATCTTCCCTTCCCTTATCCATCACTCCCCTTAGATGTGGCCACCCACATCCCCAGCTCCCACAACTAACTCTGTTTCAGTTATTCTGTGTTATCACCCCCAAACTTGTTAGACTTAATGCCTCAGTTCAGGGGTTTGGAGACAGTCACTGTCCCATCAGCAGCCACCCCTTCTGGCCCAGGGTCTCCACTAGTGTCTAGGGGAATCCAGGAGTTGTCATGTCACGGGGGTTGGCTGCGCTGTGGCCTGATTGAGCAATGACATTTTTCAATGAAGGGGGAAGACGGAGACTGCCCTGAAAGAAACTGCAGCTCGGTTTCCTAAATGGGGGAAGAAACTATGTGCAAAAAATTACCCAGCAAGGTTTAAACAATTGTGTATTTCAGTTTTATTGATTTTATATATCAAGAAGGGAGAAAGCAAGAATCAAGAAGGGGAACAGAAGGCCAGGCATGGTGGCTCACACCTGTAATCCCAGCACTTTGGGAGACTGAGGCTGGCGGATCACTTGAGGCCAGGAGTTCAAGACCAGCCTGGCCAACATGGTGAAACCCACTCTATACTAAAAATACAAAAAAGCAAAAACAAAAAATCACCCAACTGGGCGTGGTGGCGTGCATCTGTAGTCCCAGCTACTCGGGAGACTGATGCACGGGAATCCCTTGAACCCAGGAGGCAGAGGTTGCAGTGAGCTGAGACTGCACCACTGCACTCCAGCCTGGGTGACAGAGTGAGATTCTGTCTCAAAAGAAAAAAAAATGCTGGGGAGCGGGGAGAAGAAAGGGAAGGGAGAGCCAAGAGTGAGTAGGGCAGGAGCTGCTGAGGAGGGGTTTAGACTGTGAGAACCCTCTCAGAGAAGTGTTGAGGTACCCTGAGCACCTTTGTCACTGCAGACGCTGACATGGCACGTGTGTCTTAGTGCATTCGGCTTGCCATAACAACACACCATGCACTGGGAGGCTTATAAACAACAGAAGTTTACTGTTCACAGTTCAGGAGGCTGGGAAGTCCAAGATCAAGGGGCCTGCAGATTCAGCGTCTGGGGAGGACCCACTTCCTGGTTCATAGGCAGCACCTTCTTGCTGTGTCCTCACTCAGTGGAAAGATCGAGGCAGCTCTCAGGGGCCTCTTTTATAAGGCCACTAATCCCACTCACAAGGGCTGTACCCTTATGACCTAATCACCTCCTAGAGGCCCCACACCTAATACCATCATCTTGGGGGGTGAGAATTTCAACAACAGACATTCAGTACACGGCATGTGGCCAGTGAGTTCCCTCTCGTCCTCCTGTCATGCCTTTTCTGGGCAAATATTCTCTGCTCTGTGCATGAAGAGTGTGGTGTACACATTTTGTCATCTTTGGTTTGAGGAGGAGGTAAAGGAGGGACCTTCTCTGGGCAGGCCAAAGGCATTGGAGCCGCTAGTGTCCTGGAGCCATGGGCCGTGGCCTGGAAGGAGCCAGTGTGGTGCTAACTAGAACCCTGAGGCCCAGGACATCAGGGAGTTGCTGCCAGCGTTACCCGGTGGTGGGGCCAGGGTTAGACTTAGGAGGCTCTAGAGGCTTCTGTCCCTGGTGGGAGCATTGCTCGGAGCATTGGGCTACCTCGGGCTCTCTCTGTGCCCCCCACTGGACACCTCACCCATTCCCACATGTTTAAATACCACCTTGATGCTGACACGCCTGACTTTGTGTTTCCCGCATCTTTCCTTCCTGGCACACTCACTGGAGTCTTTCTCCTGAGTTTCCTGTCGAACATGTCCAGAAGTGACCCTGATTGTCCCCTCCAGCTCCATCCCTCAAGTGAAAGGCCAGGGGCAGGGAGACTGGGGAACAGAGACCCCAGCTTCCCGAGGCATGATTTGCCTGTGGAGGCAGGGAAGCGCCATGTTTTTGTCCCCATAGTGAGGAGAGGGGAGACCCTGGGCCACCTCTGGTTTTGTTATCTCAGGGCACCAGCCACCCCAGCAGCCCAGGCCGGCTCTGGGACTTAGCCCCACCACCCAGCCATGGCTCCCTGCAAATCCACCCTTCCTATCCATTCTCACGACCACTACCTCACTCAGGCCCCAGCTGCTGCTGCCTCTCCCTGGACCCCACCCGAGGCCCCTGCAGTTCCTGCGTCCTGATGGCCCCTTGCACCACGCTCCACGTGGCAGCTGGAGGGAGGAGGCTTGTCACAATGCCCATTGTGCTATTTCAGCTTTGGTTATTTATCTTAAAGACAGATAATGCATTTGCATGGTTGAAAATCAGGAGGTGAGAAGCCTCTGCCCCCTCCTTGGGTGTCCCCATCCCCGGAGGTGCTGTTCATGAGCTCCTGGCGGGGGGCCTTCCAGAAAGGTTGATGCACACCACACATACCCTCCCCTTCCCATTCGCACAAATGCAATGTGCTCATGTCCCACTGTAAGGCAGAGCACACAGAGCCATCCCGTTCCATGGCCAAGGAGCATCCCACAGTGTGGGCTGTGCTGGAACCTTCCAGCCAGCACTTCATGGACATCTGCATTGTTTACAGATTTTGCTGTCATAGACGTTGTGTGCCTCTGCACACGCTGTATGCTTCCAGGATGCTTTTCTTGGAAGTGGAATCATGGAATGGGGGAGCCTCGGGCTGACCATCTGGATCTATCCCACAGGGTCAGAGAGAGCTTCAGAAAAAGAATCATGATGTCCCGCCTCCCACGCTCACACATCCCACTGGGCTCCCCATCGCAGAGCCCAGCAGTCTCCTTGGCGTGGCCTGTGGGGTGCAGCCTCTGATGCCTCCACCCATTCCCTTTTGCTCTAGCTGGAGTGCGACACCCCCCCACCCTGGGGTCCCTGTGGTTCCCTCCGCCAGGCTCTGTCCCTGGCTCTTCACCTGCCTGGCACCTGCTCACCTGTTGGCACCCCCTAAATGCTGCTTTTGTGGGCATCTTCCCTGCCCACAAGGTGTGACTGCAGTTTCCCTGTGACCCCCTTGGTGCCACTTGTCCACATTTATTTGCGTTTGGGTGATGTTCCCCTCCGCAGCCAAAGCTGCATGTCGTCCGGGACCTGGGGCCTTTTTCTCACAGGGACCCAGCCCCTTCTCTCGCACCTGGCCTCTGTTAGGCCATCGGGAAATACCTGCTGAGGGAGCTGGTGAGAGAGTGGCCCCGGGCCTCCAGCCCAAGAGGCACACATTGGCTGTGGGTGTGCACGGAATGCTCGCTCTGAGCACGGTCACAGCGGGTGGTTTCGGAGGCTTCCCCTGGACTTCTGGCCCAGGCTGCCCCCTGTTATCTTGGACATGCTTCATTTTTCCCATCCTCACGTAAACCCCTGCAACTCCTCCCTAGGAATTACAAAATGACCTAGACCGGGAAACAAGCAGTTTGCAGGAGCTCGAGGCTCAGAAACAGGATGCTCAAGACCGCCTGGATGAGATGGACCAGCAGAAGGCCAAGCTCCGAGACATGCTGAGCGATGTCCGGCAAAAGTGCCAGGATGAGACTCAGATGGTGGGTCCCGGCCACCTCCGGGGCAGCACCCTGTGCACAGGCAGGGGCTTCCCAAGGACTCCCCTGAGCTCACGTTACCTGGGAACACAACACTTAGACATCCTACTGGGTCAATAGAGTTCCCCCAACACCATGTGGAAAAGTGTCTAAGCACCTGTGGCTTGACTTCCTGGCCACCCCCCTGTGCTCCTAGAAGTCAGGTTGTATAAGTGAATGGCCTTGGTCCCTGTGAACCTGTGCCCTGAACACACCCCACCCTGGCTGTGCCCCACAACACAGGGAGTTCCAGGGTGCCTGTGTCTCCTCCTCAGGTGTCTCTGAGGCTCCTCACAGATCTTGGAGGCTGCAACCTCAGAAAACTCTATGGGGATGCTCAGCCTCTGGGGGGATGGAGAGATTGTTCGTGCTTGGTCATGCCCCTCATTATTCCAAAGTGATCTTCCGTTAGCCCCAGCGGGATGAGCCCGTCTGCCTTTTCATTTGTGTCTCTATTTTGGGTGTAGAAAGAGGCCTGTAAGGAAGCCAGGTGTCCGGGCCTGGGTTAGGTGTCTGCCTCCTGGGTTAGCTTGTTTCAGGGATGGGGGCTAAGAGTTCTTTCTTGGAGTCCCATTTCATCCTCCACTGTGAATCCCTTTAACATCTTTTAACATCTCATTTCAGATCTCATCATTGAAAACGCAAATCCAATCTCAGGAATCTGACTTAAAATCCCAGGAAGATGATCTGAACCGAGCCAAGTCGGAGCTGAACCGATTGCAGCAGGAGGAAACCCAGCTGGAGCAGAGCATTCAGGCTGGGCGGGTCCAGCTGGAAACCATCATCAAGTCCTTGAAGTCAACGCAAGACGAAATCAACCAGGTACTTCCGTGGAGTTGGGTCCCTGCCACATGCCAGGGGACCAGCAAGCCCCAAGAGCCGAGGCTGCCACTGCTGAACTCCTTTGCTCTCACCCTTGTTACTTATGTGAGGGTCTCTTTTGGGAGGCTGTGGTGCTGGCCTGGAGGCGCAGGGCCAAGGACTCCCCAGGGCATGTTCCAGAGTTTGTTGGCATTGGCCTGGAGGAGTTCATTTTCCTTTCCTGAGCACACAGCATCTTCAGGGATTAGGCGGGGCAGGGTGGGAACATTTAATTAATGGCTTATTTGGAGAGAGCTTGGGGTTCCTTCCAGCCTGGTCCTCACACAAACAAGAGGCACAAAGTCAGGGAGATGACTTCTTTGTCCCTGGGCAAGAGAACAGACATCATCCTCCACAGCCACTGGTGTGTTCAGGAGGCGCCACCCTGGAGCATCGTGCCATGCAGGACCCCCATTCTCTAAGCTGCCTGGGACGTCCCACCCTCTTCCCAGTCCAGGGGGTCACTGGCTTCTCGTGGCCTGCAGCCGTTGCCCTTCCCTGCTGTCCTGTGGGCAGTAGTTGAAGGCCTCTGTCCTGGCCCTGGGCATCCAGTCTACATAGTGGCTGTGACACTGGCCCTCGCTTGTGTCGGAGTGGCCAGGCACACTTCCTTTCCCAATTGAACTGGTCTCTCTCTGTGCTCCATTAGCCAGTTTATAGGCCACAGTTGATCACAAGCACGGACCGCTCAGAGATTTACCACCCTTTCTTGTGCTTTATGGTTAATATCTGTAGGATTACTTTCAGCGTTTTCTCTTCTAACCCTTAGAGTTTGTAGTTGGGTGTCAGGAGCAAAGATATCTTGCTTTGCTCAGTGCAGTGCCTTACACCTGTCATCCCAGCACTTTAGGAGGCTGAGGCAAGAGGATCACTTGAGGCCAGGAGTTCAAGACCAGACTGGGCAACATAGTGAGACCCCCATCTCTACAAAAAATACAGAATTTTTTTTGTATTTTTTGCAGAGATGGGGTCTCAGTTTGTTGCCCAAAAATATAGGTGGTGACATGCACCCGTAGTCCCAGCTACTCAGGAGGCTGAGGCAGGAGGAGCTCCTGAGGCCAGGAGCTCAAGGCTACAGTGAGCTATGATCACTCCAATCTGGGTGACAGAGTGAGACCCTGTGTCTTAAAAAAAAAGGTCTTTCCTGACATGTTTTCCTGACCCTGCTTAATGCTGATGATGTCTTTATTGCACAGGCAAGGAGCAAACTTTCCCAGCTGCATGAAAGTCGCCAGGAGGCCCACAGGAGCCTGGAGCAGTATGACCAGGTGCTTGATGGAGCCCATGGTGCCAGCCTGACTGACCTGGCCAACCTGAGCGAAGGCGTCTCCCTGGCAGAGAGGGGCGGTTTTGGAGCCATGGTAAAGGTTGAATAAACATATTACAGTACAGGGCTCTGGTCCCCTGGTGTGACAGCAGGACATCCCACCCGCCAGATCTGTTTGTGGCCAACGTTGGTTCCTTCCAAGCGCAGGCGGCTGTCTCTTGTTTTTGCTGCCACTTTGCGCGTTCACACCGGGCCTCGCAGCCTGGCACAGTTGGCCATGCTGAATCCTGGCTTCCAGAACAAAGTCCAAGATAGGCCTGGATCCTTTCAGAACCTGTTTTGAATGCCCTCCATCTCTGCGGAAGTATTTACATTGGGCCAACCACCCAAATTCAGAGGGCTTCTCAAACTTAACCAAAATTGGATCAGTTTCTGCTCATTGTGGAAACCCCACATTCTACTAATCAGGGGGCAGGGGACATCTGAGGGGCATGTGTCTATGTGTATGTGTGTTTCCACAAGGAACACCTTGAAAAGCAAATGTGTAACTAAAGATGAGGAAGTGATGACAAGCAGCACCCCAGGTGTTGCTGTTTCAAGTAAGAATTGGCCTCTCCTGAAATTTTGGTTATGTTTAAAAACCTCTGCACTTTACTCTGACCTCATGACCCTGGAGTTGTGATCAGGCCTGGGGCAGGGGACTTTCAGCCCCTTACATTTTTGAGAGCTCTCGAGCCCCTGATACCAAGACAGGTGTGACCTTTTCCTTAGGTGGTCACATCCCCCCTGTTCACACCAGAGTCTGCCCCTGCAGCCTTGAACCTGGGGACATGCAGTTTCCCATTTCGTCTTGGTGCTGTTCCGGGAGCGGACGGGCTGGGCCGCGCAGGTCTGGATGTTTCCTTGGTGCTCTGCTGCCTCCAGCAGCTCTCTCTGTGCTGCCACCCTCTCTCCCAGGGCTCCTCCCTGGAGCCCTTCTGCTCCTGGGCTTCTGTACATCATGGATTCCTCTTCCTCCCTGGAATAAGAATGAGCACTCATGCTCTCTAAACACCACACTTGCCTCTTTATGTTCAATGCTTGACGTGTTTCTTTTCTCAGCAGCCAAGTCCTCAGTCCCAAGGATTTATGGGGAAGCACACGCATCCCCTGGGCTGCTGAAAAGGCACTGCTGGCGAGCTCATCTGTCTCTTGTGTCTGGCCCCCGCTGGGTGCACCGCCTCCCTCTTTCCTCCCATACTCTCTTTTCTTGTGGACTCGTAATGAGGTGGTTTCCATAGCCGCCCCGGGCCCGTCATCATCAGCTTTATCGTCTAAATTTAAACGATGAGCATTCATCCTTCATGAGTTACGAGAAGCCAGAACTCCTCGCTTTGCTCCCTGGCTGTTCTCGGTGTGTGTGTTTCCGCCTCACAACCCAGCTCCTACTTTCGCCATCTGGCATTGTCCCCTGGCACCGCTTTTGGCTTGTCCTGCTCAGTCTTCGTTCAGGGAACAGCTTCCTCTTAAACATCCCTTTTTCAGGTTTTTAGAAACCGGTTTTCTTGGATAAAAGTTGGCAGTGAAGTGGCAGTTTGCAAGTCGCCAGTGATTCCCCCCAACTCCAAAGACAGATTTTTACCTTTCTGGTTATTTTTGTTCATCTTTTGGGCAGGGCAAAGGTTACATGAGACACAATTACTTTGGGAATGTAGATATAAGATATGTTACATGGAAACTTGCAACTGGCATCCGAAAGAAAAACTGTTTTTATCTTGTTGTACAAATACAGTTTTTAAAGCATTTTTCTGGCTTGTTTCTATTTCTTAATAAATACTTGGAAGAGAGATTTTTGTTTACTCCTGAACACTTCAAGACTGCTTCAGAACCGAGAGAGAGGTGTCTTAGTTCTCCCTTGTGGGTTGAAGTTGGGAGTTTTAGGTCCCTGAGAATAGTGTATCCACAGTGGTACATCTGGAACTTCCTATGTTTGGACAGTTCTACTCAGGTTACTAAATTCCATGTGAAGCTCACGCAGTGTGACTTTTTCTCAAAAGTCAGGGTTTTTTTTTTTTTTTTTTTTTTTCTTTTTTGAAACTGAGTCTCACTCCGTCTCCCAGACTGGAGTGCAGTGGCATGATCTCAGCTCACTGCAACCTCTGCCTCTCGGGTCCAAGTGATTCTCCTGCCTCAGCCTCCCAAGTAGCAGAGATTACAGGCACGTGCCACCATGCCCAGCTAATTTTTGTATTTTTAGTAGAGATGAGGTTTCACAGTGTTGCCCAGGCTGGTCTTGAACTCCTGACCTCAGGCAATCTGCCCGCCTTGACCTCCCCAAATGCTGGGATTACAGGCATGAGCCACTGCACCCTGCCAAAGTCAGGGTTCTTAAAGCCATATTTATTTCTTGTCTCTCATCTGATTATGAGAATATTGGCCTCTTGCTCACCATCCAATCAACTTGTGGAGAGAAGCTAATAAATCATCCCAGACTTAGGCCTTACTGAGGACAGATTAAGAAAGGTTGGATGATCTGTCACATCCAGACCCAGTGGCATGCTGGAGCCAGTTTTTATTGACTTTCCAGAACCGATTATTAAATAGAAACTGGCTGGGCACAGTGGCTCACACCTGTAATCCCAGTCCTTTGGGAGGCTGAGGTGGGAGGATTGCTTGAGGCCAGCTGTGTGCCACTGCACTCCAGCCTGGGTGACATAGCGAGACTCAGTCTCTAAAAAAAAAAAAAAAACCCAAAAAGCAAAAAACAGGAACTTGTGAGCTAGTTGCTCGGAAACTTGAAATCAACCATGATGAGACTGTTTACACCACAGGAATTGGCAGAAGCTCTAAACCAGGGCTTTTTTCTAAGAGAACTGATTCCCAGCACACCCCTGCTGCCCAGCACACCCCTCATTCCCAGCATACCCCTGTGCCCAGGTGTACACCCCTGCTGCTGTTCCTCTAAAGGGCAGGAATGTCATAGAAGCTTCTTCAGCCCCCTTTCAGAGTTGCTGTGTGTATTTCCTAAGAAGGGCACAACTTCACACTGGTTGCTGAACTTGCTCAAGATATTACATCTCTGCGAAGGGCCATGTCATTCCTCCTGGCCCTTGTCTGCTGTACTCGTGTCCCCCAAGTTGGCAGATGGGTCTGTTCTCCTTGGTAGGTGGTCTGCAGGGGGTAGAGTTGATGGTATCTTTGTAGCAGGGAAATCTCATTTCCCACTCTGATTCTGTGCAATGGAATCAAAACCACCATTAGTTACCCTGACCTCCTGAATCCTGCTGGGGTCTCAGGCTTCCCCTTGGAAGGGGAAGGAGTGATTGTGGCTTCAGGCCAATGACTCCTGAGAAAGTGATTGCAGGCCTGACTGTCAGTGCAGGAGGCTTGCAGCCAGCATTCCCAGAACCTCAGTCTCTTCTCTGCCATTGTTTACTGTTATTTGGCAGTCTTCCAAGTGACGACTGAAAACACTGAAAAAAAAAAAAAACCTTATAAATAAATGCCAATTAAAAACTAAATAGAGCCAGGCGTGGTGGCGAGTGCCCATAGTCCCAGCTACTTGGGAGGCTGAGGCAGGAGGATCCTTGAGCCCAGGAGTTCTGGGCTGTAGTGTGCTATGCTGATTGGGTGTCTACACTAAGTTAGTCATCAGTATGGTACCTTCTGGGAGTAGGGGACCACCAGTCGCCTAAGGAGAGGTAAACCTGCCCTGGTCAGAAACGGAGCAGGTCAAAACTCCCATGCTGATCAGTAGTGGGATTGCATCTGTGAATAGCCATTGCCCTCTAGCCCGGGCAACATAGTGAGATCCTACCTTTAAAAACAAACTAAATAGAAGCTTTCATTCTGAGGTCAAGCTGGCATTCTTAACTCGCTGCTTTATCCAGGTCATGATTCTTCTCTTTCTTCTGGAACAAATACATTCCTCCTTCCATGGGGCAGTGTGAAAGGCAGATTTTCCACGTGGGCCTCCTGGCTTCTGTAGAGTAGGACTTCTCCATCTTTATCTGCATCCGAGACCCCCATCAGATGCTTGCTGGGCGTGTGTGTCTTGTGGTCGTCAGCACCTGACGTCCACTCAGCACTGTCTCCAGCTGCGGTGCTTGTGGACATCTGTACTTAACTTTTCCAAGAACCTGGCTTGGTTTCCCCACCTTGGGAAAACCCCGTGGTCGGAGGCTCCAGCTAATCTTTCCCAGGTAAGAAAAACCATTTCATGTTCATCAGATGGCAGGGATGTGGGTGCATTCTTCTGAAGCGGGGGCCAAGGAAGCGGCACTCACGCTGATTCACGCTCATTCACAGCCCAGACCGGTGGCTTGTCTTAACTCTGTACCTCTCATAACTGTCCTGCACCCCTAAGTTGGCTGCCCCAGGGTGGTGGCAGCCTTGCTAGGAAACTTTCTTTTGGACCTTTGATGTCATTGCCCCAAACCATTGTCCCTATATTCGTGGAAGCCCTGGCTTTTTAATGATTTTGTTTTGGTCGGTTGGAATACTGGACTGGTTTGTGAGCCCTACGCAGGAATGCCAGTGTGTCTGCCAAATTCAATGAGGGTGTTGTGCTGTTTTTTTAATATCACAGTGAAACATTCATGTTTTCACTGAGGGTGTGTCTTTATTAACTAAAACAGAGTCCTTATTTAAACCAACTGTATTGTTCCCATGTATATGACAAACCCACCCTTTTCAGACTACTTTCCATTACAAAAATGTGCTCTTCAAAAGTAAATATTTTTTTCTTCTCGTTTAAATGAACCTGTTTGTTTCTAGAAATACACACTTTAAAAAAAAATGCAAAGCGTTGTGTATGCTCTAGTAATTCCAACTGCATAAGTACTCATTTCCTCATAGGACAGAAACAACCAGCATGTTTCTTGGTATGAAAACTCCATTTTCTCAAATGCCCATCTAGGTACATACTCACTGAGAAAAGGATGATTGAGGAAGGTCACACCTTTGAAATGAGGCCTATGCTGCTGTTGTTGACTGGCTCTTTACAGTTTTCTTCATGGCATTTCCAAGTTTATTATTTTTTTCTGACTCAGTGATTAAAAAAAATTGTTTAAATTTCAGGTAAAATAGACATAAACAGCTAGGCATGGTGGCTCACACCTGTAATCCCAGCACTTTGGGAGGCCAAGGCGGGTGGATCACTTGAGGTCAGGAGATCAAGACTGGCCTGCCCAACATGGTGAAACCCCATCTCTACTAAAAATACAAAAATTAGCTGGGCATGGTGGCGCACGCCTGTAATCCCAGCTACTCAGGAGGCTGAGGCAGGAGAATCACTTGAACCCAGGAGGTGGAGGTTGCAGTGAGCCGAGATCGCACCACTGTACTGCAGCCTGGATGACAAGAGTGAAACTCTGTCTCAAAACAAAACAAAACAAAAAAGACATAAACTTGACCATCTTCACTGTCTTTAAGTGTACAGTTCAGTAGTGTTAGGTATATTCACATTGTTGTGGAACCCAGCTCTAGAACATTTTCATCCCCATGAAATACCCACTCCTCATCCCCCCACCCACAGCCCCTGGCAACCACTGTTCTGCTTTGTCACTGTGAATGTGATGACTCTAGGGTCCTCATAGAAGTGGAATCATACCTTGTGCATCATTTTGTGACTGTTATTTCACTCAGCATCCTCTCCTCAAGGTTATTCCATGTTGGAGCATGTGTCAGAATTTCCTTCCTTTTGAAGGCTGAATCAGATTCTGTTGTGTGGCTCTTTACAATTTTCTTGATGACATTTCCAAATTCATTATTTTTTTCTGACTTAGAAACAAATTTTGTTTTTCCATTTTGTTTATCCATTCATTCATCGATGGACATTTGAGTTGCTTCCACTCAATGATTTTTTAACAAACTTTTACTTTAGAATAGTTTTTAGATTTATGAAAAAATTGCAAAGATAGGCCAGCTGCAGTGGCTCACACCTATAATCCCAGTACGTTGGGAGGCTGAGGTGGGAGGATCAGTTGAGCTCAGGAGTTCAAAACCAGCCCTGGCAACATAGTGAGAGACTTCATTTCTGCAAAAAATATAAAAATTAGCCAGGCTTGGTGGTGCGCGCCTGTGGTCCTGGCTACTCAGGAGACCGACGTGGGAGGATCACTTGAGCCTAGATGGTCGAGGCTAGAGTAACCCATGAGCATGCAACTGCACTCCAACCTGGACAACAGAGTGAGACCCTGTTTCAGAAAAAGAAAAACTGCAAAGATAGTGCATAGTTCCTCTATATCCCACACCCAGTTCCTCCTGTTAGTCACATCATATGTAGTACATTTGTCACAACTATTGAACCAGTATTAAACATTCACTCAAGTTCATACTTCTTCAATGATCTTTAATTTTTTTTTTTTTTTAAAGATACAGGGTCTTGCACTGTTGTGGCTGGAGTGCAGTGGCACAATCATAGCTCACTGTAACCTCCACCTCCTGGGTTCAAGCAGTCTCCTGACTCAGCTTCCCAAGTAGCTGGGATTATAGGTACATGCCACCACACCTGGATTTTTTTTTCTTTCTTTCTTTTTTTTTTTTTTTTGGAGATATAATCTCACTCACTCTATTGCCCAGGCTGGAGTGCAATGGCGTAACCTCAGCTCACTGCAACCTCCGCCTCCTGGGTTCAAGCAGTTCTCCTGCCTCAGCCTCCCAAGTAGCTGGGATTACAGGTGCCCGCCACAACGCCCAGCTAATTTTTTGTATTTTTAGTAGAGACGGGTTTTCTTCATGTTGGCCAGGCTGGTTTGGAACTCCTGACCTCAGGTGATCTGCCTGCTTTGGCCTCCCAAAGTGCTGGGATTACAGGGGTGAGCCACCATGCCTGGCCTCATTTTTAAATTTTTGTTTTTATAGAAATGGGATTTTGCCATGTTGCCCAGGCCAGTCTCGAACTGCTGGCTAAATCATTCTTTTTAGGGTCATGCTACTCAAAGTGGAAATGTGAGTTAAGTATGGAATTCCGTAGTTTGCTTTAACTCAGAAATAATAAAATCCCTGTCCTGTTTCTTCACAAAATTATAGGATGATCCTTTCAAAAATAAAGCCTTGTTATTTAGCAACAACACGCAAGAGTTGCATCCGGATCCTTTCCAGACAGAAGACCCCTTCAAATCTGACCCATTTAAAGGAGCTGACCCCTTCAAAGGTATCTCACTTGCTACCCACTTTCTCATTGAAAGACTGTGTGTTTTATGTCAAATTTAGAGTGGTTGAAGGGCTAGAAAAGTAAGGACATGCCACAATCTGAAATGGAGGAGGAAAGGAACGCCTTTTTTTTGAGATGAACTCTCGCTCTCTCGCTGTCACCCAGGCTGGAATGCAGTGGCGCAATCTCGGCTCACTGCAGCCTCCGTCTCCTGGGTTCAAGCAATTCTCCTGCCTCAGCGTCCATCACCGCACCCGGCTAATTTTTGTATATTTAGTAGAGTCGGGGTTTCACTGTGTTGCCCAGGCTGGTCTCGAACTCTTGACCTCAGGTAATCCACCCGCCTCAGCCCCACAAAGTGCTGGGATTACAGGTGTGAGCCACCGCAGCTGGCAGGAAGGCCTTTTAAGCTTCTTATCTCACCCTGTTAACCAGAGAGCCAAGGCATCGAGACGGTGGGAAGCGTTCCAAGCTCACCACAAGACCCACATTTGAAGGCAGCTTGGCCAGCCCTCTTCAATTCTTCAGTACTTCAGTTTCCTAATCCCTCAGCAGGTTAATAAATTTCCTCCTTGCTCACCTCACAGGGTTGATAAAATAATCAGAGCTAGTAATGATCATGAAAGTACCTGGCAAACCATGGATTCCTACATAAACCTAAGGTCTGGATAATTTTAGGAGTCTCTCCAGAGCTACACCTGAGTCAAGAATAACTAAGAATTCCAGAAACAAGATTTCCAAGTTTCTCTCCATGTTTCAGAGCAAAACAGTATTTCCAGGAGGATGGTTCTCTACATTTCTGAGAAAAACACTGAGGTGGGGAGTGGGCAGTGGGAGCTTGAGCTTCAGCTTGGGGTTGAAGCCTGCCGGGTCTGAGAGGCGAATCTGGCAGCCCCTGAAGCCCAGGGGTGCTGCTGTCTCATTGCTGCAGGGCTGGTGATGAAGTGAGGGACAGCCCAGGGTCCTGTGTCCTCTTACCCAGGGAGGTGGCAGGCAGATGGGATAAAGGAAACCCAGCATGGGAAGAGAGGAGTGGCTTCTAGCCCACTCTGTCTTCCCCAACTCCAGTCTGTGTGGGACAGCTAGCAGTACCTTCCTTCTCATCTTAAACATTCTAGCCAGAAACAGCTGCCTCCGCCAGGTCCCCCTCTTTGATTTGCCAAGATTTTGAGGGCAGGTGGATAGTAGAGAAGGAACTAACATTCTCTCCCTACACTGGAGGAGTAGAAGGCAATGAAAGGCCTGGCAGGTGGGTGGCTGTGTCCAAGGGCCCGGCCCGCATCCTGTGCTCTAGAGCTAATAAGTGTTTCTCTCCTCTTCCACCCAGGTGACCCGTTCCAGAATGACCCCTTTGCAGAACAGCAGACAACTTCAACAGGTAAAATTCAGTGTTTCCCAGACCAGTCTTTAGACTGTGTCCAGTCCTGGCTCAGAAGTCGCACGTGGTGGGACTTGTGTCCACACACACTGGGGATGGCAGCCATGTAACCGGGAAGGATGGCCGTCCATCCGTGTTGCACCCATTCTCGGTCCTGTTCCCTTCTGGAGGTGGCTCCCCTCCCCAGGTCCGGTCACTGCCTGCACCCCACCCTGGAGTGTGGTGGGATCACATTGCTTGCTAATTTATTTATTTATTTTATTTTTTGAGACGGAGTCTTGCTCTGCCACCCAGGCTGGAGTGCAGTGATGTGATCTTGGCTCACTGCAACCCCCGCCTCCCGAGTTGAAGTGATTCTCCTGCCTCAGCCTCCCGATTAGCTAGGCCTACAGGCGCCCACCACCATGCCCAGCTAATTTTTTATATTTTTAGTAGAGACGGTGTTTCACCATGTTGGCCAGGCTCATCTCAAACTCTTGACCTCAGGTGATCTGCCCACCTTGGTCTTCCAAAGTGCTGGGATGACAGGCGTGAGCTACCATGCCCGACTGATTTTTTTTTTTTTCAGGTGAAATTTATGTAACATAAAAGTCACTGTTTTAAAGCATCCAATTCAGTGGTATTGAGCACACTCACAGTGTTGCGCAATGATCACCTTCATCTAGTTCCACAACATTCTCATCCCCCCAAAAGGAGACCCCATCCCCATCAGCAGTCACTCCCCATTCCCTCCCCCAACCCCTGGCACCCACCAACCTATTTTCTGTCTCTATGGATTTACCTGCATTGTTTATTATTATTATTATTATTATTATTATTATTATATCCAGCTCCTGCAGGATATATTATTTTATTTATTTATTTAGAGATGGGGTTTTACTCTATTGCCCAGGCTAGAGTGCAGTGGCACAATTATAGCTCACTGCAGCCTTGAACTCCTGGGCTCAAGCAGCCTTTCTGCCTCAGCCTCCTTAGTAGCTGATACTACAGGTGCGTGCCACCACACCTGGCTAATTTTTTATTTTATTTTTTTACAAGCGGGAGTCTCTCTATGTTGCCCATGCTGGTCTTGAACTCCTTGGCCTCAAATGATTTTCCTATCTCAGCCTCCTAAAGTGATGGGATTACAGGCACGAGCCACTGTGCCTGGCCAGGATATTATTATTTTTAAAGTCAACTTTATTGAGTGGTATAATTTACACAGAACAAAATTCACCCATTTTACTATGTAATAAGATGAGTTTCGATAAATACGCATGGTTGTGTGCAATTTGAGAACACTTCTGTCATTCCTAAGACCCCTTTGTTGTCATCCTCCACTCTCTTCCCCAGGGTCCCCTGGCCACCACTGTCCTGTTTTCCGTCACTAGCGTTCTTACCTTTCTAGAATTTCATGTAAATGGCATCATTCTGTGATGTGTTCTTTTATGCCTGGGTTCTTTCACTTGGTATAATGTTTACTTACGGGGCATTTTTCCTTCCAGATCCATTTGGAGGGGACCCTTTCAAAGAAAGTGACCCATTCCGTGGCTCTGCCACTGACGACTTCTTCAAGAAACAGACAAAGAATGACCCATTTACCTCGGACCCATTCACGAAAAACCCTTCCTTACCTTCGAAGGTGAGTGGGGTGGGACATTGCCCGGGAGAGCTGCGTGCCTGCTCTGTGTGTGTAAGGGTGGCGCTTCCCGAAGGCCCCCTTCCCTTCATGGAGTGTACGTGGTGCCTGCGAGTGTGGGCCATGGTGTCTGTTCTCTGGGAGCTGGTATCCCAGGCTGATTTCATTCCTGCCGAGTGAGGGAGCTCTCTGGCCTAGTCACTGCATTGACTCATCCTGTGAGCCCCAAGGTGCAGTTAGCGGTCCAGTGGCCCCACGTCGGGGCAAGGAGGATGTCACCCATAGTTCTTATTTCTCTATCCCCATTCCTACCCCTCAACTCTAGTCATCTGCCCCCACTGCCCCTTCATCTCCCAAAAAAGACTAAATCACACAAGCACCACATGCTCGCACGGACCCAGCCACCCTGCACGGTTCTTGTAACACACAGCACTGGTGGGGACCTTAGAGTCACGTTTGGTAGGTGCCCCCGTCACGGCAGGAGTAAGTGCAGGCATCTCAGCCCGGCTGCCTTGCCTGGTGTCGTCTCCTGAGAGCATCAGCCAACTCTGACCCTCCAGTTTCCAACTCCAGCATACCTGTACTCCCATCCTCAGACGTGGCAGACACCGGGTATTTTGCACATTATGCCCAAGAGATTGGGTTAAATAGGTGTCAACTTGGATTTCAAAACCAAAAGAAAAAAAAGCCTCTGGTGATGGAGGAGAGGATTTTCATGATGGAGTGAGCGTGCTTCATAGTCTTCTTCCATTTTCTAGGCTGCAACCCAGGCCCGGGGCCTGCTCAGAGATGCGCACTCATCCCTCCTTCTCAGGGCTCCTGCTGTCCTGGTGCCCACCTCGCTCACTCCCTGTGGACCTTTTGGTCTTTAGCGCTTGAAGCTCCTTGAAGGCAAAGATTCATTTGCAGTGTTTTCTTACTGGCCCCTTTTTAATGTCCTTAAGACCTGTAGTGAGAATTTCCCTGGCATTCCTGGTATTGGTGATCTGTTTACCAATTTCATTGACCTTTTCCATAACCAGCTTTTGGCTTCATTTTTCTCTACTGCTTGTTTTCTGTTTCATTGATTTTCTCTTTTCTATTTCTATTTTTTAGAAATTTCCTTCCATTTTCTTACTCCTATTTATTTGGGGTTTACTTTGCTCTTCTAACGTCTTAAGATCCAACCTTCATTCACTGATTTTAGACTTCATTTTCTAGTACAGGCGGTCCCTGACTTACGATGGTTCAACTTACAGTTTTTTGACTTTACAATAGTTTTATTGAGATGCAGTCCCATCATAAGTCAAGGAGTGCCTGGACTTACGTTGGTTTGACTTCTGATTTTTTGCTTTGTGATGGGTTTGTTGGGATATTACGTACATTTTCGACTTAAAATATTTTCAACTTACAATGGGTTTATCAGGATGTAACCCCATGGTAAGTCAAGGAGCATCTGTATAAATTGAAAGCATGTATTTCATATATTTGAATACTTTGTCTCTTCATTGCCATTCAGTTTTGAGATATTTCCCAGTTTCCCTTATGAATTCTGTTCACTCATGGATTACTTAAAAGTGTGTTGTTTCATTTCCAGATACTTGGCTTCTTTTCCTAGGTATATTATAATACTATTATTATTGATTTTTAATCAGATTTGTTGTTTGAGAACATATTCTGTATGTTTTCAATACCTTCACATTAATCAAGGGTTGTTGTTTATGGCCTATGTTGGTGAACAAACCACGTACACTTGAGAAGAATGTGTATCTAGTTGTTGAGTGTAATGCTCTACAAATGGCAGTGAGGTTGAGGTTCCTGATAGTGTTCAGATTATCTGTGTCTTCATTGTTTGTTTGTTTTTTAGTCCTACCAATGACTGAGAGAGAGGCATTAAACATTCTCCTATGATTGTGGAATTGTTCATACTGCACTTTAATTTGATCAAGTTTTGCTTTGTGTATTTTGAAGCTTTGTCAGGTGCATAGATGTTTATGATTGTTGTGTCTTTCTGACACAACAACCTTTTTATCATTATAAAAGATTCCCATTTGATCTCTGGTGATGTTCTTTGTCTTGAAGTCTGTTTTATCACTTCATTCTCCTCATGTTATTCACTACATAATACATCATTTTTCAACCATTTACTTTCAACTTACCTGGGTCTTTAAAACTGATAGGTGTCTTTTGTAACTAGCATAGTGTTGGGGCTTGCTTTTTTTTTTTTAATCCAGTCAGAAGTCCCTGCCTTGTAAGTGGAATGTTTAGTCCATTAACATTTAATGTAATTATTGATATGGTTTAAGTCTACTATTTTATTATTTGCTTGCTTTTTGTCCCGTTTTGTTTCCTGCCTTCTTTTGGATTGTTTGAATGTTTTTTTGAATTGTGTCTATTGGCCTTTTATTATTTTAATCATACCTCTTTTAATGATTGTTTAGAGGTTGCTTTAGGAAATATCATGTACAGTTTGAACTTTTCATAGTCTACTTGAGGTTAGTATTGTATTATCTCATGTAAAATGTAGAAAACTTGCAACCATGTAGGTCCATTTGTCCACCCACCCTTGCAGCCAACATGTCTTATGTTATAGCCGTCATGTGAATATCATACATCTAAATACATTAGAAACTCCATAAGACTGTTACAATTTTTATATTAATCCATTGTGGGTATTTTAAAGAAAGAGGAAAAAAGTAGTCATTTAGTTTTACCCAAATATGTACCATTTCTGATACTCTTCATTTGTTTCTGAAGATTGGTTTTCCCTCCATTATCATTTTTCTTCAGCCTAAAGAACTTTCTTTAGCACTTCTTATAGCTCAGGTCAACTGTGTTGTCATTTTTTTATTTTTAGTTTTGAAACAGAGTCTCACTCTGTTGCCCAGGCTGAAGTGCGGTGGTGTGATCTTGGCTCACTGCAGCCTCAACCTCTTGGGCTCAAGCAATTCTCCCACCTCATCCTCCCAAGTTGCTGGGACCACAGGAGTGTACCTCCATACCCAGCTATTTTTTTTTAATTTTTTATAGAGATGGGATCTCCATATGTTGGCCAGGCTGGTCTCAAACTCCTAGGCTCAAGCAATCCTCCTGCCTCAGCCCCTCCAAAGTGCTGGGATCACAGGCTTGAGTCACTTCACCCAGCTATTTTTTTTTTTTTTTTTCCAACCTCCGCCTCCCAGGTTCAAGCGATTTCTGGCTAATTTTTGTATTTTTAATGGAGACAGAGTTTCACCATGTTGGCCAGGCTGGTCTTGACCTCCTGAACTCAAGTGATCTGCCCGCCTCGTCCTCCCAAAAAGCTAGAATTATAGGCATGAGCCACTGTGCTAGGCCTGTTGTCATTCTTGAAGGACACTGTGTTTGATGTAGGTTGTTGGGGTTTTGTTTGTTTGTTTAGCACTTTTAGTGTGTTTTCCCACTGCCTTCCAGCCTCCTTAATGAGAAGAGTTTTTTTTTTTTTTTTTTTAAACAGAGTCTTGCTCTGTTGCCCAGGCTGGAGTGCAGTGGCATGATCTTGGCTCACTGCAAGCTACCCCTCCCAGGTTCACGCCATTCTCCTGCCTCAGCCTCCCGAGTAGCTGGGACTACAGGCGCCTGCCACCATGCCCAGCTAATTTCTTGTATTTTTAGTAGAGATGGAGTTTCACCATGTTAGCCAGGATGGTCTCGATCTTCTGACCTTGTGATCTGCCCACCTCGGCCTCCCAAAGTGCTGGGATTACAGGCGTGAGCCACCGCGCCCGGTGGAGAGGAGTATTCTTTCAGGTCATTGTTATCCTGTATGTAATAGATGGTTTTTCTCTGGCTACTTTCAAGATTCTCTCTTTATCTTTGGTTTTCAGTAGTTTTTGAAGTTTCTGGGTGTAGTTTCCTTGGTGTTTATGCTGTTTAGGCTTTGCTCAGCTTCTTGAATCTGTAAATTATGCTTTTCAACAAATTTGGTAAGTTTTCATTGCCCGGTTCGGTGGCTCATTCCTGTAATCCCAGCACTTTGGGAGGCTGAGGCAGGCAGATCACTTGAGGTCAGGAGGTCGAGACCAGCCTGGCCAACGTGGTGAAACCCCGTCTCTACAAAAAATACAAAAATTAGCCAGGTGTGGTGGTGCACACTTGTAATCCCAGCTACTTGGGAGGCTGAGGCAGTAGAATCGCTTGAACCCGGGAGGCAGAGATTGCAGTAAGCTGAGATTGCACCACTGTGCCCCAGCCTGGGTGACAGAGTGAGACTCCATCTCAAAACAACAAAACAAATTTGATAAGCTTTCAGCTGTCAGTTCTCCTAATTTGCTTTCTCTGCCCCATTTTCTCTCCCCTCTCTTTCTGGGATTCCAGTTACATGGATGTGAGACCCTTTGTTATTGTCCCACAGGTTCCTGAGGCTCTATTTATTTATTTTTTTCATTCTTTCTTCTCCTTTCTCTTCAGATTGAGTTATTTCTACTGCTCTGTTTTCGACTTCACTTACTCTTTCTTTTATTCTTGGTTATTTAGCTAACCTAATGAAGTGGGTTTTTTGTTTGAGACAGAGTCTCGCTCTTTCACCCAGGCTGGAGTGCAGTGGCGTGATCTCAGCTCACTGCAACCTCCACCTCCTGGGTTCAAGCCATTCTCCTGCCTCAGCCTCCTGAGTAGCTGGGATTACAGGCATGCACCACCAAGCCTGGCTTACTTATTTATTTATTTTTGAGATGGACTTTCACTTTTGTTGCCCAGGCTGGAGTGCAATGGCCATATCTCGGCACACTGCAACCTCCGCCTCCTGGGTTCAAGCGATTCTCCTGCCTCGGCCTCCCAAGTAGCTAGGATTACAGGCGTCCACCACCACGCCCGGCTAATTTTTTGTATTTTTAGTAGAAACGGGTTTTGCCATATTGGCCAGGCTGGTCTCGAACTCCTGATCTCAGGTGATCCACCGACCCCGGTGATGAAGTTTTTATTGTAGATACACTTTTTCAGTTCCGGAACTTTCATTTGTTTCTTTTGTATACTTTCTATTTCTCTTCTAAGGTCACCTGTGTTTTCACTCATTTTAAGTGTATTTTCCTTTTCCTCATTCAGCACAGTTATAATCACCGTTTTACATTGTCCCTGTCTCAGAGTTCCACCATCTGGGTTATTTTGAGATTGGCTACACTGATTGTCTTTTCTGGTGAGAGTTGGTCACATTTTTCCAGTTATTTGTATGTTTAGAAATGTATCTGATACATGGTGAGCGTTCTGTGTAGAGACTGTAGTCTGTTTTCTCCAAAGAGCAGGAACGGATTTGTTTCAGCAGGCAGTTAACTTGGTGCCACTCACACTGCAGACACTCACCAGCAGATGGCAGAAGCTCCAATCCCAGCTCAGTTCTTGTGGCCTCAGCTACAGGCTGCCTTGAGTCCCCCCAGGCTTGCGTGGCAGGGGCCAGCCTGAGACTTGGGGGAGAGTGGATCATGAAGTTCAGGGTTTGCATCTCTGCCCCTCCATCCCAATTCCCCTCCCTTTCCCCTGGGAGTGGTTGTCTCCGGGCTCCAACCTCTGGTGTTCAGATTCTACCAGAATCTTAGGCACCTGCACTGTGCCCTCCTGCTGTAGCTGGCGGAATGGAAACTCAACCTCCTGCTGTGTTCTTCTGCCACATTCAAATTCTCCTCCAAAGTCTTCTCCCTGCCTTGTTCACTTCCCAGCCTTCAGGCCACTGCTTTTTGTATTTGTAATTTTGGGGGTATTCCGTCCAGGTTGATAGGTGCTATCTGCAGGAGGGTTGATCTTTTGGGATTTTAGTCTGCCTGGGTTGAGTTTTAATCATTCCACTTTCCCTCTGGCCCAGCACTGGATGTTGTACATCGACGTCAGGAAGGTCTGGTTGAATGAATGGGTGATGGAACAAACGAACTGCTTTTTACTCTTTCCTCTCTCCTTTCACTCAGCTCGACCCCTTTGAATCCAGTGATCCCTTTTCATCCTCCAGTGTCTCCTCAAAAGGATCAGGTGAGACCCATGGCTTATTTTTCTTCCTGACTATTCCTTGGGCAGTAGCAGAGCTCCCCTGCAGTTAACACTTTCACTCCCAAAGCCAGCGTGGCCTCTGTGTTTGTGTCATCTGTCAGTGGCACCCAGATCCTGGCCTGAGCCCATTAGGCCAAAACAAGCACCCCTTCCTGGGCACGGGCTGGCATCTTTCTGGAAAGGAATTTTGGCAGTAGGAATTCAGTAATAGCACCAGTGATATTAACTACTGTTTACTCACTCCTCCTTATAAATCTTTGGTTTGTATCTTTGGGGTTTCTCCCTAAAAGAAATCCAAAATTTGACCCCAGGTACTGGCCTTTGTTGTGGGTTCTGTGTTTGAAGGAACCTCATCTCACAGTGTAGAACTCGCAGATGCACGCTTGAGCCTTTACGCAATGGGAGCATCTGTGGACACCCCCTTTCTTTTGGGAACAGACCCCGCTTGGTCCTGCAGCTTGCATGGGGCGGGTAGCAGGGTTTGGTATCATAGGCGAGTGTATCCAGTACTCTAGGCAAATCCCTTCCAGGTTAGAGGAGAAAACACAGCAAAAACGTCTGTCCAGAGACACCACCCTGCATAAATCGTGTGGGTGGCAGGTCGCCCTGGAGTTGCTCCTCCCCTCCTGACCCATTGAGACCCGGTGGGACCAGGGGCCATGCCCCTATGGCAACTTGTCACTCTTCTGATGACCGTGAATGATGCTGGCCCTCCCAGAGCGGTCGTCACAGTGAGAAACCGTCTTGCCACGCCAGAGTGGGCAGGGAGGCCTTGCTGAGGGACCTTCCTGCAGACGTGTCTAATGAATAAATGCAACGTTCCTGAGTCTCCTGGTTCAGGCGCCATCTAGCATTTTCCCTCCACCCCAGAAGGCATGTTCTCTTAAAGACCTGTAACTCTGACTTTGTTGGTGCCGATTGCAGATCCCTTTGGAACCTTAGATCCCTTCGGAAGTGGGTCCTTCAATAGTGCTGAAGGCTTTGCCGACTTCAGCCAGATGTCCAAGGTAAAGCTCCTCCACGGAGCCCCCGCGCCTCTGCTAGTGTCTTTGTGCCTCTTGTCATGGTGTGGGCTGCCAGGCGTAATTGTTCGTGTCACGTGTGTATCTCCCCGGCACCTTTCAAACACAAGGTCAGGTCTGGAAAGCATCCATGGCTGTGATCCGATGCACTTCAGTCCCTCGGGGTGAGCCCTGACCCCTCCCAGTGGCATAGGTGCCCTGGCTCCCCTGGCTCCCACTGGTGTCTGACGACCATCAGGTCTCAGATGGTGAAGTCATTGCCATGGCCGAATAGAAACTTGAGAAGACGTTGGGCACAGGCGTCTCGAGAGGGCCATGGGCAGCAGGCCTGCAGGTGCGAGGCATCCAGGGAAAGTGGGCCAGCAAGAGTTCAGAGTCGCCAATGTGACAGAACTCTCAAGGGGTGTTGAAAAGTGAGGGCCAGGCTCTGTGAATAAATGCAGACAGATCCACAGGTGAGGAGTGAACTGTTGAAGGAGGACAGCAGCGAGGCTGGTTACCAGACTGGACCCGTCTGTGTCCGGCCCTCACCACACGGTGACCTGAATTCACTGTGGCTCTGGTCCTAGACAGCTGT
This sequence comes from Hylobates moloch, assembly GCF_009828535.3. Taxonomy (NCBI): domain Eukaryota; kingdom Metazoa; phylum Chordata; class Mammalia; order Primates; family Hylobatidae; genus Hylobates; species Hylobates moloch. Next base: position 49,421,850 of record NW_026652287.1, on the reverse strand, counting down.
AGGGCTTCTCCAGAGGCTGGCAGTGTGGTTGGAGCTCATCTTTAAGGTAGCGTAGAGAATTCAACAGGGAACATCCAGAATGGACAAGTCAAAAAATAACAATAGAAGCCCCTTACGACTCAGGTGCCTTCCGGAAGAAACTGCTGGAAAGTTGGAAATGGGGGCCGTGGTGAGTGGGAAGGACGCCAGGGCTGAGGCACCATTGTGCTTCCTTGTGAGTTGTACGTTTCCCTGTTTGAGCGAGGAGCGTTTTTCTTTGGCAGGAATGAAGGAAAGCAGGTGAGGTGTGTCGCGTCCCTGACACGCGCATCCACTCTGTCCCTTCTCGGCAGCCCCCAGGCAGGGGCGGATGGGCATCATCCATGCTGCGGGAAGAGGCAGTGGCCACAAGCAGAACACAGCCCCACTCCTGGAGCCCATGGCCCAGGTGGTAAGGGGTGGCCGGTGGGGGGGTCCCCTGGAGCAGCTGGGCCCAGTCCCTGTGGGCGCTGCTATCAGCCTGAAGGTGATGAGGGAAGGGAGCCCCGGGAGTACCTGGAAGACGCGTGCCCCAGGCATGAGGCCCCCTTGGGCTCCCCACCCCGCCGGCCCCATGCCCAGGTGCCCCAGGTGCCAGTGTGACTGGGCAGCCTCCCTTGGCTGCCCCGTGTTCACTCAGCTGGTGGAGCAGATGAGTCTCTGAGCATCTTGTGGTTGGCAGCGGTCACAACTTGTGATCACAGAACACAGATTCCGAGAAGCACTTGAGATTCTGTTCAGGTTTTCAAAGACGCGTGTGTGCGTGCCCTGGCGGCGCAGCAGATCCCACTTCTGACCGAGGCAGGGTGTGTGTTTACACAGATGAGCCTGGGCAGAGGGAGCCCAGAGGCCCTGGCGTGGCGCCCCCTCCTTCCAGCACACAGAGAAGGCCTCCATCCCTCATATGCCATGCTGTGACACGGTTTGGGACTGGTGGAAGGAGATTTAGGGGCCAGTGCACGGGCTCCTGGGCAGGCGGGAAACCATCTCCCGAAAGCAGAAAACGTTGGCCACACGGTGGCAGCAGTCCCTAAGGCAGGGGTCCTGGTCGTTTCTGGTTGTCGCACGTGGACTCCTCTTCCTTTGGGAGGCTGGATCTGTCTTCCGCCTCTCACTGTGAGCAGAGGGAGGGAGAGCTAGCAGAGCCTGAGCTAGAGCCCGGATCTAATGACCGCCCTCTGCCTGTCCTTGGGCCCTGAAACCAGGGGCTCTTCACACACATGCAGCTGTGATTTCAGAGCCGGTCTCACTTCCTATTGGCGGTGCCAGGCCAGGACAGAGTTGGACAGAGCTGTGGAAAATGGGTCTCCAATACTATCTTGTTTTGATTCCAGCGTTCCATCAGCTGCCTTCATGACACTTGTACAGCCGCATTCTGAGCTCAACCCTGACCTTGCAGCTCTGTTTTTCCTTTTTGGTTACCTATCTGTTTTTCAAGAACAACACTGTGGATATAAATAAAATGCTAAGGGAAATGAAAGTGACAAGAAGGTTTTTTTTTTTTTTTTTTTTTTAAAAAAAAAAAACCATCATCAACTTTTCCCCATCCGAGCAGGGCGGGGAGGCCCTTTTGTTAAGTCCCTGAATTGAAGTACCTTACCTCTGCGTGGCTTTGCTGAGGAGAGTCACAGCCCACAGTCTGATTCTAGAAGTTTCCTTTGGGAGGCTCTTCAGGCCTGCACTCTTAGTTGAGGCCCCACCCTCACCTGAAGAGATTTTTCTAGACAGTATCAAGCCTACGTGACATCAGCTCACTTTAAGAACAGATTCCCCAAAGTATGTTTCCAGGGAGCATTTGAGAATAAAAATAAGAGTCCAACTTATTTCACCCTCTCCTGCCCTGAAAAAAAAAAAAAAAAAAGCCATCTGTGAAATACTGGGTTAGTCGTCAGCCCATTTTTAGCAACTTCTCAATTGTTTAAAGCTGTGCATTGATATTTAGGGCTGCTGTTTAAAAATTCAGTCTTCTGTTTTGAACCAGTTCTTCAACTGGTGAACTCAAACGTGTTTCTCTTAGAGCTGGTTTTCATAGTAGCTTTTTCTGTCTTCCATTTATTTTAAGCACACTTTACTCTTGCCGAGCCCAGAGAGCCCCTGACAGCTTTACTGAAACCTTTCTAAAAATAGAGACTTTCCTTGAAGCCGCTGCCCGAGTAGGAAAGAGTTGAGTCCCCAAGGAGGCTTCTTGGGAAATTTGAAGTCATGAAAATTGGGATTCGGAAATGACGCGGGCGTCTGGCGCTAGGAGTGATCTGATTCACTGCGGAGGCAGTGCCAGGCGTTTATTGAAAGCCTGTCTCCTCGCAAGTTGCCGATTGGCCTCGTGGGTTTAAACACACATGGGAGGCGCCAAGCCGGCTTGGCTCAAGGTGTCCCGGGTCAGCCTGGAGGGTCAGCCAGCTCTGATTTGAGTGTGTCACCAGGTCTTACAACTTTGGACGTCCAGGCTGATTGTGGTTTTATTGCCCGGGTCCTATTGCGCGACGCAGAGAGTAGAAAGGCTCACTGCAGCCACTGGAACCAAGGCCCCACTCCGAGTCTGGAGATGTGGCCCAGAAGCCAGCACACGCCCAGGGAGGACAAGGCCCGGCCGGTCACACCACTTCCCATCTAGACCTGCTTGGCTGCCCATCCCAGGCCGCGGGGGACTCGCACGGGGGGCCCAGGGACATATTCCATGACTGGCAGAAGCACCCACAGACAGGCCAGTGTTCTTTCCCCCATTCTTTCCCAAACAGCCGACCGTAAATGGCCCATTTTAAAGCTAAGCTGCAGGCCAACACTGCCCCTCATATCTCGGACAGGCCTGGGGACAACTGGGGCAGCAGATGGGGCACTCCCAGATTCCAATCGCAGCTTCGTACTTGGTGTGATCATTGTCGTGTGGTCCATGTGCCAACTTTAGTGCCAGTGAGTGGACGGATGCCTGTCACATGTCACCTCATTTCCTTCTTGCTGAAGCCCTCCGTGCTCTGTCACTCTTGCCATTTTACAGATGAAGAAACCGAGGCACAGGGTGTTGAATAGGTGGCAGGGTTGGGGTTCCAGCCTGGGCAGGACAGTCTGCACAGGACGAGGCCCTGGACTCACCACTGGGGTGGCCCTCGGCAGCTGAGGGCAGCATCTGGAGGCCCTAGCCTGGGAGGCAGACGATGTGGCAGCCCTGGATCTGCCGCGGACCTGCTGTGTGATTTGGGCAGGCTGCGCCGCCTTTGTGTGCCTCAGTTTCCTTGTGTGTAAGGCAGAGGTTCTGACAGTGGGACCCCCTGCCAGGTCACTGGGCCTATTATTAGGTGAGAAGATCAGCACAGAGCAAGTGTCTCCTGCCTGGGCAGCTTCAGAGGGCGGCGTGAAGCCCAGGGAAGGGATCTGGTGGGGTCATCTGTGCAGGAGCCTTTGGGGCCCCTTCCCCTCCCTGGGGGCACCTGCCACTGCCCTCATCAGGGGGACCTGGAATGGGTAGGCTGCCTCTTAGAGGGGCCACCTCCCTGTTCTGTCTCTGATGTGGCTCTGACTGGGCCGAGCAGCCTTGACTGTAGGACTACACAAGGTCCAAGGCAGCCGTGTCTCTGTGACAGGACGCAAGCAGCCCAGATCGATGCATCTCTGTAACTAGATGCTAGAGGCCTAGATGACTGCATCTCTATAACTAGCTGCCAGAGACACAGGTGGCCACATCTCTGACTAGACTCCAGAGGCCTAAACGGCCATGTCTGTGCAACTAAATTCTAGAGACCTAGAGAGTCGCATCTGTGTGACTAGATGCCGGAGCCTCAGACGACTGCATCGGTGTGACTGGAAGCTAGAGCCTCAAATAGCTGTGTCACTGTGACTGGATGCTAGAGCCTTAGATGGCTGCGTCTGTGTGACTAGACCCTGGAGCCTTAGATGGCCATGTCAGTGTGACTGGATGCTAGAGCCTTAGATGGCTGCGTCTGTGTGAGTAGACCCTGGAACCTTAGAGGGCCATGTCAGTGTGACCGGACGCTAGAGCCTTAGACAGCTGCATTGGTATGAGTAGACGCTGGAAGCCCAGATGGCTGCATCTGCGTGACTAGACACTAAAGTCTTAGACGGCTGTGTTTGTGTGACTAGATGCTAGAGCCTTAAATGAGCACGTCTGTGTGATTAGACGCCAGAGCCTTAGGTGGTCGTGTCTGTGTGACTAGATGCTGGAGCCTTAGATGGCTGCGTCTTTGTGACTAGATGCTGGAGCCTTAGACGGCTGCATTGGTGTGACTAGATGCTGGAGCCTTAGATATGGCTGCATTGGTGTGACTAGATGCTGGAGCCTTAGACGGCTGCGTCTTTGTGACTAGATGCTGGAGCCTTAGACAGCCGCATCTGTGTGACTAGATGCCGGAGCCTTAGACAGCCACATCTCCACATCTCTGTGACTAAACGCTGGAGCCTTAGACGGCCGTGTCTTTGTGACTAGATGCTGAAGGCCTAGATGGCTGTGTCAGTGTGACTAGATGCTGGAGGCTTAGTCAGCTGCGTCAGTGTGACTAGACGCTGGAGGCAGAGGCAGCCATACCTCTAGGACTGTCTGCTGGAGGTGGTGGTAGACCTTTTCCCCCATATCTGCAATCTGTTGCGTCCAGATTCTCGAGGGAAACCCTGGGAGTGTACCTTTGTGCTCTTGACCTGTTCTCTGTCTCTAGGCCTGCCCTGCTGGGGAGAAAGTTAAAGACCCCTGGCCCCTCCGTCCACCTCTGCCCCACTCTGATCTTTCTCTTCTGTGTTCTTGTAGGAACACATGATCCTTTTTTTTTTTTTTTTTTTTTTGAGATGGAGTTTCGCTCTGTTGCCCAGGAGTGCTGCTGTGGCGGGATCTCGGCTCACTGCAAGCTCCGCCTCCCAGGTTCACGCCATTCTCCTGCCTCAGCCTCCCGAGTAGCTGGGACTACAGGCGCCCACCACTACGACCGGCTAATTTTTTGTATTTTTAGTAGAGATGGGGTTTTTCACTGTGTTAGCTAGGTTGGTCTTGATCTCCTGACCTCGTGATCCACCTGCCTCAGCCTCCCAAAGTGCTGGGATTACAGGCGTGAGCCGCTGTGCCTGGCCAGGAACATATGATCATTTTACCCCTATTTCTGCCCATTCCTTTTGTTTCCTGTTGCAATGTTATCTCTTTGTCCTATAATTTCCTAGTTATTTTGCATTTTTGTAACAATGTTTCCTCTGTTAGTAAAAATGTAGTTATTTTCTATTTTATTACAGACTTAATTATTTTCTGTTTTAATAAGAGTGGTTACTCATCCTTCTTCTGCCCATAGAAAGTGATTTTCTCCCTCCTGGGACACCCCAGCCCCTTCCCTCAGACGCCTGAGATGCGCCGGCCCTTCTGTGGCTGATGGAGACCCTGGCTCCCCTGTGCCTCACTGGTGCTCCAAGTGAGGGACAAGCATCCCCCCGGGTGGCGGCACTTAGTATCTACTCATCACAGGCCTGGAGGCAGCAGGTGCCGGGGAGAGGACTGTGCTTGCCCTCCAGGTGGGAGAGGTCTGGAAGTGCGTCTCTGCGGCTCAGTGAGCAGTGCAGGCGTGGGTGGCAGGAAGCGGCCCCAGGGAGAGCCCTGGGAGAGCTCTGGGGGACGGCAGTGAGGTCCAGCCAGGCTCTGAGCAAGAAGAGAGGTTCCCGGTGGACGAGGTGGGCCGAGTCCCGCAGCAGGAGACCTGAGTGTGCAGGACTTGGAAACAGGAGGCTGAGTCAGCGGCTGGGGGGTCAGTGGGTTCTGGGGACTAAGGAGGCATCGTGAGGGTAAGGGCGACTTCAGAGGTGAGCCTGAAAAATCGGGCAGCCGGGGCAGCGATGAAGTCCCTGCATGCCTTAATGAGAGCTTGGAGCTTCCCTATAGGAAGTGCCTACCTGCCTACCTACTTGTGAGACGTCGCCGCATATCTCCCTCACTGTCTACCACCCACCTGCCTCCCTGTCTCTACCTGCCCATCCATCCATCCACCCACTCGCCATTCATTCGTCCATTAATCCACATATATGTCTATCCATTCATCCAACTACCATTCCATCCATCTACCCACCCACCATCCATTCATCTATCCAATTGTTATAACTATTTCTGACTGTCTCACTCTTTAAGCTGGAGGATGTGGTCCCGTTTGAGTTTGAGACAGCAGGTATGGGGTGGAGGATGTGGATAGGTGTGATGGAGTCTGGCTGAGGGTCCGGGCCAGAGGTGGTCAGAGCCCAATGGAGGCGGCATGGGCATGCTGACCAGTGGGGGTGGGCTGGGCACGTGAGGGTGTGCTCCCACCTGAGGTGCTGCATGTGCAGCCCAGAGGCATGGAGGAGGAAAGTCTGGTGCCAGCTGACCCAGCACCTGGAGCTGCCCATCACTAACTGAAGGCAGTGACCACACCAGCCAGCTCAGTGAGGAGGCGGCACACCAGGGCATGCGCCAAGCACCACAGCCAGCATAGGGGTGAGGGTGGGGCGTGTCTCTGAAGTGTAAGCAGGAGGCCCAAGGGACCCTGTGTGCCGAGTCCTGGAGTCAGGAAAGACCCAGTGTGCCTCGTGTGGCTGGGGACACCCTTGGTGCTGGAAGCCCGTGGAGGTATGGGACTGCTTTCTGCCACCGTATGTTGGGCAGCTCATCACCCACAGGCCAGAGGGCCCCTGCTGTTGAGGGTGGAGGAAAGCATGGGGCTTGAAAGAGACCCCATGTCCAAGCAGGGCCATGTTGTGCAGTCTAGAGAGTAGGAGGCCTTGCCAGGGCCCTTGGAGCATGAGCGTCTGTTCAGTGGACATCCGTCACCTTTGTTTTAACAACTATTTTTGCCTCTCTTTCGTGTCCTCTCTTACAGCCCCCACCTTCTGGCCCTTTCACCTCCTCCTTGGGAGGGGCAGGATTCTCAGATGACCCCTTTAAAAGTAAACAGGACACTCCTGCTCTGCCTCCGAAGAAACCTGCTCCTCCACGGCCTAAACCGCCCAGCGGTCAGTAAGCTTTCTTCTCTCGCAGCCGCCGGCTGCCGGTGCAGGATGGTGGGGGACCAGGGCCTCCCTGCTCACCAGCCCAGAGTAGCAGCAGATGCTGTGGGACCCTGTGTGGGGAGCAAGAGGGTCCCCCCGGCCCAGCCGCCCAGGTCCATGCAAGTGCCGTGTGTGCGTGGTGTGTGCCTCCTGCCTGCCCGCCCTCGCCCCGTCCTGTGGGCCCCTGGGCTTCTGGCTCTGTATTGGAGTGCACAAAGCCTTGGCCGTAGAGCTCGCCTTGTGGCTGGGGGCGCTTCATGCGGCCTCTGCCTGAACATGTCAGTGCCACCCCGACACCCTGGCTACACGTCAGGAGCCACTCATGGCCGGCAGCCCTGTGGCCATTCTGGCCTCTTCTCTTCCGTCCTTCTCCCCGTCTGTGCTCAGGGAGGGCCTGTTGGGAGTGAGGGCAGCAGGAGTCACTGCTTGGTCCAGTCCCTCCCTAGCTGCTTCAGGACTGAGTGGAGGGAGCGGGAGATTGTCCTTGGTGGCACCTGATGTGAGGAGGCAGGATGGCTCGGGGCTCCCCTCCGCCCCAGCTCGCCCAGGCATCTCAACGCACGGCTCTGAGGAGGGGGCTTCCTACAGGCCCTACCTCTCTTCCCTATGGCAGGTGCTGCCAGTGTCTCCTAGCCTTGGCCCTCGAGGGTCCCCTGAGGATTCTGAAGCCCTTTAACTCACATGTGAGATTTCTCTCGTGTGACAGAGTTAGGCCAGTGGCCAGTTAGCCAGACTCTCAAACAGAAAGCTGTTGCTTCAAGTGGCAGAAGGAGTCACTTCAGCTCCCTGATCCACTTGTCTACCCGGTCATTGCCTGTTCCATCCGTGCCCCGGTCTGGGATGCCTCCTATTCTCTAACCTCCAGGCAGACTGTTCCCCACGCTGTCCCTGAATTGTGGGCAGCCACAGGAGACCCACATACTCCCAGGATCATGCCTTCTGTTACCTGCCTTCCCTAGACAGGGCGTGCCCCCGAGCCCTTTCCATCAGCTCCAGTGAGGGAAGCGGTGCTCACCCTCCTGCCTGCACTTGCCCCTCCCCTGGAATCTGCCACTGGCCTCACTTTGCAGCCCATGTGTCATTGCAGGTCCTGGAATGGAACTAGCAGGCTCCACATGCCCCCAGCTCACTAGTTACGAGTGACCCTCGGTCCTGCACCTGGGCCACTTGTCAGTAGAGGTGAACATAGGGGAAGTTCTTTTTAGAACACCACCTCTCTCCTCCTGTCCCCTGGGCTGGCCATGGCCTTCTCTCAGGAGGATGGGGACCCAGCCCGCAGTACCCAGGTTGGCTTTCTTGTGGATGAGTCAGGAGAAAAAGTATGATCAAGTATGGGCTGTGTGGATTTAGAGCAGATTTTCTGTGAACTGTTGAGCCGATACAGATGGGTAAAGAGATCATTTCTGTAAGCCACACATCAAAGACATTTACCATCAAGAGGAGGAAAAACAAAACAACAAAGGGACTCCCTTCCATCTGCAAGAGGCCGCTTGTGCCTTACACAGAGGCAGTGGCTCTTCGGGGATCCTTGTTGGCCTCCTGATGGAACGGCAGTGGGCCTCTTCACTCTGCCTAAAAGATGGGAGCAGAAGCACACACACACACACACACACACACACACATGCATAATCACAATGCATGCACACAGCTGGCATACACGAGTGTGCACATTCCCACGTGCGGCCATGTATTTTTATGCATATATGTGCATGTACACGTGTATGCTCTTGCATGCACATGTGTACCCTGTGTACATACACATCCTCCACGCCTGCAGACACATGCATGCATACACCTGTTTGCACGTGAACACACATGCATACAGGTGAGCATGCATTCACATACATACTGCATCACATGAGTATTCTCACATGTGCCTGCATGTACGCATATGCATGCATGCACGCACTCTCCCATGCACCCCACCGTGCATACTCTCCATGCTTATATGCATCTGTGGACATCTGTGCATATTCTCTTGTCAGCACACACATGCATGCATAGAGATGAGCAGCATGCACTCACATACTGCATTGTGCATGCCTGCACACACAAGCTCTCATAGATAACAGCTAGGCATGCACACCCTCCATGCTTATATATGTGCATGCATTCATTGGGACATGCACATATTCACATGTGAACATATACATGCATACAGGTGAGCAGTATACAGATATTGCATCATGCGTGCATGCAAACGTTCACACACATATGCGTGCATGTGTGCTCATACACACCCAGGCATGCACACTCTGTGCTTACACACGTGTACACACATTTACACACATGTGCATGTATTCTCATATGGGTGCACACACTTGCCGAGCAGTGCCGTATTTGCTGGGCCCTGAGGAGGAGCCATCCCACTCAACAGCTCATAGGTGCAAAGCTTCATTTTCAGTGTTTCATGGAAACTGCCACCCCCGCCTCCCCACGTACCTAAACCTGGCGCTGGGTCTGCTTTTGAACTTTGCCTCAGTTATCACCTCCCATCGTGTCTCCCTCTGCAAGCCTTCCCACCCCACCTAGGCTTCTGCTCTTAGTGTACTGTGGGCTTCGAAAGCAGAAAAGAATGCTTGTTAAAAGTAGAACGTTTGATAACAGGAGTTTGGGTGACTTCCTTGGGCCTGGCTTCAGGGTTGAGGCTTTTTAGGGAGCTGTTGCACAATTTGAGACCCAGGGGGTCCTGGGCTCCTTTACTCGTGGCACAGGGCACTGCATCTTTGTTCTGCTGTGGTTGATGGTTGCTGTGCCCGTTGGTGCTCTGCAGAAATACATTAACATTGATGGGTCCTTAGGAAGCGCTTGAACAGTTCTTATCTCACTAGGTCCCAGCAAGACCCGTGAGAGAGACAGGCCAGGCCATGCCCATTTCCTGGAAGAGGAAAGGGGGGGGAGGTCATGGGGGCTCCCCAAGGTCACACAGCGAGGTGGCAGCAGAGCCAGGTCTACACCCAGTGACCTGCCTCCTGCCCCAAGACAGGAGTAACGAGAACCAAGCCATGAGCTTCAGAACATTCTCTAAAACAGCCAATGCATGCGCAGCATTTTCAGTCCAGAGCAACTGCAGATCTGTGTGGAGGGCTAAATATTTCTCATTTGATTCTTTTACCCAGAAGCAATGGCTGAACAGGAAAATTCTGCATTGTACACGCTGCTGGGTGGTAGGTACAGACCGTGTGGTGGTTGCCATTTGAGCTTGCAGCATTATTTGTGCTGTGATTCCGTACTAACTTCTAACAATCCAAACACTGCAGTTGACCCAGTAGTTGACCTTTTGATGAGTCACATGTTGGGGAGAAGTGTTTGGCTCTTTGGGGGATTGCAAAGGAAGATGCTCGCCCTACCCTGGCTCTCTGGTCAAGGGAATCAGAGCCTGGCTCTGTACAATTCCCTTCCCGGTTCCACACGGCACAGACCCACGTGCAGCCCAGGAGGCCTCTGGTTATGGGCAAGAGCGGTCAGCTGTGTGTGGTCTGTAGCCCCCATCCCCACCCTGCGGCACAGGGACTGGGACGCAGGCTTCTGCCATATGGGCACCTTTTCCAGGAAAGACAGGCTGGGCAGCTGAGGTGGCTGCACACATTCTGGGAGTCATTAATTGGGCCCCTTTCTCCCTGTGAGGTCACAGTTTAGTGGAAATCTTTTCCGTTAAAAAAAGTCAGCGTGCAGGGAGTTGAACTTCAAAGAGGGCTCCAGCGTCCTCTGTGGGTCATCGCTCATACAGAACCAAATGTGAGTTTGGGTCTGAGTCATGTGTGGCTTTGGTGCCGTCTCTTGTGTTCTAGAGGCTGCAGTTTTCAAATTCCATGGGAGCTGCTTGTTTTATTTTGTTTAAAGCTCAATTGAGGTGAAATTGACATTTGGTGTGGCCGGCATGCAGTGTGGGTGCACGGGCAGACAGGTGTTGACCCGGACAGTCACAGGTGGACTCCTCCACCTGGGAACCTGCAGAGGTTCCTCGAGGGAGAGTTCCGGTCACAGCGTACACCTGAATAGTCCACAGTTGGCCATCTGCCGTCAAGGCCACATGCTCAGTTCTGTCTCGATCTAAGCCAGAAAGTGCACTCTGGGGGACCACCAAGGGCCATCCCCTGGGGCATGCATGGAGCTTTGGTGTGGGCACTAAGTTCTTCTTGCCTGGAGGTCTTTTCTAGAAAGGTGTATCAAGGTATTAAATAACCAGCAGGTGTCTGTTTTGGGCAGAAGAAACTGGTTTCTTTCAGGCAGATGCAGCACAGACCCGGCAGGCCGCCGAAACCTGTCAGTTAGAGTTAGGTTAAAGTTAGCCGTGGCACACACCTCCCCCAGGTAAACAATGGTATATTTTCTGCAACGGACCGGAGATCAAGATCAGTCAGAGCTCACCGCTGAAGAGTTTCTAGGTAAAAGTTGTTGATTTGCAAAGAGAGAAACAGATTTTTTTTTTTTAAGTGCAGGAAACGGCTGTGTGGGTGTCAGTGATTGGGCCTCAGCCCCGCTGCGATAGTGGGATCCTGCGACCGGCCCCACCCTTGCCACTTCCTGCCAGCGCGGCCCTGCGTTGCGGTTTCTGCCTGCAGCGCCTGGTGACACCAGCCAGCGCACTTCCACCGCTAACCAGCCAGTCACCTTTAACCTCTCCCCAATTTAATGATTATTTTATTACTGCTAATGACCTTTTCACCTCCTAAACAAAGCTGCATAGGTGATGGTGATGAGCATGTCTTTTCGCCCCCTCCCCACAGTTGCACTAATGAACAGCTTTTACCTAAGTTACATGAGATCCAGTTTAACCAGCAGCTGTCCTGTTTGATTCGAGCAGCTCTCTCACCAAAAGAAGACAAAAGTCATTCTTCCCCTTGCAAACAAGCCCCTCCCGTACCTGTGGGTGGCATCCACCCAGGGTGGCCGTGGGTTCTTGACCTCCCTGCTGGGGGTGCCACACAGGATGCAGCCACCGAGGAAGCCCTGAGGTCCTAAGTGCCACCAGTTCTGCCGCTTCTCTGAAATGCCAGGCCAACATCAAAACCAGGGCTCAGTGACCTCTCCCCGTCATGTGCCCATGTGGGTTCCAAAACCTTTTGTTGATTGCACAAGATCCACTTTAAAAATGGCATCTCCATTTGAACCCTGCGGTTAGCACCTCAGCCTTGAACTTAACTACTTTAATTCCGTTCCCACGATGATCTCAGAGAGATAATCCGGTGGGTACATGTGAAATACAATGGGACAAGTGGTTCCACCATCTTGAGGGGCCTGGAAAATTCTGGCACTTGCCTGCCAGCCAGGATGGGGAGGGGGTCCCAAGGAGCCTGAAATGGCCAACCAGGTGGAGTCCCTCTTTCTTGCCCACACCCCCATCTCCCAGCACTGCTGTGGTCAAGGAAGCTTCGGAGCTTCCGTCTGAGCCCTCTGGAAGGTCTGTCCTAGGGCTGGGTGGGACCCGCTGATGGTGCCAAGGAGCGGTCCCACTCTGAGAGGGAGGAATGTCAGCCTTGTATGTTTAAACTGACTGCAGGCAGAATGCCGTTTGGAGCACTTTCTGTTCTGTAAAGACCACTGAGTTTGAAAATAGAAGCATTTGCCTTCCTGGGCACACTGTACCCAGAGACGGATCCAGCGAGTGTCATGTGACTGGATTATCATCTGGCGTTCAGTGGGGTGCAAATGCTGGGGCCTGGGGGACTGCAGGGTGGGGTGCAGGCCCAGAGTGGCTGGGTTCCCACCCCAGCATCTGAGTATAGGTGTGAACAGATGGGAGCCATCACCCTGGGGACATCGGGTGTACCTGCCTCCAGGACACCTCAACCCCTTGCTTGGCAGAGGCTCCACCTGAGGGAGGTGAGGGCCAGGGCAGACGCCTCAGAAGGGGGCTCCGGCTGCAGCTCTGGGCACCGCCTCCCTGCTTTACTGGTGGGGTGAATATGGCCCCTCATCTTTCATCTCTCCCATTCAAAGCCCTGAGTCAGCGCCCCTTGCCTGCCACTGCTAACTGCAAAATATTACATGCACTCGGGCAACGGAGAATCTGGCCATAAAGAGAGCAAAAGTGTCCCCCACCATGGGAGCTCCTGGTGGGCTCTGCGCCTCACTTCCTTCCCTCCCAGGAGCTCTTTTGGGTCCTTTCACGCACGACCCCTAACCAGCTCTCAGACTCGCTGCACGGCGTTCTCAGGGATCTTGTTACATGTGGGCAAGGCGCCTCCCTACCCTTTGCAGAGGTGGCATCTGCGACATTGGCACTCTCCGTAGGGAGGAACAAAACTGGGCCCCCTTGCTCCGTCAGGGCTCCCCGCGCCTGGCTCATGTATAGATAGCATCTCTCCCTGGAAATCCCCCCAGAGGATGGGGCTGACACCCAGGGGTGTTCACGCAGGGTATGTCAAAGGTGCCCGCCAGAGAACAAATGCAATTTTTCAAAGCAGCCAGAATTGTGACACCTGCCAGTCTGTATTATTTTTGTCATGAAGACTGGCTTGTGATTTGTAAATTCATTTCCAAATCACGTACCCCACCCTACACACACACACACACACACACACACACACACACACACACACCCTTTTTTTTCTTCCAGGGCTGGTGCAGCCCTTGCCTGGCAGGTTTTATGTAAATGTCATAGGAGCCTTTTGTGGTAACCTCTAGAAAATTGTTATTTCTCACTTCAAATGATATTTGCCTTTTGAGGACCCCAAAGCACGGCACCTTTTCCACCCTTTCTTCTTCTTTTAGTGGCAAGATGAGGCCGCAGCCATTGGGTTCAACAGCCCCCTGCCCACCTCACACACCTCACAGTGCAGGAAAACACACTGGGCAGCAGTGGCTCATAGTAAATATTTGTTCAGCTTTTCTCAACAGTTCAGAACCAAACCTCATCCTGTTCCCTTCAATGCATGAAGCAGATTTTCTCAAAATTCGGTAAATATTTTTAGTGGAAAATCTCAACACTGCGATCGCAGGGACCTCAGATTCTTATCTCCCAGGGCTGTGCTGCTTGCTTTGATCTAAGGCAGAGTGCGCGCGGGGCTGGTGCCTGCAGGACTCCCAGCCTGCAGGTCCCTTACGTGGTCCTGTGTGTCATATTGTAAAAAACGAACTCCCCTCACGTGTCTTAGATGGGAGCCAGAGGAAGACGTTGACTTGTGTTGGGGAAAAGCACTCTTTTTCAAGACAAGTCCCTGAGCAGTGATGAATTTTAGAACCTATGCTGTTTTCTTTCTCCCCTCTCCCCACAGCTAAGCTTTTTTTCTGGCAGGATGGGGAGGGAGGAATAAGACATGTCAGTGGCCTTGGATGAGCTCTGCTGGAGTGGTGCCCCACCCAGGCCACTGCTCTCCTATGCAGTGTGACTCTCAGAAGCTTGGCAGTTGTATGGGCATCTGTGTTGTGTAGGATGAATGACAGTTGTGGTTGTGTGGGATCACCTGTTGTGTAGGGTGAATGACAGTTGCGTAGGTGTCTGTGTTGTGTAGGGTGAATGATGGTTTTGTGGGATCACCTG
>NW_026652287.1:49382147-49407337 GCF_009828535.3 Hylobates moloch | reverse complement strand
GGTGTCTGTGTTGTGTAGGGTGAATGATGGTTTTGTGGGATCACCTGTTGTGTAGGGTGAATGACAGTTAGGTGGGTGTCTGTGTTGTGTAGGGTGAATGATGGTTTTGTGGGATCACCTGTTGTGTAGGGTGAAAGACAGTTAGGTGGGTGTCTGTGTTGTGTAGGGTGAATGATGGTTGTGTGGGTACCACCTGTTGTGTGGAATGAATAACAGTCGTGTGGGTGTGCATGTTGTGCAGGATGAACGAGAGATGTGTGGGATCACCTGTTGTGTAGGGTGAATGACAGTTGTGTGGGTGTCTGTTCTGTAGGATGAATGGCAATTGTGTGGGCATCCTCTGTTGTGTAGGATGAATGAGAGTTGTGAGTGTCCATATTGTGCAGGATGAATGACAGTTGTGTGGCCATCTCCTGTCGTGTAGGATCAATGATGCTTGTGTGTGTGTGTCTCCTGTTGTGTAGGATCAATGATGATTGTGTGTGTGTGTCCACTGTTGTGTAGGATCAATGATGCTTGTGTGTGTCCCGTTGTGTAAGATCAATGATGGTTGTGTGTGTGTGTGTCCACTGTTGTGTAGGATGAGTGACAGTTGTGTGATCGTTCTGTGTTGTATAGGATAATAGCGAAGGTGGGCAGCTTCCCTGACCACAAACCCTTGTTTTGTATTTTTTTGTTTTCTTTTTGTTTTTGTATTTATCTCTCATCTACAGAACTGCATTTTCCAAGTACAGCACTGAACTGAACTGTATAAATAGAACCTAGCCAGTGTCAAACTGTATAAATAGAACCTAGGCAGGATCAAACACACACACACACACACACACACACACACACACACACACACACTCTCTCTCTCTCATGTTTATTTCTAATATTTTTATTAATCAGATTGATTGAGACCCTACCTCACCCGAACCTTTTATTCTCCTCCTAAGCAAAAATTTAAACCAAGAGAGTTTCCTTTCCAATGTTTTTATAGCATTCACCATTTTTAGGGTTTGCAATTGTATATTTCTATTCAATTTTTTGTTTGTTTGTTTGTTTTTTGTTTTTTGCGTTCTTTTTTTTTTTTTGCACCCAGCTCTTGAGGATGCTTTTAAGCGGAGGGCTTCTGCAAAGCAAGATAGAAAAGTCAGAACCTTGAAAAACTTTGCTGACCAAGAACGCTAGTGCAGCAGAGCCAGTCCCATCACAGCCCCGATTCCGGGTGCTAGGGGCGTGCGCAGCCTCAAGAAGAGAAGCTTGAGAAATAGGAGAATTAAAGATACTTCTATCAGGGTGGAGCCGGCCACCAAGTTTTTTTTTTTTTTTTTCTTTTTTTTAACAGTACACACTGTGGTAAACCATTTGGTTCATATTGTTTTTGCTAAAGTCAGTCCTGTGTGTGGTTTCGGTACACCGCTTGGGTAACTGTTGAAACTGCTGTGGTTTGAAAATAAGTTCTATTTTGCCTTTTCTTCAATCTTGTATCCCTTGCCCCCTGTTAATGAAGTCTCCCTGCGGTAGGCAGTCAGCACACCCGAGAGGGTCTTTAATTTCATTTGTCTTTATTCACTGCCGTCTGCTGTGGTCCCCGGTAGTTCCCGCTGCAAATATCTAGGATCGATGGTATCCAACCAGGTGCCAGGATGATGCCTGGCACCTGGTTTAATGCCATAATTCCCAGATGTTTCTATACCAACTTTTTTGGGTTTTGTTTTCATGATTTCCATCCCCTTTTCTGAAATGCGCATCAGTAAAGCTCTCTCCTTACTCATGTTTTCTGGAGCCATGAAAAAGTATAAAACCCTGGCGTGGGTGCCCGTGGCAGCTTTTGCTTCAGGGCCTGGAGGCAGATTAAAGTTACTTTGTCACGTTTGAGATAAGCTATACCTCACAAAATCGGAAAAAACGATTAAGGAGTTAGCAGAAGTGGTTACATAAAAGCAGGAACTAGACCTAGAAGGTTTGAAAAATACAGCCGCTAAAAATAAATCGCTGAGCAAAAGTGGGAAGTTTGGGCCGAGGGCCGTGGCCCTGCTGTGATGCTGGGGGCTTTCTTTGCTCAAAGCCTCCGGTCATCAGCAAGGTCGAGAGCTGGAACGGGCGCTCGGCTGACCTCGCACGTGTCAGGTCCAAAATCGCCTCTCTTGCCAAAGCACAAACACTAACAACTGAGAAAAAAACCGTTGTTGTTGTTGTTGATTTTCCTTCTGAAAACAAGAGGCCAGCAGTTGATGTGCCCTGGTTTCATGTTACCGTAGTCATGATTTCTAAATAACAACGGTTTCGGCAACAGAACAAAACCAGGCACAGGCAGTTCTTGGTGTGAACGAAGCTTTTCATCTCTCCAAACATCTCTTTGCGCATCAGAAACCTCAGCTTGAAATGGTAGCAGGCAGAATTCTTAACCACTCCTCCCAAAAACCAATTTCTTTTTTTTAAACCCCCCAAACCAAGGGAGGAAGATCTTCATTGAAAAGAAGAAGAAAAGCAGCTCAAAAATGACTGCTTTATTTGAACCTTCTGTACTGTGGCGGTCGCTCTTGGGGGCCCGGCTGGGGCGTCCTCCCTTTACACCGCCCTCCACATACTTGCAAATCTGCCTCAGGTGATCATTCCCTGCAGGAATGGCTTCCAGAAATCAAGCAATGTCCACTCTGGACTTGCTGCCCGTCCCAGGGGGCTACACCGTGTCCTGGGACTTTGAGCTTCTCCCCTGGAAACACTTACTGTTTCCTCTGCTAGAATCTTGCCATTTGATCCATATCACATAGGTATTCGAGGAAAAATCAAACACCCAAGCATGCACAGTAACATTGCTGTTTCCTGCAAACCAGAAAGGGCAGATGCCTTTATTCCCTTCTCGCTCCCCAGGGTGTTGCTCCAAAGGGCCCCAGGTCCCTGGAGACCCGTGGAATCTGTAACAGGCAGCTGTAACAGCCCCCAGCCCGGGGGCTGCGGGCTGGGCCAGATCACCCTGCTCTCTGCAGCCCCGGGGAGGTCGGGGGTAGGAGGAGGCCACAGTAGAGCTGAAGGTGGGAGGGGCATCTGGGGATAGAGAAAAGGAGACACCTAGAAAGCTCGGGTGTGGGGACTTCCCTGAGAGGGCAGGCGTTGTTGGAAGGAGAGGGGCCACATTCCTGTCCTGATTCACCAGGACCTCCTGAAGCCCACTGTGTGCCGAGCCCTGGGCTGGAGGGCACCAGGGACATGGGGTGGTATTGGCTGGCATTTGTGATATGCTGAGCCCGCTTTTCACAGAGCTGACCCTCGGCCATGCCAGAGGCCAGTGCCACGGGAAGCAGAGTGGTGAGGGACCCTGGGGGAAGGGGGGCTTTCCCATGGAGGGAGAGGCTCGGCACAAGCAGGCAGGGGCTCGAGGGACTAGCTGAGGTCACTGTCCCTATCCTCTGCAAACCCACAGGCTGGGGTGCAGGACACTGTCACACTGTCCCCCAGGGTGCCCCTGCCGGTGGCTTTGGTGGCTCCCTGCTCACACTTGCTCTATCTCAGCCTAAACAGCAGACAGGATTGTCCCGCAGTTCAAGAGGTTCAAAGTCCAAGATCAAGGCGCCAGTGGGGTTGGTTTCTTCTGAGGCCTCTCCTTGGCCTGGTGCATCTTCACATGGCTGTTCTGTGTGTAGATCTGTGTCCTAAGCTCTTTCAATGAAGACAGTCATTGATCCTTTGACTTCATTTTAACTCAGTTACCCCTTTAAATATGCTATCTTCAAGTATGGTCATATTCTAAGGCACAGGGGTTAGGACTTGAACATATGAACAATTGTTGGGGAGACACAGCCCTTTGTTTGGATTAAGAAACAGGCTGAGGGGGGTGGCCGCCATGTCCCACACCGTCTTCGAGGGCCACTCCCAGCCCCAGGGCTTGGCTGCAGAGCTAAACACAGGCATGATGGGGAAGGGGCTGCCATTTCTTCCCTGAGAAGGCCACCGCCTGTGATGGCATTCCAGTTGGGAGTGCCTTCCAGGCAGAGGGACAAGGCATAGCCAGGAAAGAAGCCCTGGGTTTGGGGGTTCCTGGGGAAGGAGGTGCCACCTGGACAAGACTGGGGTGTCATCCCCAAGCGGGAGAAGCCCTCAAGCAGTCTGGGCAGGGCGCTGGGGCCTGCCTGTGTTAAGAGGCCACTTTGCTGGGTGGGTTTGGCTCACAGGGAAGGGAGCCGAGCTGGTGGGCAGCCAATAGGGAGACGAGGCTTCTAGGGACGGGAGGGTGGAGGTGAGGGGCCCTCGCCCACCCTCCATCCTGCTCAGGAGCCCTAGGGAGCCCCCTCTGCTCCAGTGGACAGCCTGGGGCTCACAGGAGGCTAGGCAGGCCTCACTTGAGCCCCTCCCGCCTGCCCGTCCCTTAGGAGAGGGAACAGGGCAACTCCGGGAGACCCGGCAGCGAGGCCTTGGCTTACCATTGGCTCATGCCTGGGACCAGGAGTGGCCCTGCATGGGAGGCGGTCTCGAGGTGGGGGTGTGAGGCAGTTCCTCAAGGCCAGTGGAACCAGCCCAGGGGCTGCGGGCTGGGCCAGATCACCCTGCTCTCTGCAGCCCCAGGGAGGTCAGGGGTAGGAGGAGGCCACAGTAGAGCTGAAGGTGGGAGAGGCATCTGGGGATAGAGAAAGGGAGACACCTAGAAAGCTCGGGTGTGGGGACTTCCCTGAGAGGGCAGGTGTTGTTGGAAGGAGAGGGGCCACATTCCTGTCCTGCCCACGTGGGCTGGGCACTGCCCCTCTGGGGAAGGGTCTCCAGCATGGTTTGCCCACAAGTTTTGGCAAAGATAGGCCCCTTCCAGATCCCAGGGCCCCCTTTGCTAACTGGGCCTTGGGGCTGACAGTGAATTGATTTGAGGCCACAGGAGGAGACTGATACCAGGCCTCGACCTCCCCTCTTTCTCATCCATGTGAGTCCTAATAGAGCCCAGGACAGTTCGCCCTCCAACCCTGAGGAGGAGCCTCTTAGATGGACGCACACAGACAAGGAGTCTGGAAGGATCTCCCGCAGCTGGTGGCCAGAGGTCAGCTAAGGATGCGACGGCGACCCTGGTGGAACCCTGTGGGACAGGCGGAGGTGGACAGGCAGGCCACAAGGGTGGGCTGCCAGGGAGTTTGTCTCCGAGTCCTTCTGTGCAAACCGTGGGAAGGAAGACTGTTTTTCCTTGAATATGCAAAAAGAAAGCAGCAGTCCTTATGCTGGCCCAGAACTGCCGGTTGAGAGAAAAGTGAATTTCCGTTTCCAGAAGTAGGGCTACAGGCAAGGGGGGGCTACAGGCCAGGTTCTCACTGACCCATGCTGGGCACGGCGGTGCAGGACACTGAGTGGGAGCAGACTCCTGGGACCCCAGGAACGTCACCTTGTTTGGCACTCTTCTTCTCATTTCCACTCACAGATAAGGAAACCGAGGCCAGCTGGGAGGAGGCACTTTCCCTTGCCGAGGCCCAGAGCTAAAGGCGGCAGATGGGGGCTATAGCTCCGGAGCCCACAAGGACACCTGGGGCCTCAAAAATGAGGCCTGGGATGGCTGATCTGCTGGGGGAACAGAGGGAACGGTTTTAGATCTGGGCATGGAGAGGGACCAAGGCTGGCCTGTGTGGGCTCGTTCTACTGGATGAGGAAGGCAGGTGTCCCGGTTTCAGGTGGTGGGTGGGGCAGGTGTGGCTGGAAGTGCAGCCAGAGATCCAAGGTCAACCCTGGAGGGACAGGCAGTTCCTGGTTTCTTCTAAACATTAGCTTCGAAACTTCCAGAGTTAACACAGTGGAATCATGTTGCATATTATTGAGCTTCCAGTCTGGGGTGCTGCGTGGACCACATTGAATGCCCAGGGACTCCATTGGGCAGATAGAGGAGTGTCAGGAGCATGGAGTCAGCCCGGCTGGCCTGCCAAATGCAGCTGCTGGAAGGCCCGTCAGGTGGGACCTCCCGTCACCAAGCAGATCTTAACAGGCCTCTGCTTCTTGGTGGAGTATTCTGGTACATTGGCAGGACGCATTGGGAAAAGCTACCTGCCCTCAGGCCATGTCCCCCACACAGTCTCATTTTCCTCCACTTCTGAACACTTCTCTCCCGCTTCCCTGTCAAGATATACCTTGCTGGGACTGGGCATCCTGGAGTTCCCTGCTTGGCAGAAGCCCAGAAAGGCCCCGATAAACCCTGCCCCTTGGAGCCACCAACACCAGAGGGACAGAAGTGGGGGCTAAAAAAAACTTAAGGCCAGGTGCAGTGGCTCATGCCTGTAATCCCAGCACTTTGGGAGGCTGAGGCGGGCAGATGACTTGAGGCCAGGAGTTCGAGGCTAGCCTGGGCAACATGGCAAAATCCCGTCTCTACTAAAAATACAAAAATTAGCCACGCATGGTGGCTCATGCCTGTAGGAGGCTGAGGTGGGAGGATCACTTGAGCCCTGGAGGCCAAGGCCGCAATGAGCCATGATTGCACCACTGCATTTCAGCCCAGGTGACAGAGCGAGAAGACTCTGTCTCCAAAAAAAAAAAAAAGAACTTAAACCTCAAAACCTCAGCATGGCAGAGCTGCTGTGTGCAGACCCTTATAACTAACACGCCTAATAACCATACCACGTTGTGAAACTAATCCCTCCTTTTCATTTGCAAGTAACTCTCCCCCCACTTTTTTTTTTTGTTTTACTGTTAGAAGCTTGCAGTGTATTTTTCTGCTCAGCCATGATTTTTTAAATTAGTATGTTAATAAATGTGTTGCCATGCTAAAATGAATCTGTTTGAAACGTACCTGCATGCAAACTATTCTAGGGCAACTCAAGTTTTAGCTGCTCTGTGTGTGTTGTGTGTGGGAGTCATCTGAAGTGTTTTTCCTGTGTTGTTCACAACCCGTTAAGCCCCTGGGATAAAGCTGATTATAACTGGGATTCCCCAGGGTACCTCCGTCCAGCCTGTTAGCCAAGTTCCAAGCTCTTCCCAGAGAAGCGTCCCGGGCTTGTGCCCACCAGCATTCTGCTCTGTCCGGGTGAGTAACTCATGTTTCTTTCTTTCTCCTTTTTTTTCTCCTAAACTTTCCAGGTAAAAGTACACCTGTAAGCCAGCTTGGTTCCGCAGACTTTCCCGAGGCCCCCGATCCATTCCAGCCACTCGGGGCTGACAGCGGCGACCCGTTCCAAAGTAAAAAGGGGTTTGGGGACCCGTTTAGTGGAAAAGACCCATTTGTCCCCTCCTCTGCAGCTAAACCTTCTAAGGCCTCTGCCTCGGGCTTTGCAGACTTCACCTCTGTAAGTTGAGTCCTCCGCCTCCGGGCCACCCCCCTCCCTTCCATTTGCAGCTTCCCTGGGATTTTTGTCTCCTTTTAAAGGCAAACCTCCCAGCTTCTTTAGCCTCTTGGTACCTCACACTCTCTGTCCCTCGCGTTATTTATTCTACACTGCCACTTCTGTAAGAAAAACAGTTTCTCAATAAAAAAAAAAAGAGCCGCGATTTGGATGCTCTATCATAAGGGCACGTTTTCTTCCAGCAGGGAGGCGGGACCTGTCTGTCCTTCACGGTAGATTCTTTGTATTCTTTGTATTATTTCTGTTGCACTGAGGCTGTTGTGTTCACTGGTTTTTGGAAGCGAAGATGTCAAACACTTCCGAAGTACGAAAAGAAGATTGCAAAAGTTACATTAGAGTTCTGCTGTCCCCCAAAAGCCCTTTCTTTGTGCACAAGTTCTCACAGTCCCGCCCCATGCATTTTGTGCCACAAGTACAAATTGAAGGACTTTAGGCAGATCGCACCAGGGAAGAGCAATTTGAAGTTTTTTTTTTAAAGCTTTTAAATTTCAGTTACCAGCTCCAATGAAAAAAGAAATCCAGTCTAGAACAGCCACTCTGAAAGCCAAAACAAAAAGAGCTCAAAAAAGCTGTTGAGCAAAGTTAAGTGCCTTTTCAGAAGCACATCCCGGGATTTTGAAAGCCTGGCTTTGTTTTCCTGTGTGTGAAAAAATATTCAAGATTGTAACATGCCGTCGCTTCAAGGAGTTTTTAGTAGCTTCCTTGATACGTGAAAATCTTGTTCTCTGAAAGCTTCAGGTGTTGTCTTCCCAGAATTGGTTTCACTGTATGTGACGCACTCGCTTTCTTCCTTTGGGCTTGTTAGTTCCTTCATCATTAGGTGTGAGACGTGTTATTTATAGACGCTTCGACTCCTGGGATGGCTCTTTGAACACAAGCCCTGCCATGTCAATGCACAGAAAGCACCCGATTTGTTTCTGGGCCGTCTTGATGATCTCTACCGTGCACAGCTATCCTATGGCTTATTTATCAATTTATTTATTTTAGTGACAAAGTCTCGCTGTGTTGCCCAGGCTGGTCTGCATTGGCGCGATCAGAGCTCACTTGTAACCTCGAATTCCTGGGCTCAAGCGATCCTCCTGTCTTGGCTTCCTGAGTAGCTGGGACGACAGGCGTGCAACACCACGCAAGGCTAATTTTTAATTTTTTTTTGTAGAGATAGGGTCTTGCTGTGTTGCCTGGGCTGGTCTGGAACTCCTGGCCTCAAGCAATCCTCCCACCTTGAAGTACTGGGGTTACACGTGACTGGCCCGTGTGGCTTATTTAAATCGCCCAAGACCCCGACCTGTTTCTGGCTCTTGGTGACCTATAAATATTTTACAACTGCAGTGAGTTTGATTTTGTTGACCCTAGATGTGCACTGGGGGTCTATACAAAATGGTGACATTGTTAATAAAAGCCAGAAACAAAACCTGCTTTATCTAGAGTTTCTTGAATAGCCCTTCATTTATTTTCTGGTGGAAAAATATTAAATGCTGATTTAAAAAAAAAAAACAGAACTCTTCACACATGACTCAGGTACTCTGTCTTGGGTAGGGAAGAGTTAGGTAAGTGGGGTGAACGGCAGCTTGAAGAAATGACTGTTCTCTTTCTGAAAGTCATAGTTCTATTTCCTGTGACCCCAACCCCCAAAGAGCTCGTTTTCTCGAAAAAGCATAAAAAAAAAAAAAAAACACCCAAGGTTTCAAGGTATCATTTGGCTTAGTATTTCTGGTAGTTCCAGAACAATTGTTAACTTCAGTTTTAAAATAGTGCCAGCCATTTTATCACCTTCATCTCCTGGTGGGAAAGCAAATTCCACCCAGGCCTGGGTGCAGCCCTGCTATTTTCTGTTTTGTTTTTTTTTTTCCCTAATTTTTTGGTTTTTATATTTTCAGAGCTGAGTCTTGCTCTGTTGCCCAGGCTGGAGTGCAGTGGTGCAGTCACAGCTTCACTGCAGCCTTGACCTCCTGGGCTCAAGCAGTCGTCCTGCCTCAGCCTCCCATGTAGCTGGGACCTCAGGCGCGCACCACCACATCTGGCTAATTTTAAAATGTTTTAATAGAGACAGGGTCTCACTTTACTTGTCTCTGGTCTTTGAACCCAGTCTGGTCTTTGAACTCTGGGCTCAAATGATCCTCCTGCTTCAGGCTCCCAAAGTGTTGGGATTACAGGCATGAGCCCCTGCGCCTGACCTGTTTTCTGTTTAAAATCACTTTTCCCACTGCAAATACCCCGGTTTTTTCCAGAGGAAATTATCAGATAGTGTACTTCAGCCACTCTGAAGGGATAGTGTGAGTGAAAACAGGACCCTTAATTGTTTTTGTTTGTCCCTTTGGGTCGTATCATTGTCTAAAATCATCCATAACCAGTTCTCTGGGGACTCCAGATGACGTCTCTCCATGTTCACAGCATTCGGGGGCTCAGCCGATCGGCTGGTGGTTTCTAGGTTCACTGGATCTTGACTATTTGTGCTAACTTAGAAGAGGGCACAGCTGCTTCCTCTGGTTTGAATGATTCCACTTCCCTGAGCAAATGCCAAGAGGGCTGTCGGGCTGTCTGGCTGCCCGGCAGATTGGCAGCGTGACTCTTTTCAGCGTGGACGTTCTGAAACTGCTGTTCAGGGCACATTTTTACCTGTGCAGGAGCAGCCCAGTCCACACTGGCAGTCAGGGGGGCCCAGGTCACCCGCACCTCACTTGTGGAGGTGGTGCCCCGGCTGTGCCTCTCCAGAACCCTCTAATTTACAAGCCCCAAATTTCCATCAATGGGTTATTTGTGTGTGTGGCTGTTCCCAGGAAACCTCTTCCTCTCTGGTATTTCTTTAAAAGCAGGCCTTTCTGTCTCAGGCAAATGTGTGTATTAGGAAGTGGCATTTCTAGGTTAGCAGAACGGTTCTTTTGGAAGTTCGCATTAAGAGCAGTGCAAATACCAGATCAGGTAGGCTGTGCTTTGAATTATTGAAGGAGTTGGATGCAATTTCAATGTCAGAGTAAGTGAATGAATGGGAAGTGGCTAGGTGTGTCCTGCACATGGTGGGGTGGAAGTGCCATCAGATGCCTTGGAGTGCCAGTGTCCTTTCCTAGTGAGGACAGGTGCCGGGCGCCTCCCAGGGCCATCCCATGGCCCAACATGCCGAGCTGTCTGAACTGCGGATTTCCAAGAGGCTGATGAAATGAACCACTTATTTGCTTTTGAAAATGAACCGCATCCTGAGTGGGCAGGCCTCGGCGAGGATGGTGTCCCACCCCTATGGTGTCTGGGTTCCATGGTAATGCCAGAGGGAAGCAGAAATCAGAGCCAGTGTGTTTCCCAGCCACTATTGGTTTTGCATCGGCCACACCCACAGGCATCCAGATTCTGGCCTGTGTGACCCACCCAGATACGAGAACTAGAAGGTGGCCCCCTCCAGGGCTAAGACAGCAGACACAGAGGGAGCTGCGGAGTCCCCTTTCAGGAGAGCTCTCCCAGGCCTCACAGTGCAGCGTGCCTCCTAAGTGCATGCAGACCTCACCAATGCAAGTCTCCGTAGTGGATTCGTGAGCTGACCTTGAACCAGTCGACTCTGAAGGCACTGGGAACTTTCCTACTGACAGCTTTCATTTGGAAACACAGACCCCCTCAAGGGAAGGCGCTTCAGTGACACTCTGTGACACGGGGGCTCAGCGGGGCCAGAGAAGGCCAGGGGACTGTGGTTCAGATCCACCCGGCCGGTTACTTGGCCATTCCAGGCTTTGATTTGGATCCGGGCGAACATTACCATCAGCTCCCACCCACCCTGTCCTCAAGGCTGGTGGAGGGTGAGGTCCCTGTCAGCCGCGCTGTCTCCCTCCCGCTGTTGTCAGCAGCACCATGGAATAATTTCCACCCGCACTTGTTGTTTTTTTCCTTGTTTTTCTCCCCATGAGGTGTTGGAAAATTCCCCAAACTGGGGCGGGGGGACGCTTATCTGTGCCCGTGGCAGTGACACAATGGCGGGGAGGGAGTCCGACGTGGAGACTCATTAGACCCCCCCCAAGTGTTTAGCTGGGCAGTGCCTCTTTAAGAAGTCAAGACTCAGCCCTTCCTCCCAGTGACATCTTTTCTTGATACTGACACTCTGCCTGTCCCCTATCTGGGTCCTGAGGCCAGCTAGAGGGAGGCCTCCAGGGCTCCGCATCCCCCTCACTGCCACATCTGCCTTCCAACCAGGTTCCTTGCATGTACCGGCTCCTGCACCTGGCCCAGTCCCCCCAGCCCTGCCATCTGGCCCTCGTCTCTCCTGCTTCCTGCTCATGCCACCATCAAGCCGTGAAATGCCAGACGCTGCCAACCTGATCACCAAACTCGCTTGCCCACGGAGCCTCCACGGGGAAATCCCAGCTCCTTTCTGGGGCCTACGAGCCCCTCCTCAGTCTGGCTTATCCCACCCCACGCTTTGTCCTGGTGACCCCAAGGTCGGGCACTGAGCCTCACACCCAGAACCTCGCAGGGACGCGTCCTCCCTGTCAGTTTCAGCTGGTATCCTGCTCCCCACAGGCCTGGGTGGGGGGGAAAAGTCTAGAGTGTGAGCCACCCCTTCCATGGCCTCAGTGTCCCCAGCTGTCAGAGGGATGAGATGACAGCAGGCCCACCCCTAGGTTGTCATGCAGACCTATTGCTGCGTGTGGTGGAGAGGCCGTGAGTGTTCCTGTGTGCTTCCTTCCCCCACCCTCCTGGGGGAGTCTGCAGGGCCCTCCTCGAGAGCCTGGGTGCTTGGGTCCTGGATCAGTCTGGGATTGTTTGTATATTTCTGCTCCCAAGGGCGCCTGGGGAAGAGCCACTGCGCATGTTATCTTTGGTGTTACTCCAGTGTTGAGCAGAGAGCTGGTCAGAGGCAGTGCATCACAGAGAGATGTTAATAAGGGAATCCTTTGAATCCCTAAGCGGCAGCAGCTTTCCTGAGGGGGCCGATGATGCCAATGACCTCTCAGGGAAGTCTGCGACATGGGGACCCACCCTGGGGGAGGAGCTTGTGGGATGTGGCTTTTCTTTTCATGACTAAAGTACTTTGAGTTGTTTGAAATCACCTATCTCAGCATCAAGATGGTTTTCTCCCTTTTTAAAGTTTTTATTTTAACTGAACATTTTAGAAAAACACCCCAAGGATAAAAACTTGACTAAATGGCAGTGTAAATGCCACACCTTTTGTCAGCGTTCTGGGAGAAATTGACCCTCAGAGCCGGGTGCAGTGGCTCACGCCTGTAATCCCAGCACTTTGGGAGGCTGAGGCGGGTGGATCACAAGGTCAGGAGTTCAAGACCAGCCTAACCAACATGGTGAAACCCCGTCTCTACTAAACATATAAAAATTAGCCAGGCATGGTAGCGCACGCCTGTAATCCCAGCTACTCAGGAGGCTGAGGCAGGAGAATCCCTTGAACCTGGGAGGCGGAGGTTGCAGTGAGCCGAGATAGCGCCACTGCACTCCAGCCTGGCGACAGAGCAAGACTCCATCTCAAAAAAAAAAAAAAAAAAAAAAAAAAAAAAAAAAAAAAAAAAAAAAAAAAAAAAAAAAAAAAAAAAAAAAACGAAAAAGAAAATGACCCTCAGAGGGACTCAGAGCTCTCTGGAGCATGGCCGGAGGTAGAAATACCGCATTCCCAGGGTGCAGAATTGTCTGCGCCGCGGGGCTTCAGAGCTATGCACGCTCGAACTTCCCCATCTTTGCACCTCTTGGCCACCAGCATCAAGGGCCCATCCTCACTTCTCTGCGTGGGGCGGGGTGGCTGGTTTCTTTGAGGCCCAGAGGTCACGGTTAAGGTCACACTCAATCACTTGCATCCCGTCCGTTCTGCTTTCCAGATGGGGGGCCTGAGACAGGCTCGCATGCCCATTGCGCCCAGCCAAGACACGCTTATCCCCTGCATATCGGACCCTCCGCTGGGCGGTGGGCAGGACCCTGCCCCCTCCCACGCATTCCCTGCCTCCCTCCAGCTTGCAGGTCCTAGCCCCAGGGCCACATCACCCACTCTCCGTTTTTCCTTTGCAGTTTGGCAATGAGGAGCAGCAGCTGGCGTGGGCCAAGCGGGAGAGCGAGAAGGCGGAACAGGAGAGGCTGGCGCGGCTGCGGCGGCAGGAGCAGGAGGACCTGGAACTGGCCATCGCGCTTAGCAAGGCTGACATGCCTGCCGCCTAGGCGAGGGCCATGTGTAGGCGGGACAGGGCACGGGCGGGTTCCAGAGAGGGGGCAGTGCAGATGTCTATATATACACACACACCGTCGCCACCGTACTCCAAGGACCGGGACTCGGGGGCTTGTTCAGGGTGAGCAAGGACTAGGCTGCAAGACCTGGAAAGGTCACATCTCCTGGGGAAGCCCTTACAGAGGCCTTGGCCACCACTTCTGCAGGTCCGTCTCTCCACTGTGCCATCCCCCCAGGGCTGACTGCCTCCGGCTCTTCCTCTGGGAACGAACACACAGCGGTCAGTCGAGGAGAGGAAGCGCCCAGGGCTTCCCCGCCTCCTCCCTACTCGTAGCTGCAGACATCCCCGCCCGCCCTCCCACGCATCAGTCAGACACTCCCCCAATGGTGTATGCACTCGTTGTATAAAATGAAGTTTGAATGATTAATATAAAATATTTTAATACAAAACAAGAGAAGCTTCTTTAATCTCTGTAAACATTGTTTTCCCTACATGGGTATCAGGAAGCAGATCAACCAGGTGGAACATTGCTCTTTAAATCTTAAGTTTTTACTTTTTTTTTGGTAATTTTTTTTTAAAGAGATGAGATCTTGCCGTGTTGCCCAGGCTGGTCTCAAACTCCTTGACTCAAACAATTCTCCTGTCTCAGCATCCCAAAGTGCTGGGATTACAGGCGTGAGCCACCAAGCCCTGCCTATTTTTATGTTTTAACCAACTTTATTTTTTAGGACAGTTTTAAACCTGCAGAAAAATCACAAAGATACAAAGAGTTCCCATAAGCCCCTTAGACAATTTATCCTTAAAGAAATTTTTTTTTTGAAACAGGGTCTGAGCTCTGTCACCCAGGGTGGAGTGCAGTGGTATGATCTCAGCTCACTGCAACCTCCACTCCCCCGGGCTCAAGTGATCCTCCCACCTCAGCCTCCCAAAGGGCTGGGATTATAGACGTGTGCCACTGTGCCTGGCCAGTTTTAAATTTGCAGAAAGATCGCAAAGAAAATACAAAGGGTTCCCTTAAGCCCCTTAGAGAGTTTACCTTATTTTTAACATCTTACATTACACATTACTTACATCCCAATTAATGAACCAATACAGATTCATTATTATTAACTAGAGTCCACACTTTATTCAGAATTGCTCTGTTTTTTTGGCCGGGTGCGGTGGCTCATGCCTGTAATTCCAGCACTTTGGGAGGCTGAGGTGGAGGGGGGGATCACCTGAGGTCAGGAGTTTGAGACCAGCCTGGCCAACATAGTGAAACCCTTTTCTCTACTGAAAAAACATAAAAATTAGCCGGGTGTGGTGGTGCACACCTGTAATCCCAGCTACTCGAGAGGCTGAGGCAGGAGAATCACTTGAAACTCAGGAGGTGGAGTTGCAGTGAGCCAATATCGCGCCATTGTACTCCAGCCCGGGCGACAAGAAAGACACCGTCTAAAAAAAAAAATGCAGGTAGGGCACGGCGGCTCACATCTGTAATCCCAGCCCTTTGGGAGGCTGAGGCAGGTGGATCATTTGAGGTCAGGAGTTCAAGACCAGCCTGGCCAACATGGTGAAACCCCATCTCTACTAAAAATACAAAAAAAAATAGCTGGGTGGTAGTGGAGCATGCCTGTAATCCCAGCTACTAGGGAGGCTGATGCAGGAGAATCGCTTGAACCTGGGAGGTGGAGGTTATGGTGAGCCAAGATCGCACCTCTGCACTCCAGTCTGGGCCACAGAGTAAGACTCTGTCAAAAAAAAGAAAAAAAATTCTGTTTTTCCCCCAATGTCGTTTTTCTGTCCCAGGATCCCCTATGACATTCAGCCCTTACATCTCCTTAGAATTCTCTGGGCTGGGTGGAACCCCGCCTCTACTAAAAATACAAAAATTAGCCGGGCACGGTGGCAGGCGCCTGTAATCCCAGCTACTTGGGAGGCTGAGGCAGGAGAATTGCTTGAACCCAGGGGGCAGAGGTTGCAGCGAGCGGAGATCACGCCGCTGCACTCCAGCCTGGGCGACAGAGTGAGACTCTTGTCTCGAGAAAAAAAAAAAAAAGAATTATCTGGGCTGTGTGAGTTTCTCAAACATTGTGTGTTTTTGATGACAGTTACAAGGAGAACTGGTCAGGTGCTTTGTAGAATATCCCTCCACTGGGATTTGTCTGATGTTTTTGCCATGACTAGATGCGGAGCTGCACTTGGGGGAGGAAGACCACGGAGATGAAGTCAAATCACATCAAAGAGCCATGTCATCAACATGACTTAGAAGGCTGTTGTTGACCTGGATCCACTGGACGTAGATTTATTTTTATTTATTATTTTATTTTATTTTGGGACAGAGTTTTGCTCTTGTCACCCAAGCTGGAGTGCAATGGTGCTATCTCAGCTCACTGCAGCCTCCACCTCCCAAGTTCAAGCAATTCTCCTGTCTCAGCCTCCCGAGTAGCTGGAATTACAGGCATTAGGCAACATGCCTGGCTAATTTTTTGTATTTTTAGTAGAGATGGGGTTTTGCCATGTTGGCCAGGCTAGTCTCAAACTCCTGGCCTCAGGTAGATTTATTTTTAAAAAGCAGTTTTTCAACCTCAGATATTTTGTTACATAGACTCGTCTCAGGGCAGTAATTAATGAGATTGAAAATACAGGGCCGGGCCTGCTGGTTCACGCCTGTAATCCCAGCACTTTGGGAGGCCAAGGCGGGTGGATCAAGAGGTCAGGAGATCGAGACCATCCTGGCCAACACAGTGAAACCCCGTCTCTACTAAAAATACAAAAATTAGCTGGGTGTGGTGGTGGGCACCTGTAATCCCAGCTACTCAGGAGGCTGAGGCAGGAGAGTGGCTTGAACCTGGGAGGCAGAAGTTGCAATGAGCCGAGATCATGCCACTGCACTCCAGCCTGGTGACAGAGCAAGACTCTGTCTCAAAAAAAAAAAAAAAGGCCAGAATCAGTGGCTCATGCCTGTAATCCCAGCACTTTGGGAGGCCGAGGTGGGAGGATAACTTGAGGCCAGGAATTCAAGACCAGCTTGGCCAACATGGTGAAACCCCATCTCTACTAGAAATACAAAAAATTAGCTGGGTGTGGTGACAGGCACCTGTAATCCCAGCTACTCAGGAGGCTGAGACAAGGAGGATCGCTTGAACCCGGGAGGCAGAGGTTGCAGTGAGCCAAGATCGTGCCACTGCACTCTAGCCTGGACAACAGAGTGAGACTCCGTCTCCAAAAACAAAAAAAGAAAATCCTCAGGAAAAGGAAAAAATATTGGCCATTCATTAAGTGGAAGTGGATCATCATAAAGGTCTTCTTCCTCATCATCTTCCCGTTGAGTAAGCCGAGGAGGAGGAGGAGGAAGGCTTGGTCTTGGGGTGGCAGAGGTGGAAGAAAATCCACATACAGGCAGGGCACAGTGGCTCATGCCTGTAATTCCAGCACTTCAGGAAGCTGAGGCGAGTGGATCACCTGAGGTCAGGAGTTTGAGACCAGCCTGGCCAACATGGTAAAACCCCGTCTCAACTAAAAATACAAAAAGTAGCTGGGCGTCGTGGCAGATGCCTGTAATCCTAGCTACTCGGGAGGCTGAGGCAGGAGAATCACTTGAACCCGGGAGGCGGAGGTTGCAGTGAGCTGAGATCGTGCCACTGCACTCCAACCTGGGCAACAAGAGCAAAACTTGGGCTCAAAACAAAGAAAATCCGCATACGACTGAACCCACCCAGTTCAAACCTGTGTTGTTCAAGGGTCATCTATAAACCATAAACTGAAGTTTATGGTAGATTTGGGCGAATGTAGAGATTCCAAACCTTTGGTAATCCCCCTTTTCCAGGTTACAGACCCTCAAGGGGTCCCTGCAGTCCTGGAGACGAGGGTGTTGGGAGGGGACGTCTTCTTGGTTCCCATGGAATGGGCCTGCTTTGTGGATTGGGGCCTGGTGGGGCCTCGTGGGCTTTGTAACCTCTAAGATGCCCCTAATCTTCTCTGCAAAAATGAGCAGCTTCCTGAAAGTGGTCATGGCCGGAGGCAATTCCCAAGACTTCCTTCCTCCTGCAGGAAAACCCCAGAGTGAATCTGAAGGTCCCATGCCACGTGCTTCTGCCATGATAGATCCCTTTGGAGAAGGCGCTGAGTCACCTCTCTCCAGGGTAGTCACAGCTTTGGCACCATTTGAAGGAAGGTGAGGCTCACACTCTATATTTGGTTTGGGACGTCACAATTTTCACAGCGATTCAACTTCCATTATCTTGTTGGAAACTCAAAGCAACCTTGTAGATGAAGAGGGTGGATGTTAGCCCATTTTCCTGATGGGAAAACTGAGACTCATTCTCTGCAGTCATTTGCTCAGAGCTCGGAAGCCAGCCAGGGACGGAGGCTCGTTTTGCTGATTTGAGAAAATAATTGAGGGTTTCTTCGAAAACTTGAGGGTTTCTAGTTTCTTGTTGTCTTCTGCTTATTTGCATATTCACCGTACCCAGAAGAGGCAGGTGATGGCTCTTGATATCTTAGAAATGGAAAACCATGTATTGAATTAGGAGCTCTTACCCAGGGGATGGGATGTTTCTAGGGAAAGCAGTGAACCCCTGAGTGCACATTTGCCAGTTTTTTGTTTTTGTTCTTTTTTTTTTTGAATCGGAGTCTTACTTTGTCGCCAGGCTAGAGTGCAGTGGCGTGATCTCAGCTCACTGCAACCTCTACCTCCCGGGTTCAAGTGATTCTCCTGCCTCAGCCTCCCAAGTAGCTGGGACTACAGGCACACGCCACCATGCCTGGCTAATTTTTGTATTTTTATTAGAGATGGGGTTTCACCATGTTGGCTAGGATGGTCTCGATCTCTTGACCTCATGATTCGCCCACTTCAGCCTCTCAAAGTGCTGGGATTACAGGCATGAGCCACCGCACCCAGCCCTGGTTTGTTTTTTATTGTATGTGAGTCTGCAGAGTGTTCATAACTTTTTATCTTTTTTTTTTCCCTTTTTTTTAGAGATGGGGGTCTCGCTCTCTCACTCAGGCTGGAGTGCAGTGGTGCAATCATAGCCCACTGCAGCCTTGAACTCCTGGGCTCAAGTGATCCTCCTGCCTCAGCCTCCTGAGTAGCTGACCACATCCGGCTAATTTTTTTTTTTTTTTGAGATGGAGTCTCGCTCTGTCACCCAGTCTGGAGTGCAGTGGCGCGATCTCAGCTCACTGCAAGCTCTGCCTCCCGGGTTCATGCCATTCTCCTGCCTCAGCCTCCTGAGTAGCTGGGACTACAGGCGCCCGCCACTACTCTTGGCTAAATTTTTTGTATTTTTAGTAGAGACGGGGTTTCACCGTGTTAGCCAGGATGGTCTTGATCTACTGACCTCTTGATCCGCCCGCCTCAGCCTCACAAAGTGTTGGGATTACAGGTGTGAGCCCCCACGCCCGGCCCTGGCTAATTTTTTTTAATTTTATTTTTATTTTTATAGAAACAGGGTCTCACTATGTTGGCCAGGCTTATCTCCAACTCCTGGCCCCAAGTGACCCTCCCGCCTCGGCCTCCCAAAGTGCTGCTGATTACAGGTGTGAGCCACTGTGCCCAGCCTCCATCTGATTTTTAAAGAGGTCCTCAGACCCCTTAAAAAGTTAGAAGCTGGTCCCAAATCCTGTTTCCTTCCTTTCCTGCTACACACACACACACACACTCCCCTGCTGTGTAAATAATCAACATCAAATCCACAGATCCATCCCCTCTCCCATTGGCAGTCTCTTCCACAGCAAAGGACACTCACGCCCTTTCCTGAAGAATAGAGTATCCAGTTGGAACAAATGTATGATGAAAATTTCCAAACATAATAGTTGAAGAGAAAAGGATAGTAAACACCCCCACCCAGCGTCAACTGTCATCCAGATTTTCCACCTTTGCCACTTGGCTGTCTTCCTTTGCTCTGGAGAAGCGCTTTAGAGCAAGTTGGAGTCAGGATGCCATTTCGCCCACATGCCCTGAAGCGCACATCACTGAGACGTGTGGTGACTGACATGCTACGTATACTCCATGCCAAGGTCACGTCTGAGAAAATGAACAATGACCCCTCCTTCTAGCCATCAGATCTTTCAGATAAGAGGCAACTTTCGATTGTTTTTCAAATGGTTTCTTTCTCTCTCTCTCTCTCTTTTTTTTTTTTTTTTGAGATGGAGTCTTGCTCTGTCACCTGGCTGGAGTGCAGTGGCGCGATCTCAGCTCACTGCAACCTCCGCCTCCCGGGTTCAAGTCATTCCCCTGCCTCAGCCTCCCAAGTAGCTGGGATTACAGGCACCTGCCACCATGCCCGGCTAATGTTTTGTATTTTAGCAGAGACGAGGTTTCACCATGTTGGCCAAGACGGTCTCGATCTCCTGACCTCGTGATCTGCCTGCCTTGGCCTCCCAAAGTGCTGGGATTAGAGGCGTGAGCCACCGCGCCCTGCCTTTTTTTTTTTTTTTTTTTTTTTTTGAGACAAAGTCTTGCTCTTGTCACCCAGGCTGGAGTGCAGTGGAGTAATCTCCGCTCACTGTAACCTCTGCCTCCTGGGTTCAAGCAATTCTTCTGCCTCGGCCTCCCAAGTAGCTGGGATTACAGGCACCTGCCACCACGCCCGGCTAATTTTTGTATTTTTAGTAGAGACGGGGTTTCACTGTGTTGGCTAGGCTGGTCTCAAACTCCCAACCTCAGGTGATCCACCCGCCTTGGCCTCCCAAAGTGCTGGGATTACAGGCATGAGCCACTGCCCCCAGCCCTTTTTCAAGTAGTTTCGATCTAGGGTTGGTTGAATCAGCAGATACAGAAACCTCCAATACAGCAGGCAAGAGGCAACTTTTATTTTATTTTTATTTCTTTATCTTTAGAGAAAGGGCCTTACTCTGTCACCCAGGCTGAAGTGCAGTGGTGCGATCATAGTTCACTGCATCCTCGACCTCCTGGGCTCAAGTGATCCTCCCACCTCAGCCACCCAAGTAGCTGGGACTACAGGTGTGCACCACCATGCCCAGGTAATTAATTTTTTTGGTAGAGATGGGGTCTCGCTATGTTGCCCAGGCTAGTCTCAAACTCCTGGTCTAAAGCAATCCTCCAGCTTCAGCCTCCCAAAGTGCTAGGATGACAGGCGTGAGCCAACACACCCATCCGAAAGAGGCAACTTTTTTTTTTTTTTCTTTTAGAGACAGAGTCTCGCTCTGTCAGCCAGTCTGGAGTGCAGTGGCGTGATCCCAGCTCACTGCAACCTTCACATCCCGGGAATAAGTGATTCTCCTGCCTTACTTAGCCTCTTGAGCTGGAACTACAGGCACATACCACCATGCCCGGGTAATTTCTGTATTTTTTGGTAGAGATGGAGTTTTGCCATATTGCCCAGGCTGGTCTCGAACTCCTGACCTCAGGTGATCCACTTGCCTCGGCCTTCCAAAGTGCTGGGATTACAGGCGTGAGCCACTACACCTGGTCACAAGAGGCAACTTTTGACTGCAACCCCATTGTGTTTTGTCTCCCAGATTGTAAGGAGCCGTGTCCCCTTTCTGAGTACCCTCTATCTTCTCCGCATCCAACAACCCAGTTTGGACTGGTGCTCAACTGGAATTCAAGGGCCCACATTGCCCGGTCCAAGCCGTGTTTTGGAAAAGGATGACGAATGATCTACAGCCTCCTCTGAGTAAATGAAATCACATCTTCAAAGCCCATTTTATGTAAAAGGACATTCTCATCCTGGAACAGTTGTGGAAGGCTATTTTTAAAACTGTCAGGAAGCGTCTGGGAAACAAAGCAACTGCCTCTTGAAATAATGGAGTCAATATTTCTGCCTCTTATCAGATCAAGTTCCTTTGAAACATGCTACTTTTTTTTTTTTTCAAAAATTTTCCCCAAAGTTACTAGGACCTGTACAAATTGTATCATGAGCTGTTTTTGGAAAAATATAAAAGGAAATGGAAATACGATGGTTATCGCAAGCTTATTCCAAAGAGATGACGTGATGTGGGCTTGCCTGGGTAGAGTCGTGTTTACGTTGAGTGGTCTTTATTTTTATTATTTTATTATTATTATTATTATTTTTTTTTTTTTTTTGAGACGGAGTCTTGCTCTGTCCCCCAGGCTGGAGTGCAGTGGCGCGATCTCTGCTCACTGCAAGCTCCGCCTCCCAGGTTCACGCCATTCTCCTGCCTCAGCCTCCCGAGTAGCTGGGACTACAGGCGTCCGCCACCACGTCCGGCTAATTTTTTTTGTATTTTTAGTAGAGAAGGGGTTTCACCGTGGTCTCGATCTCCTGACCTCGTGATCCGCCCGCCTTGGCCTCCCAAAGTGCTGGGATTACAAGCGTGAGCCACCCGCCCGGCCTATTTTTATTTTTTTTTATTATTATTATTTTGAGACAGTTTTGCTCTTGGTGCCTAGGCTGGGGTGCAGTGGAGTGATCTTGGCTCCCTGCAACCTCCACCTCCCAGTTTCAAGCAATTCTCCTGCCTCAGCTCCCCGAGTAGCTGGAATTATAGGTGCCCGCCACCACGCCGGGCTGATTTTGTTCATTTTTAGTAAAGATGGGTTTTCACCATGTTGGCGGGCTGGTCTGGAACACCTGACCTCAGGTGATCTGCCCACCTCAGCCTCACAAAGTGCTGGAATTGCAGGCATGAGCCACTGCACCCAGCCGAGTGGGTCTTTAAATATCACTCCTTGATTTGCTTTCTGGTTTGGTTTTGTTTTGGGGACAGGATGTTGCTCCGTTGCCCAGGCTGGAGTGCAGTGGTGTGATCATAGCTCACTGGAGCCTCGACCTCCTGGGCTCAGGCCATCCTCCTACCTCAGCCTCCTGAGTAACTGGAACCACAGGCATGTGCCACCATGCCCAACTACTTTTTAAAAATTGGCCAGGCACGGTGGCTCACACCTGTAATCCCAGCATTTTGGGAAGCCAAGGCAGGTGAATCATGTGAGGTCAGGAGTTCAAGACCAGCCTGACCAACACGGTGAAACCCCATCTCTACTGAAAATACAAAAAATTAGCCGGGCATGGTGGCAGGTACCTGTAGTCCCAGCTACTCGGGAGGCTGAGGCAGGAGAATCACTTGAATCAGGAGGCAAAGGTTGCAGTGAGCTGAGATGGCACCACTGCACTCCAGCCTGGGCAACAGGGTGAGACTCTGCCTCAAAAAAAAAAAAAAAAAATTATTCATAGAGATGAGGTCTCTCTATGTTGCCCAGGCTGGTCTGGAACTCCTGGCCTCAAGCAATCCTCCTGCCTCAGCCTCCCAAAGTGCTGAGATTACAGGCGTGGCCACCGTACCCAGCCTGATTTCCTTTCTGACTGACGTGCAGGGGTGCTCTCTATTCATGACCTTGGACCTAACCTCTGTGCACCTCAGTTTTCTCATTTGACTAAGGAGGTTGGGCCAGACAACCAGTGAAGACTTTTCTTTTTTCCTTTTTTTTTTTGAGACAGAGTGTCACTCTGTCACCCAGTGGCACAGTCTCGGCTCACTGCAACCTCCGCCTCCCGGGTTCAAGTGATTCTCCTGCCTCAGCCTCCCAAGTAGCTGGGATTACAGGCACCTGCCACCATGCCCGGCTAATTTTTGTATTTTTGGTAGAGACGGGGTTTCACCATGTTGGCCAGGCTGGTCTCAAACTGCTGACATCAGGTGATCTGCCTGCCTTGGCCTCCCAAAGTGCTGGGATTACAGGTGTGAGCCACTGCGCCCAGCCCAGTGAAGACCTTTCTAGCTCTAAAAGCCTTTAAGATGATTATTCAAGTCTCTAAAAAGAGACATATTTTAGGATCTCAGATAATAAAAAAAGAAAAATTGAATAAACATTATCTTGTGAGCCTCATCTTTAAAATATTTTGCTCACTCTTGATAACCTTAATTTCATAGTTAAGGGGGAAATCCTAGTTCAAATAACACTAATATACAGGCCGGGCACAGTGGCTCATGCCTGTAATTCCAGCACTTTGGGAGGCTGAGGCAGAAGGATCACTTGAGGCCAGGAGTTCGAGGCTGAGGTGAGCTATGATGGCACCACTGCTCTCCAGCCTGGGCGACAGAGCAAGACCCCAACTCTAAAAACAACAAAAAACTCGCCTAATATAATGTCTCAATAATATATCAACAATGTGTAATTATATCAATATGTTATATATCAATAATATATCTCATAAACTTTTAAAACACCATTGCAAGAAACACTAGTTTAATAAATGAGCAATTCTGTGACTTTCCATTGTTATTCCTATATTAACCTTCACTTGGGAGAGAGAACACTTTCTGAGGCCAGAAACAAGGACTTTGAGATCCTGCTCTGTGA
Organism: Hylobates moloch; assembly: GCF_009828535.3. Lineage (NCBI taxonomy): Eukaryota > Metazoa > Chordata > Mammalia > Primates > Hylobatidae > Hylobates > Hylobates moloch. Next base: position 49,383,641 of record NW_026652287.1, on the reverse strand, counting down.
TGAACATTATTTCTTTGTACTAAGGACAAAGGGCAGAATTTCCACTACGAGAGCCAAAAAAAGACTCAAGACAAGATGTAGCAATTGTTCAACTATAAACACACTTTTTAAAGGAAATGAGGATCCTGGTTCTAAGAGAACAATATGGTGGACCAGAACCCTGGTTTATTTTCCGGTTCTAGGTCCTGGAGCAAGATACCTGTGGCATCTCTTCCCCTAAGGTAGACCAGAGAAGATATTGAAGCCATGGACGGGCAATACGCATCTTGGAAAAGGCACAGCCTAAAGTCAGAATTGGTGTGAAGACAGCTTCACCCCTGGAGAGTGTGACCTTGGGTTGCTCAAATCACTACTTGGAGTCCCCATTTTTCTTCATCTATAAGATAGAGGTCATTGGCCGGGCACGGTGGCTCATGCCTGTAATCCCAGCACTGTGGGAGGCCAAGGCAGGTGGACCACCTAAGGTCAGGAGTTCGAGATCAGGCTGGCCAACATGGTGAAACCCTGTCTCTACTAAAAATACAAAAGTTAGCTGGGTGTGGTGGCGGGTGACTGTAATCCCAATTACTCAGGAGGCTGAGGTGGGAGAATTGCTTGAACCTGGGAGGCGGAGGCTGCAGGGGACTGAGAACAACACACCGGCACCCCACCCGGTGAAAAAAAGACTGAGACTCTGTCTAAAAAAAAAAAAAAAAAAAAAAAAAAATGGAGGTATAACAGCTATCCCTCAGGGCATATTCTAGATGTTCAAGTAAAGTGGTAGAAACAGTAGTAGTGGTTTTTGTTTTGTTTTGTTTTGTTTTGTTTTGTTTTTTTGAGATGGAGTCTCACTCTGTCGCCCAGGCTGGAGTGCAGTGGCGTGATGTCGGCTCACTGCAAGCTCTGCCTCCCGGGGTTCACGCCATTCTCCTGCCTCAGCCTCCTGAGTAGCTGGGACTACAGGTGCCTGCCACCATGCCCGGCTAATTTTTTGTATTTTTAGTAGAGACGGGGTTTCACCGTGTTAGCCAGGATGGTCTCGATCTCCTGACCTCATGATCCACCTGCCTCAGCTTCCCAAAGTGCTGGGATTACAGGTGTGAGCCATTGCGCCCGGCCAGGTTTTTTTTTTTTAATTAAAAAATTTTAATTATGGCCAAGCTCAGTGGCTCACACCTGTAATCCTAGCACTTTGGGTGGCCTAGGCAGGAGAGTCACTTGAGGCCAGAAGTTTGAGACCAGCCTGGCCAATCTGGAGAAACCCCGTCTCTACTAAAAATACAAGAATTAGTGGGGCGTGGTGGCACACACCTGTAATCCCAGCTGCTTGGGAGGCTGAGGCACGAAAATCACTTGAACCTGGGAGGTGGAGGTTGCAGTGAGCAAAGATTGTGCCACTGTGCTCCAGCCTGGGTGACAGAGCAAGACTCTCTCTCTCAAAAAAAAAAAAATTAATTATGATAAAAAACATGAAACTTACCATTTTAACCATTTAAAAATTTATTCGGCTGGGCG